>NC_071255.1:15186689-15513189 GCF_023375685.1 Ictalurus furcatus | reverse complement strand
CATTACAGAGTATAAAATAACACATAATCCAGTACAGTTGTTCATTTGGCTGACACAGGATACAACTGAGCTGAAGGCTAAGGGTCTTGCAAAAGAACCCAACCATAGCAGATTGTTGGTGGTGGGATTTGAACACATAACCTTATGATCTGTAGTACAAAGCTACCACAACTAGCTCACCCAGTTGAATCACCCAACCACTGAATTTACTCATACTAAAAGATTGCATTGAATCAATGCAAAGTAGCTGTGTTAGTTGCAGTGGCTCAATTGTTAAGGTTTGGAGTTAAAGTTCAGAAGGCTGTGTGTTCAAATCCCAGCACTGCCAAATTGCCAAGGTTGGCTCCTTGAGCAAGACCCTTAACCTTCAGATCAGTTGTACCTTGCATCAATTGTAAGCTGTTCTTTTAAAAAGCAACATCCAGTAAATTACTGTAAAATTTACAGTCAATTTTATTATTATTATTTTTTTTTTTACAGTGCATGTACTGTGACATCAACATAGGACCAGATTTACACAGGGAAAGTTAGGCATATTCAGAGATGTGCTAAGCACCTGCTCTAGTTGATTTTCTGGGTGCACCATGCAGATTATGCAAATTACATGCATGTAGTTCATATCTCTGAAGTTGCCATATTTTTCTTAAATGGAATAGAAAAGAGACAGCATGTAGACCACCTCCTCTAAACACATGCATTTTTCTTTAAGCCAGATTTAAGATTCGGCATAGAACATACAGACTGGTTTCAGTGTAATACAATGCAATATAATAGCAAATAAATAAATAAAGACTAATTTGATAATATAGTATAAAGAAGATGGCAGGTATTGAAATAAGCATCAAATGTGAGTCAAGTATAATGCCAATATATTGCTGCATGAATAGTCCAAGTTGTAATTATCACAGTAATCCCTGAAAATTTGGTTTAATTTAAGAATATTCATAATCTAGCTCATAAAATCATACTGTATGTGCAGGATGTAATCTATTTTATCATATTTTTAATTTGCTATTTTGAGTTGTTCAATTCACAAAAGTAATGACAATTTGTTGTTAATTCAATGTGCTCTGCTATAAAGAAATGTTTTTAAATATATGAAGGTTAAGCTGACCATTTACTCATCTGCTACACTTATGGCTCACCTTAATTTAATTAATACATTTATCCATAAAAAAATGATAAAAGATTAATTCCTCAAAATAAACACTGTCTTTAATTAAGATGCTGATCTCTTTTTGTGCATTTTAAATGGAGGATCAAATGTTTATTTAATATTGGACTCAAATAACAAATTATTTTTAAAAATGTATTTACAACATGAATTTCAATGTGACATATTGTCGTTACATCAAACTGTCAGTCAGTGATGCTGGACTTAACACTCGCCTCCACTCTGAATACGGCCCATAAAATATAGTAACAGCGAAGACAGAAATATATTGGCTGTAAGTTCTGTCAGCCAGCTGATTGTTTCTACCACTAAAAATGTCTATAAAGTTTGAATGAGACTAATCGTATGTCATTACAAAAACTGTACACAAACTCTTTTGATGGCATATAATGACAAAACAGCCAATCACACATCTTATTAATATACTAATTTAAACCCAACTGTTACACTTCCTGTTGTCTTTTTGATATGCACCGAAACTACCAGAAACATTTAGTGTGCAAAGCAATCACATTTACATATTGTTATCACCTGCAACACAGCCTTTTCTTGTGTGCACAAGTTATCCCACTGCATATGCAAATAAGCACTTAAAATACCAAATCATGGCCTCTATTTCACCATCTAATTCTATCTTTTAACAATACCTTTTAACAATTTGGCAAACATACACAAATCAGCTGTGATCAGCTGTGCTGTGACCTGCATGGTTATCTGGTGAATTACTGAGCCTCACTCAAAGCAAAGATGAGAAAAAGAAACAATAAGCAGCAATAAAGCTATCTATTTCATCTCTTCTGCATGTAGCACACAGAAGGTGTAATTTCCCCTCTGTGTTTAATAAAAACATGTCTGAATAGAAAGCATGACCCTACATTCTGCCAAGCACAGATATACAGCTCTGATGGTGATATATGGATCTGATTACTGTTATCTAAATTACTTGTCTTGACTTTTACAACAAGGGAAAAGGGGATGAAAGGAAAGATAGATGTGATACGTCAGTTGCCAGAGAGTGGCAAAAAACAAAAAAGCTTGGTGTCTTTAGCTTTGTTGTATTGTTGTGTCTTTCCATGTGAAGAATTATGTGTGGAAATGGTGGCTCTCCCATACTGTGTAACTGTTAGACATAAAATGTCACTGTACTGTAGTTCTGTAACAATATCTGCTAATACTGTACATTAGACAGTAAGTAAATACTTTTCCATAATTTCCATAATACCTATAGTACAACTAGTATAATAGTGCTAGAGCTCAGCTCTATGATAAGAAAAATAAAACTTTACAAAAACAAAGTGATGTGGAAATGAAAGTGTTACAGCAGCATGATAGTAAGATTATTATGTAAGAATATGTTATTAGAATATACATATAAATATGACAGTAGCAGTGTGACAAGAACACAAAAAGAATGGCAGCAGCATGACATTAGTGTAGTAAATGAAGAGCAGGAACTGTGACTGTGAATCACTGTGAACTGTGATTTCTGGCTATAGTCAACCATTACCAAGTACAGCTCTCCTCTTATCAAGCACATCGAGAGCAAGATTCACAAAGACACTATGAGGAAGGCAACATAGAATGAAGAAATAAGAGTTGAGCCTGACAAAGTGATTAATGTAGGGAAGTCAGAGAGGTAGGAACAGATGCATGGACAGAGATAAGTAGGGAAGGAGACAGAAAGCAATGTTTCAAGGAGACAGTGTCAAGGCTGAGATACACCAAATGAACTGATTAGACTCACTGCCAGTAGAGAGATTCATGCATTACGCATTCATAATGAATGAACCATGGATCTCTTCATGAAAAAGATTAAGAACTAAACATGTAATGCGTTCTAATCTGTAATGCCCTTCAATCAAATATACTGTAAAGATAGAAATACAGTGAATTT
This sequence comes from Ictalurus furcatus, assembly GCF_023375685.1. Lineage (NCBI taxonomy): Eukaryota > Metazoa > Chordata > Actinopteri > Siluriformes > Ictaluridae > Ictalurus > Ictalurus furcatus. The sequence continues at coordinate 15,510,121 of NC_071255.1, read as the reverse complement.
GATTGTATACAAAGGGAAAATGCTTTTCACTTGTATGTGTACAGAAATGACTTTTAAGAAGCATCTGTACAACTTAATATGTGGCTTCTAAAAATAAAAAACTTGTCCTCAGTATGGAGAAAATATCTTGATGTGTGTTTTCTTTTCATGTCTTACTAACTCCAGCAAGTCGATGCTCTTCTTAGTCTCTGACCCAGTGAACTAGCATGAGGATATGTTTTTTGACATCTTAAGAATGTACAGTGCATCCGGAAAGTATTCACAGCGCTTCACTTTTTCCACATTTTGTTATGTTACAGCCTTATTCCAAAATGGATTAAATTCATTATTTTCCTCAAAATTCTACAAACAATACCCCATAATTACAACGTGAAAGAAGTTTGTTTGAAATCTTTGCAAATTTATTAAAAATAAAAAACAAAAAAGCACATGTACATAAGTATTCACTGCCTTTGCTCAATATTTTGTTGAAGCACCTTTGGCACCAATTACAGCCTCAAGTCTTTTTGAGAATGATGCTACTAGTTTGGCACACCTATTTTTGGGCAGTTTCTCCCATTCTTCTTTGCAGGACCTCTCAAGCGCCATTAGGTTGGATGGGGAGCGTCGGTGCACAGCCATTTTCAGATCTCTACAGAGATGTTCAATCGGGTTCAAGTCTGGGCTCTGGCTGGGCCACTCAAGGACATTCACAGAGTTGTCCTGTAGCCACTCCTTTGTTATCTCATGTGTCATGTGCCTTTTACTGAGGAGTGGATTCCGTCTGGCCACTCTACCATACAGGCCTGATTGGTGGAATGCTGCAGAGATGGTTGTTCTTCTGGAAGGTTCTCCTCTCTCCACAGAGACACGCTGGAGTTCTGCCAGAGTGACCATCGGGTTTTTGGTCACCTCCCTGACTAAGGCCCTTCTCCCCCGATCGCTGAGTTTGGCTGGGCAGCCAGCTCTAGGAAGAGTCCTGGTGGTTCCAAACTTCTTCCATTTACAGATGATGGAGGCCACTGTGCTCATTGGGACCTTCAATGGTGCAGAAATGTTTCTGTACCCTTTCCCAGATCTGTGCCTCGATACAATCCTGTCTCTGAGGTCTCCAGACAATTCCTTGGACTTCATGGCTTGGTTTGTGCTCTGACATGCATTGTTAACTGTGGGACCTTATATAGACAGGTGTGTGCCTTTCCAAATCATGTCCAATCAACTGAATTTACCACCGGTGGACTCCAATCAAGTTGTAGAAACATCTCAGGGATGATCAGCGGAAAGAGGATGCACCTGAGCACAATTTTGAGTGTCATGGTAAAAGCTGTGAATACTTATGTACATGTGCTTTTTTTGTTTTTTATTTTTAATACATTTGCAAAGATTTCAAACAAACTTCTCTCAAGTTGTCAATATGGGGTATTGTTTGTAGAATTTTGAGGAAAATAATGAATTGAATCCATTTTGGAATAAGGCTGTAACATAACAAAATGTGGAAAAAGTGAAGTGCTGTGAATACTTTCTGGATGCACTGTACATTTAGCATAATTAACTTTCTAGTTAGCTTTGATGTACAGTGAATGATTTAAGAACAAAAAAAATTCAGCAAAAATTCATAAAGACAAATAACAAAAATAATGATCTGCAGATGACACAGAGCAACTGCCACTGATCTGAAGGCGGGTGAAGCTGACAGCATGTAGCAGGTGCAAAATAGCCAATAACCGCACAATAATTCATTCTGCTCTGTGGGGAGAGCACAACTTGGAACACAAAACAATCAATCAATGAAGAAATTCATTCAAAAAGAATCTAAAAGATATCTGGTGTGTGAGTGGGATTTTAAAGCCTCAAAGTAAGGTAAAATATGCACCTGACAGTGACACTGAGAGGGGTAAGAGAGCCACAAGGAAAGAGAGATTGGCTAAGGGCACTAGAAAAATAGCTTTGAAACCTGACAGTTCTCGAATATGTCATGCAATTTTCTCATGAGATGCATTTAGATGGGTAAACAGGAAAGTAATACCATGCCATAGTTTCAAATCAAACCATTACTGTTGGTTGGGCTATCTCTTAGATCACACCAAAATTAGATACAAGTGATTATCGGTATGATTGCTGATGCTTTGAATTTGACAACTAGTGCAATCATACAAGTGGAAAGTAAAAAAAAGAAAAAAGAAAAGCAAGACCATTCGTAAACAAATGCATAAAACTGGAAGCCATAATTACAAAATACCAAAACCTATTATTATTATTATTATTATTATTATTATTATTATTATTATTATTATTTCTATGACTACTAGGCTTCTTTTATCTATCAGATCAATGGGAAACAAAAACTTTACAAACCATGTGTAAAGATAAGCAGCCTGTACAAGAATTATTAGATACTTTTCCCAGACCTAAGCTAATTCTGGACTCAAGGTAAAGCTGACCCTGCGTGTTCTAACAGCTTTTAGCACAAATCATGAGGTTATCATGGAGTAGCTCACCATAGTATGTTCGGTTCCACATCCTTTTGGTGACACTTTCTCTTGACAGTCGGCCCTGACTGTCTGCTAAACTCTCATTTAGCGCGTGAGCATACAGCATTAGGCCATCATAGAAGCCTCCAGATATTATGTTCATCTGCAAAACAAATTCATAAATCAGTATATATATATATATATATATATATATATATATATATATATATATATATATATATATACACACACACACACACACACACACACACATATATATATATATATATATATATATATATATATATATATATATATATATATATATATATATATATATACATTGTCTGCCTTACACCACCATGAATTATACTTAGTAATTTTTTTTTAACATTTAACCCTTTTATACAGTATACAGAAATAAATATAGAACAAAATAACACATTAGGTCCTGTTTAACAAATGTCCTATCCCCATCATACAGGAAAACCCAAATAAATCATACTGTACTCAAGGTCACAATACATTCATTCTTTCATTCTCCATCCTCATCAGGGTCACAGTGGATCCAGAACCAATCCCAATAATACTGGGTGCTAGTCAGGGCAGTCATTTACACCTAGGGGTAATTTAGCATAGCCAAGCTGCCCTTTTTGCATGTTTTTGGACAGTGCAAACATGTGAAGAACATGCAAACATTCACACAAACTAGGGATGCACCGAACGTTCGGCAACCGAAATTACTCAGCCGAAAATAGCAAAAAAAGCATTTTCGGTGTTCGGCCGAATAAGTGAAAAGGCCAAATAAATTTGACCGAACAATGACGTGTTTGATGATGCGACAAAATAGCCTAGCAAACAGAGTGAGACGCGTCACGACCTCGATGAGGGGGCACGAGCAAGCACGAGGTACGTGCACGAGCTCCGTGCGCTTCGGATGTTTACTGTGGACAGTAAACGTGCGTGGACATGCATTTGTTTTGTTTCTGTTCCGGAGTATTCTGTCACGTTGCGAGACATAAGGGAGTACAGTACGGAAGCAGGTAAAGACGTATTTATTTAAGGGCAGGCAGACAAATCCAAATCGTAATCCAAAAAACATAGTCAAGACAGGCAAAGGGTTGGGCAATTGGCAAACAGGCATAAACGGAGGAAAACCAGGAATCAAAGTCGCGGTCACAGAAAACAGGGTCAAAACACAACACAAGAAACATGAACTAGTACTATGGACTGGGAGCGGAAAAACCAGCGGGGACTAAATGAACTAATCTATAGTTCAAACTAACTAAATCTATCACGGTAAATAACATTAACAACGTATCTAACTATACTATATCTACTATAATACTCCACGAGGTGTACAGGGACATGAGCGGTATATATCCCCAATATAATCAGCCGTATAGAACTGAATAGAACCATTTTTTTACACTCTTGTCAATGCACCTTTTAATGCACGTTTTTAGTTGTAGGCTACAGAGTGTTACATTCTTTCAGCAGTCAGTTATAGGCCTAACATAGGCTATTCAAGGGGGGCCCGAGGATGACCACATCAAAATATTTTTATTTTACTCATTTATTTATTTAATCTATGCAATGGTGAAAAAAATGGCAAAATAAATGGAAAAAACGCGAAAAAACGTGTTCGGTATTCGGCCTTCGGTTTTCGGCCAAGTTTTTCATTATATTCGGTTTCGGCTTCAGCCAAGAATTTTCATTTAGGTGCATCCCTAACACAAACAATAACCTGAGCTCAGGAATTATACCAGGGACCCAGGAGCTGTGAGGCTAATAAAACAACACACAATATATTAAGAAAGAGTTCTATAATTGAACGTCATTCCAACAGACACATGGCATTTTTATTTTAATCAGCTGGCAGGTCAATGCCCAGCAGTTTGTGTTCTTTGGGAAGCACCTTAAAGGGGCTTATAGAGTACAGCATTATGATTTGAGCAATTCCTATCTTGAATAAACATGAGTATCAGCAAAAGGTATCAATACTATCTGTTATTGTTTGAATAATCTGAATGTATTATGTGAGGACTTGGATATATAGCCTTCACTGCACTTTGAAAGATACCCTCATGGTCTGTAACATAAAAAGGAGAACAGAAAGTTAAGTGTGTAACTGTGGTTCCACAACTGAGTGAAGGACTGGTAGGGCCACCACAATTCAGGTTAATGAGAATAACCAAAGGACAAGTATAACATATCAACAGAGGTAGGTAGTTACACACTACATTTAGTTTGTTACATGTACTTGAGTAACTTTTTGAAAAAAATTAAGAGTAAGTTTAACTGGCCGTACTTATACTCTTACTCAAGTTAATTTTTAAACACAGAAATGTACTTTTACTTCGCTACATTCTTTGGCGTTCCTCCATTACTGTTAAATATGAATGAATATGTAGTTTTAATAATTAGTAATATAAATAATAATTTATATCACGTATAATGAGGTCGCGAGTCTCGCAATATGCTGCATTGGTCTGAATGCGGACATAACAACCGCTCACTTTTTTAGTGGTCTCAGTCCGGGAGGTAAGATAATGGCTGAAGTGAGCATCGGAGGCAGGACACACACACACACACACACACACTTTCTCTTCTATGTTCCATAGTCTGTTCTTTTGTTCTCCGTTGTCTTGATTAAATGCAGATGCTGACAAGTTTGTGTTGTTAACACGGTGCGAAAAAAAGACAAAAAAGTAAACTGTTGGGAAGATGTTTGTTTTTGAGGTGTGTGTGAGATTTTGTGTTGAAAAAGACAGGTTATGTGTTATTGTACCCATCATATGCTGCTTCATCTTGAACCCAGTTTTATATCAAATAAACAGAACAGACAGACTTTCATGGTATAACGAATTGAGTCTTGGGGCGGATACAAATGCAGTTTAGAGTTTTATTAAGAACATGTAATCCAAAGGGCAAGGCAAAAAGCAAGACAGGCAAAGGTCAGGCTATCAGCAAAAGGGCATAAAGCAGGCAAGGCAAAGCACAAAATGAGAAACTAGAAACAAGATCAAAAAAACGGTATCGAGAACACAGGACAAAGTCTTGGTACGGTGAGAACACTCAATACTTTGTTCAATACTTTGAACAAAGACACACGAGGGGTTTAAATACCAAACATAATCAACGGGAAAACTCAGAACAGCTGAGGACAATGGAAATCCTAACACATTCGTTTTAATCAGATCCAAAGTAACTGGTAACTTGCTACTTGAGTAGTATTCTCATTGGATACTTTATTACGCTTACTCAAGTAATTATTAACATTATTACTTTTACTGTTACTTGAGTAATTATATTTATAAGTAGTTTTTCTTGGACTTGAGTAAAATATTTGCCTACTCTACCCAGCTCTGCACATCAAGGACCTTTTATGGACTGCACACCTAAGGTCATGATCATGAGGTGACCAATTTGCTATTGGTATTCGGCACTGAAATAAGCAAATGGGAAAACTGCCAGTCCTCTACTCAGTCATAGAGCCTTGTAACCTTCCGTTTTTGTGTGTTGTTTGTTCATCATGGCAAGTTCAGTTCTCCCAAAAGAGTCAAACTGAAACAAACCTTTCCACACATGAATATTTGTAGGTACAGTGTGAATAAAAAACCTTTTCACAGTCTGTATTCAAATCCTCTTGGCATTAGACGTGTGAATGTACAGCAAATATCTAATATGAAACCAACTTTGCCACTGTACTCTTAAGTCATGATTTTAAGAAACCTTTTGATCATGTCGATATGCTGGGGCATAATTTTGATAAACACTCATTATTAAAGCCTAGCAAGCAGTGTAATTTTGTCTTTAACTGGTGGGGCACAGGTGCGGGAGTAAGGCCTAGGGTCAGTGTGGAAGCATTGCTGGGAACCTGGGAATTTCCAAGTCTAATGCCAAGTGGGAGAATTGGTCCGGATACCAGACATGCCACAGGTTGTCCATGATCAACCTGGGACGTACCGTATACCGGTGAGTATTCAAGGGGGGTACATACCTCCCATTGGTGGATTAACACTGTAATCAAACCATCACTGGCCATCACTATCTAATTCTGGGGACAAAACCATTAAATAGAGGTGGTGGTTATTCCTCATCTCACCTATCCACTGATTTTGGGAACAAATTAGCTGGCATTTCAGACACTGTTGAGGGCAATGTGTGTGGATGGGCCCTGCAACAGTGTACCATGGTATGGGATGAGCATTGGCTGGGGAGGTTTGGCCTGGCCTGTCAATGTCAGCTCAGTGTCAGGAAGGCCCTGCCCCCTTGACCTTCAGGAGCAGACACAAGACAAAACCCTCAGGCATGCCTTAGTCCAAGTGAAAGTAATTGATGGTCAGCGGGTTCAGCTCAACCTTGCACTCTCCTTCCCCTATTTCGCAGTTATGAAAGATGATGCAAGACATCATCAAAAGTTATGCAGGACACTCAGACAAAAGCAGAAATGACCCAGTAATTGGTCCCAAAGAGTCATTGGGAAATGTTACTACAGACAGCTCATCATAATCTAATGTCCAGGCATTTGCGGCAATGTTTGCAGGCGGTGTGCTGCATGTTGCAAATGTCAGCTGTTGAATCCAATTGGCTACCCCAAAAGCATTACTGTGCCCTCTTCCACTAATTAAGGTCCCCTTTGAAAGAATTGGTATGGACTATTATTTGGTATTGGAATGGAATACACAAGGGCATCACTTTGTGTTAGTCCTGGTGGATTACTCAACATAATATCCTAAAGATGTGCCTCTTGGCAAAATCTTAGCATGCAGATGTGAAGAACCCTGCGATAGATCATACTTCACTTTTGCCAATATAGACCTCATTGACGAGCATAAGCTATTGTATATCCATCATTTACATACTTACTGTGAAATACTGTTCATTTATATTATTTGTTATGCTTATAATACATTTGTTCATTTCTCAAAACTCAAAATGCATGAGTAAAGCAGGCAATCCTGAGCATTACATTTGGACTTAAGTTCTAAGTCTAAGGAACATGAATGTGCAAAATGTTTATACATGCACCTTGTAATGTGCTCTATAGATCAGGTTTTGTTCCAAAGAGCTATGACCATCCTGAGCCAAGATATTGAGATTTCTGTAAACAGCTGTATAACAGAAATTTGTTGTGTGCCATGAAACAAAAACTAATGGTTTTGCAGTGGCAATACATAGAGGCAATCACACACACTCACACACACACACAATTAAAAACGGTCAAGCAACCAACTTTATAATTATTGGACCACTTGAGATGGACTGACCCAGCCACAAGATAACCTGTCAGTTTCACTCATAACTCATAAAGATATTTTGTTGTGTGTGACATATATATTATTTTAATTAACTGAACTAAATGTCAGCAGTGAGCTCAATCAATTAAGCATCCAATAAAAACCTAAGCTTATGGTAAACTTTCTAATCACCCGAGTCTAAGTGTGCCTAATAAAAATTTAAATGTAAAGCCCTATAAAAAGTGTGCACCCAAGACCTCTCTCTTGATCTCTCTGTCAGACTTGCTGGCACACACAAATCACTCCCACTCACAGCTAAAGCTAAAGGCTAAACTCTCAGGGCATGTGGTAGTTAGGCAATCTTATGACAAAAGCACAGATGGTGTGAGGAGTGACATTGATTTGACAAGAGTATTGAATATTTATGTATGTTTATGTATACATATCTAGACATGCATAGCATTTATCTGTCTTCTGCATGTTCATACATTTTTAAGAGAAAATTAAGTAAAGCCATTTGCACTTAGTCACATATATGACGTACACGATAAATAGAATTATGAGTCATTTAAAAGATCACAGCCATTCTCATATTTGTCAGCATGATGAGTCATGCTGGGTTACACTCACTCTCACTCAATCACTTTCAGTAAGCACTTAATCCTGGTCAGGGTTGTGACGGATCCGGAGTTTAACCTGAGAACACTGAGCATGAGGTGGGAATACAATTGGGTAATACATCGCAAGACACCATACACACACACACACACAATCACACACTCATTCACAACGAGGAGCAATTTAGCATAGACAGTCCACCTACTGGAATGTTTTTGGGAGTTCGGTGAAAACCGGAGAACCCGGAGGAAACCCACACAGACACAAGGCTTCAAATCTTTCATATCCAAATCCTGATAGCTGATGTAACCTACCAGAGAGTCCTCCACTGTGAAGTTGAACATCTTCTTAGCATTTGCTTTCAGATCAGTGACAAAATCTTTGTACTCTGGATTCTGTGGCTCTCTGTACGTCAGGATTTTCACACTCTGAAAAAGAAACAGTAGAGTCCCTGATAAAACACTTGTCACATGGAAGACCCAAAGACTGTTCAGTCATATCTTTGATTTTTAAAAAAGGATATCACAGACAATGTCAATCGTGGTTTCATCCTAAATACATCTTTTGCAAGCACTTGGCCACCAGGAATTCAGCAGAAGAGTGAATGAACACACTACAGTGGTACAGGAGGAGGAAGGCAGAGAATATTTGTCTTATACAACTTCTAGTGTGGGAGATACAGTAGTTGATGAATAACTAAAATAAACCTATATCACAAAATTAATTTATCAAAAAGCCTCCTGTGCTGCTTTGCCACTACTTCCCAGAACTCCTCCACTGTAAAAACAGAAGTGCTCAAGCAGAATCCACTGCTGAAACTGATGAAATTAGACCCCATTAGACCCCATAACCCTTTCTTGGACCTCACATAGACTGGAAACTAAAGGATGAGGAGCCAGTGTGATAGTCTAAAGAATTGTATATTAGTGACTAACAGTTGTACATGAGTTTTGCTCCAAATATGCCAACAAGCAAACCAGTCTTCCTTAAAGATTTATAGATTTACACTACTAGGTGTTCTGTGCCTTGTGTGGAAAAAAGGAAGCACTGTAACTGGCACTGGGCAGTCACACGTGTAGCGTCAGGTGCGAATCAACAGGGGAAGATTGCCTGGATGCTGATATACTTCCCAAAGCAGAACACATAATGAGAATACACACAATGCATAACGAAAAACGCCATATGACCAAGCGACTTCAATCAAATGGCAAATTCATCATGAACCATCATTAGCTGCAGATAAAATTCCTGCAAAGCGCAAAGACATTTTTTAATTCAAACAGAGACAGAGTTTATATTTCACAAAGTTTCTCTTTCACTCAAGTGGCTCTTGTATTTTTGTTGTTATTGATTATCCAATGTTTGAGAACAAGTTCTTTTCTGATTTGTTCATAATTAAAGTAAGAGCTGCAAATCCCTGATGCTGAACCTGCTTGCTGCTGTGTTCTCTCTCCTGCTTTTTCTCTTTTCTCAGTCTATCTTTCCCTTTTTTTTGTCCCAATGGACTTTTTCCACCTTGCACTCTAAAATAAGATTTGATACATTGCAGGCACATTGAATCTCTCCTATGAAGTCTCTCCTCAAGCTTACCTGGTATGCTTCTTTTGCGAGGTCATCATCAGGGTCTCCTCTGGCCCAAGGCCGGGCAGGTTGTGATGCCACAGTGCGTCCAAAAACATCAATGTAGATGAAGACAAACTCCTCCTGAGGAAGATTTGCCTTACGGAAGTTCACCATTAGCTGTCGAAAGATATCCGGAGTACAGCATGCAAACACCACTACCAAAAAAAAAAAAGAAAAACAGAAAAAAAACAAGAAAGCAAGAATATAGGTTATTAAGCACAAAATATAGGCAGCATTTTTTGTGACCCCCAATTCTGTATATGTCAGACATAATATCATAAGCTTTACTTGTTTCTATCGCTAGACTAAATATAGATAAGTCCCATTAGGCCCATTTCCTAGCACTGACTGGCTGTTCAATAGACTAATGAGATTACCTCAGCATACAGCAAGAGCAAAATGTCATCTTAACACTATTAGGTTGGAAATTGTGGTCTGTGTGTCTGCATGCATATGTGTGCACGCCCAAAAGTAACACATATGGACATGTCAGTCAAAGAAAAAAAGCACTTCTGATAATTAGCTTGCCATGTATGATCTATTAACATGCTTTATTAAGACAGAGATGCTTAAAACTATGAAAGCAGAAGACCAGCAGTGCAAATCAATCTCTCTCTCTCTCTCTCTCTCTCTCTCTCTCTCTCTCTCTCTCAAACACACACACAAAACATAGTGGGAGTGTGAAAATGTCCCTGTCTGCATAGTCTCTAAGTCTGCTTAATGCCATAAAAGGACAAAAAAGTAATAATATACAATTACACACGTACATACAGTAGCATCTATAAAAGGCTCCATTAAAGCTGCATGAACAAGAGAGTGTGATTCCGAACTAGGATAATCATTTCAAGTTTGGAAGCAGGTTCATTTCTGTACATTCACATACAATTGCCACCTAAGCAACACAGGACTGCCCTATGAAAGTCAGTGAGGCTTCCAGATCCACAAAGCTCATACTTTAGAGGTCATACATGCTTCAAGGTCATGCAGGAGGAGACAAAACAGAGCATTTTTTCACCCGAACAGAAAAACAGAGGAACAGAAGTTATTCAGAAAAAATAACAGAACATTAACAGATAAATAGAAGTTATGTTTTGAAGTCCCATTTATTTTTAAGTACACTCGGAGAGAGCAGGATACACTATGTCCATAAAATGGTTTTAAAATACACTGACACAGTGATTTTCCGTTGAAATTCGGTCATGGAAATACTACAGTAAGCACTTATTTGAAAGGTCATTTTCATACCAGTGCCACTCTTTGACTCCTTTTTTAACAATTATAAGCAATATTTGATTAGAGGTCACATCATTAGAGGTCACAAAGCAATTTAAGCTCTAAGATCCCTTTGTGCCTAAATTACGAGTACAGAGAAATATTTCGAATTAAACGGCACAAAAATGATTTCTGCATTAATCATTCATCGAGGTCTAAGCTGCTCCAAGATTGTCAATTATAGTCTGCTATTTATTTATTTAAAGAAAGAAAGAAAGATAGAAAGAAAACCTAATAGCTGTGTGCTTCAGGAGAGCTGCACCATTATGTTCAAGGCTGAAAGACAGACAGACAGACAGACAGACAGACAGCCACACACACACACACAGACACACACACAGGCTGCAACTGTCAAATCACAAAAAAGGTAGAGAGATGTGTGTGAGCATATAATATATAACATTATAAAGTGTGGGTGTTAGGGAAAGGTTAGTTGTAGTACACACATGAATCTCACAGGATGATTTTCTTTTGTTTGTTTGTTTGCACTTAATAGATCTCTGGAATTACTGTTAAATCGGTTCTTGGATGAAAACATTTAAGAAACACTTGTTGGCAAAATGATCTGAAAGATTGATAAGACATGCATTATGTCTATTTTATACCTAATTAAAAGCAATGAGCAATAGCAAAGTAATGTGTGCTAGAGGAAAGTTCAACCTCTTTCCTCTAAAAGCAGTCATCTATCTAAAATTTCCTGGAAACCAAGAGTCCATTAGAGTAGTAAAGCTCTTACAAACCAAACTAAAAAGCACACAGCGAGCAGGGTACATTTTTAAAGCTTTCACCAACAGGCAAATAATAAAAAAAAGCAGTAGATAGACAAAAGCACAGTCATGAATGCATTAAAAAAATGATCAGAACTTACAGTAGTGCTCCCGGTTACTAGGCATTATCATTGTGATCTGATCTTACTGTAGTTTTCAGATAGTTTGGATAAACAGATTAAGTTTAAATATTCATTGGAAGGTGAACAGTTTCTCACTGTATTCCAGTGTTAGAATCAACTACACAGTGGAGACACACAACTGCCTGAACTGGATTCTGGGTAATCAATATTCTGTGTCTGGACTGGAGACAGAGAAAATGAGTGGGAAATTAGAAAAGAGCGAGTCCTTGCAATTATGCAGAAATACAGTAGCTGTAGTAGAAGCACAAGCTGCAATGAAAGTGTCAAATCTCTAAATACAGCTGCTGCTGCTAGTGCTTTTACTTTCCATATTAGAAACATTTTCACCTCATTAAGGACCAGTAATCTACTGAAATTAAGTGCAGAAATTTCATTTTTATTTCAAACAAGCTGAACTCAATGCCAACAGTGTCAACAAGGATGCCCCCACCACCAAGGCTACTCGTTCTTGTTACTAAATTACATGCCAGAAATACCATTAAAATATACTTCAAATGTGAAAGAATCTATTGAAGAAAGACTATTGCAGACCTTGCTGTGAACGTCACCCTGTTTGAATCAATTCCAAAAGCTAATCAGTTCATCTCAGGGTTACAGTGATAATTCCATATAAATCCTACAAACATTCAACCACTCATTCTTGAGATATCGGGTTAACGAGAATCTCTGGTGGACGTACACAGAGACACCGACGGATGGACGGACAGATGGACCGATGGCAAAAATTCTAGATTCCAATCTTGAGTTCCTGCCCACAAAGATGTAAGCAACATCTTCATATGACAAACATGAAGGAAGCTATTGAAGACAAACTATTTCAAGACATTTGACCTTGCTGAGACTTCTCCTCTCCTGGTTAGAGTGATAATTCCATATGAATCCTACAAACATTCAACCACTCATTCTTCAGATACTGTGCTAACGAGAATCACAGATGGACAGATGGACAACACAACCTAAAAACATCATGCATCCCCCACTCCCCCAGTTCCAGAGGCATAAAAAGAATATGTATTATGCAGAGAGGTTTCATTAGGCATAAACACAATCTTGATATGCTGTAACGTCAGAAAGAAAGCTTTGAATATTCATTGGGATTCTTTATATACACTGACATTCTTACATCCACCTGCATCTGCTTCATGATATTTTCCTTGCTTTTATGCTTTATATATTCATTGCCCGTTGACAGGGCAGTATTATCTTCCTAGGCAAAAGTAGATATTAGACAATCATACAACCTCCAAGTGACACAACATTACCAGTCCCAACATCAGTTATTTCTCTCTCACACTCCAGCTTGCACACATGCACGTCTTTGCCCAGACACAGCTCATTGACTTCTCCACTAACTGTGTAACTACCCAAGTGTTCCAGAGTCTGAATACTGCTAAATCTTCATCTTCCCACTCTATTTGGGTCAGGGATGTATTCAGTTTAGTTAGTTTCATTTCTCCATTTCCACTTTAATTAGCCATTTTCTTATAAAAAACAAAAAAACAAACAAAAAAAACCCCACAAAATCACTAATGAGTGATGTGGTATGGATGTAGCCACAGGATGATCCGAAGTTCATCTTGAAATCAGTGACATGAGTCATTTAAGTCCATTCATTTAAATGATTTGCTCAAATGTGCAGCTTGATTATGCCAGAGTCTGATCCTGTTGTCACTTGTAGCACAGTTTAGTTATTTTAGTTTCTGATATGACATGGCATTGGACAAATTGTATACACTATACTATAATATTTATACACATGACTGTTATCTCTGTTTAAAATGTTATTTAAAATTTCAGTTAAACCTAGAAAGACATTAACAGTTCTTTCAAATGTGAGTGAATGGGGGCCTAAATGCAGGTAGGCACTAAAGTTGTGAGAGTTGAGATATTAGGGCCCATAGTAGTGGTTCAAGTAATTCTCTGGAGCCAGTCTTTTGGATTTACAATATCACACCTAATTTGCATATTAACTCAAATGTGTCTTGTCTCGGTCAATTACAGCTCCACAGTCAGCTGTCCCTTTGTTGCTTGCTAGCATAAACACAAGGAAAAGCAGATAACAACCTTGAAAGCAAAAAAGGTTAATAATCCTTGCAGATTTTTAAAATAACATACTTCTATATCTGTCTTTAAAAGAAAATATTTCCACAAACTGAAATGGTGGAAATCTCCAACTCGGATCGAACGAGCTTGAAGGGAATTCACTGAACATGTCTCAACTGATCTGCTAAGCAAGAGAAGAGTGACTCTCAGGCACGACTGAAAGATTTGCTGATACTGACCAGCAGACCATGAGAGGATGGTCATGATCTAACAATTTGCTTATTTAAGCAATGAAAGGAGTGAGCAATGTCGATCATGATATATGAGGAAAGTAACTGTTTCACCAACTGTTTGTCCAGTACAGGCAGTTCTTCAGCAGATTTCCTCTCATCAGCACATTCCTCCTCTAGCAGAGACATATATGTGTAATGTGCATGACTATTCATGCACATCTACCCCCTCCTCCTCTATTAATTAGAGGAATGTGTGTTGTTCACCTTTGTGTCCCCATGGTTTTCACCAGTCCAGCTTAATTTTTAACTAAGGCCAGATGGATTGGACATATGTAAGCAGAGCACATGGGAACGCTTAGCTCAGTGCTGTGGCCAGTTTAGTTCAGCATGGGTGCTCCTCCAGCTTGAAACCATGGTGATGGCAGGGACTGAACCTACACATAGGGGCATAAGCAGTCTTCCAAGAAGACCAAATCAAGACATCCTGTAGAGTCTGAGGGTCTTTCGAGACAATCTTCTGCTGGTAGACTCATTCAAGAAGTATAGTCGCTGAGTAATTATATATATATATATATATATATATATATATATATATATATATATATATATATATATATAATTACTCAGCGACTATACTTTAGCGCAAGACTTTTTAACCTTTACTTGTAGATCAAATGCAGGAAGTTCTAAATTGCCAAAGAAATCTAATCTTAAATCTAAATTGTAAATATTTATGGAAAGCACACAATTTATGGAAGTTTAGTACACAGCTCCGTGTTGCAATTTAAAGCTAATTTGGTGGAAACATAAAAATGGGTGGGAGGTTCCCCTGCTGTGTGCATGTCTATGGAACAAAATACCCTTCTAGTGCAGCAGTACAAAGCTGAGTGAGAATGAAGTGATTTGAAACAAGACAAGCTTAAATCTGAGAAGCATGATGGGTTTTATCAATAATGTGTGTGTGCATAAGATGTATTGATGTTGAAGCTCATGCTGATTCTTGGCTATTAGCAGCCCTGATGAAAGGAGCTCTGCTACAAACCGACTTAAATTGGGACCACAGCAGCAGGGTCTATCAATCAATGTATTCTCATGCTCTTTAAAAAAACACAGAGGTGAAAGATGAGAACATTAGACCTCATATGAGTACTATTGGTGTGTGCATTTGGTTTTAATGTCCAAAAGGTCCCAAGATTTTTATACAGGTTTTTTTTTTTTGTTTGCTTGAAAACTAAACGAGTCAAAAGATTTAATTTGGGTTGAAGACAGGGCTGATCAGTGATATCGATTGAGATAGATGATTACTGATAAATGTATGTGCATATATAAAAAAGCATCTGCCCTGTGTCCAGACATTCATATTCACACACAAATCACATATTTCTAGAACTATCTCTTCCAGACATGTCACTGTGTCACACAATGAACACAGTTTACCCTAACCCAACCCTAACCCCAACCCTAACCCTAACCCTAACCCTCTGTCTTAGGACTGATATAATAACTGATATTTAATAACTGATATGATATAATAACTGATATATAACTCCAGCTCGACCTGAATGAGAATGAAACACTAAATGAGAAAAAAGTAAATCTTTCTTTCATCAAGCATGAGTGAAAGAATTACTGAATGAAACACTGATCCACTGAATGAATGAAGAACAACTCTTGGTCATGACTGAAAATTTAGCTGATTCAGGCATTGAGTGCAAGGGACAATCTTCATCATGATGTTTCCACTGAGGGAAGTAACTGTTTCAACACCTGCTTTAATCCAGTACAGGCAATTCTTTTAACAGATTTCCTCTAATTAGCACATTCCTCAGTGATACATTCAGTGATATAAGACCAATATTATAAGACCAATATATTTGATCAGTACTTGTAATTGTCATGATACCATAATGATGCCATGACATGTTATGTCACAGAATCATTTTTACCAAGTGTACTCTGGTGCTATGTTTAGTGAAGTTTAGTCATGGGGTCCATAATTTTTTAATATTGTTACAATTGTGGAAATTACAACCCATCATTATTACACCATTACTACACCATTATTACACTGGAATCTAATGACAATTCATTGATGGAACGTTAGAAAACAAAAAAAGCTTTGGCTGCAATAAATAGCCAAAATATCACTGTACACATTTAAATATTTTGAAAAGTTTGTTGGTAAAAAATTAAATCTGTACCTTGCGGGTTTGTGATATATATATTTTTTTTACAGTTATAAACAGTTCCTCATGAGAACTGATCAAAAATGAAATCCAGTTCTAAATGAATGTGTCTGATACTGTCACCATCACTGTCGACATTGTTGAAATGCAACCACAACAAATTTACAAAGGAATAGTTTACAGAACTTCATAGGGTCCAGTCTACCTGTGTGAATGTGTTAGATAAAATAACACCTACCTAAGAGACCTGTGTGTGTGTGTGTGTGTGTGTGTGTGTGTGTGTGTGTGTGTGTATGTGTGCGTATGTGAATATGCTTTAAAATGGACAAAACTGCATGAGAGGCCCTTTATGAAGCTATAGACTCATCAATAGTCTGTCATTATAGAATCTCTTATAGGAAATCATGTATGTCAAGTGGCATTTCTTATGATATCAGAGAATATGATTTCTTCAAGTATTATGGCAGCTGTTAATAACGCATGTCATAAAACTGATCGTAAAGCATGTAACAAAATATATACTACTTAGCGGCACACTTACCAAAAATGAGCATGTGACAGTTTGTAAGCGGTTATGACATTATACATTATGGCAGCTATCATCACAATTAATGGCAATATACTGTAACACTTCTATACACCTAGAAAACGAAACTGTCCTGAGACAAAGGTTAAGTAAAGTCTTACAAAATAATAACTGCGAAATCCACAGTTGACGTTTTAAGACTGAATAGCTTACAGAACAGAGAACATGGAACATTTTGGAGCAGAAAGGCGGGGCATCTCTTGCCCTGTTCCTGCAGATGTGAATGTTGTATGTATTTCATGTGCCATATTGAGAAGTGTTTCTTGTCAGCCGAGAATTCTGTTCTTAGCTGAGGTTCTGTTGCATTGCTTGTATGTGTTATAGAGTAAATCACCTTTCGTGAAATAATATGATTTCTTATGGAAGGTCCATGATTTGCCTGTAGTAAATTTCAAATTCACTAAACTATATAATTTTTAATAAAAAGAGCAAATACTCTGACACCGCTGTCTAAAGGCAGAGCTCTACCGTATGTAATTCAGCTCTGCCTTTACAGCATGAAGCAGATAGCCATAAAAGTGGGATAAAGTTGGCAAATTACGAAGTCTGTTTTCACAGGAAATGCCGATGGATCTGATACAAAGTGCTGTACTTCCTTATATGGTGACCTCTCATTATAAAGGTTGAGTGGATATTTTTATATTCTTTTGGGACCTAAACAAAAGTTACACAGTCATCATTAAAAATCCTCTTCTTGGGTTATGAATCTAATACAACATCTAAGGTTCACAGATGTAAGCTACACAGGAGCTAGTTTTTCATGTTTAGCCTTTTTAGCTTTACTGAAACCAACTGTGGAAGCTACGGTATACGGTCCTAGCAGAATGACAAGGCTTCTTAAGCTAAGTACCTGCAAGATGTAGACCCTAGATTGTCAGATCGTCAGGGGATTGCTGGCCTGGTTACTTTTGATTCTGGCTAATAAAAAGGGGGTGAAACTGACACTGGCTTTAAGTTTAGTTAAGATTTTGCTTTTGATTCATGTCTAGGATTTATGTACAGGTCTTATGTACAGGTCAGGTCTTCACTTTGTCAACATCATCAATGTACGTAATTGGAGTTCTAGCACCATTTGGAGTAGGGTCTGTGTCAGTTCTCTTCTCATGATGACCTTGAATAGCACCACCTTACTGTATTGTGAAAAATGTAAACGTTTAAAATATTTTATATATATATATATATATATATATATATATATATATATATATATATATATATATAAACAAACTTTCATTATAGAATTGTAAATAAGACTGGTAGTGATATAATGTGAAGCATTCATAAGAATACACTGGTTTTTTAAAAAAGTATTTAGATTATTTACATTTAAAAATCTCATTATTAAATCCTTTTACGCAATATATCGCAAGCAAAAACAACCTTGTTGCCAATATTTTATGCAAATGATATGAATCATACATTAATCATATGATAACCAAGATTCCATGAGCAGTGTGTTCTCCCCAGTGGAGAAATAAATCCTATTCCAGTGTACAGCTGTACAGCAAGAAAAGTGACAAATTAGATAAACAGAATAAAAATGTAACTGTATGCCAAAAATGGAAATGCACAAAGCATTCGAGGAGGATACGGTGAGAAAAACCAGATTCAAAAGGGACCCCTTCCTTATAATTAATGAATTCATTGTCTGAAATATTGGTTTTAATTCCGAAACAGGACTCCACCATTTTATGAACATACAGTATTCTGCTTTCTCTGATTTAAAACTTGCTAGTTAGTCCTGCATTGACTGTGTGTAAAAATACACAATGGGGCTTCAAAACATATCTTCTATCTACTGTTTTTCTTTTCAAATGTGTGTGTGGCAGTGTAAAATGCTTCATTTTGTCTCATCGTATAGGCATGACCTTGTGGATCTGGCAGCCTTACAGATTTTGCAGAGGGCAGTCTTGGGTCCTCCTACTGTACTATAACCTACAACCATTAGAATTAGGGCAAATAAATCACGGAAATTCCTTTCTTTAAAAACTTCATGTAAACATCCAAGTCTTTGAGTCACAAAGTCTTATAAATAACCCCATAAACTCACTTCCAGTGAGTTCAGCCAGTCTTCAGTCTAAAATACATTTTCATTTTAATTTCAGTATAGTTACTCAAAGTTCTTTGTAGTTATTGGATAATATGTTAATTCATTTATTCAGCTTCAGTAAATGCATGTCTGAAGCAGGAACACACCCTGGATGGGTGAACACGTGTTCACATCTAGGGGCATTTTAACCCTTTCAGGCATGAATTATGAAATTATGATCATGGATTTTTTTTCTGTGTTTTTTCACTCTTCTTTAAGCATAAAAACATAATTTTACTTTTACACACTATACATTTTTCAAAAAGTTATTGATGCATGCGTTCAAATGGAGAATTAGTGCCCACTCTAGCGACTGTTATGCAGTTGTTCTACTGAAATCCTTCCAATAGCCAGAAAATGGCTTTTGAATAGCTGTCCACTGTAGGGACCACTATGCATGAAAGGGTTAATGAAGCCAATCCGATGCAGATGCATGGCATGTGTGTGTGTGTGACTATTGTGTGTGTGTGACTATCAAACTATTGACACTATGAATACACATAAGCTAACACCAGTGCATTTTCAAGTTTCCCTGTCTGAAAGGTCCAGAGGCTGGATGCAGACAGGGGGCTGAGGGAGACGAGGCTGTGGAATGGGTACGAATCCTCAACACATGTGCATCTCCCGGATCTCAGCAATGACCTGACTGGCTTTCTGTAAGGCCTGCAGCATGTCTGTGACCTCCTTGCCACGCTGTGCCATGTCCTCTGACTCAGTGAGCAGATCGTCCAGCATGCCTGATTTATACAGCTGTCCTACCAGCTCACTCTGCAGATTGCCCTTCATAGTCAATGATACACGCAAAGTGCATGTTCTTGCGTATGATGAGGAAGAAGGATTTAATGAGCAGTGTTAAATGTGTTGAAAGGATAGTGTTTTGTGCCATATTTGTGCCCTGGTTTCTATACAACTACAGAGAGTTTTATGGACATGAATAGAAGATATCTAAGGATGAGTAGTGTGGGGCAATGCTAAAACTAAATTGTATTTATTAATCATACTCAGTTGTATAATCAAGGATAACAGAAAAATGCTGTACAAACTTTGAATCTCTCTCTCTCTCCCACTCTCTCTCTCTCCCACTCTCTCTCTCTCTCACTCTCTCTCTAACTCTCTCACACTCTCATTCTCTCACTCACTCTCTGTCTCTCTCTCCCACTCATTCGCTCTCTCTCTCACTCCCTCTCACTCTCACTCTCTCTCTCTCTCTCTCTCTCTCTCTCTCTCTCACTTATATCACTGTCCAGAGGTACGGTTTGTTGTGGGGTGACAGATATTAACTTTGTGTTCTGCGATTCTGAATGACCAAATCTCACTGTAAAGCACTGCATTATAGTTTTCTATCTAGGAAATACAAAACAAGTCCGTAATTATAGATAACAGACTACAAAGTAAATGTTGTTCTAAAGAAATAGGATGGACAAAACAATCTAAAAGATTTAGGTAAATTCCGTAAAACAAATACTTTTCCTAAAAGTTTGACATGAGCCATTAGACTACTTGACTGCATATGAGGTATAGAAACATAAAGAAGGATAACATATCCCACTGGAGAGGAAATCATGATTCAATATTAGGTTTGTAATTACATAACTTCAGTTGAGTCAACATGTAATTCATATGGAATTGTGTCCAGAAATTAAGAAGTTAACAACACCTCACATCTGCTGCTACAGAAGACAAATCAGAGCCACTCACCTCTGCCCTCTTCTTTTATCTTATGCAGATGCTCAGAGTAGTTAATGGACTTGCTGTCCTCCTCAAACACAAGGTCCACCGTGGTGATGTTGGCTTCGTGCAATTCCACATAAAGACCCTCGATGGCAAAATAGCACTCGCGCTCACTCATTTTGCTGTCTCCAAACATCAACAGGGCATGCTGGACCCAGCCAAAGTGTCTACACACATGAAGGCCAAACTCACCCAGCTTTTTGTGTGTAGGGCCTGTGTTAGTAATAGAGGTGTAGACCTCGGCGCGGAGGAAGCCTACTGCTGGTGCTCCTGCCGTGATCATAGGTAGACCCCAATGTGTGGTGAAGAGGCCCACTGGAGAGGCTGTGTAGTCACAGCCTGGGCCAATGAAAGCCCATGGCTCATGAGTGAACTTCAGGTACACAGCCATTTGTGGCGCAACAGACTCAGAGCAAATACCATCAGCATTCTCACTGTTGTTAAAAACGTATCGCAGTCTGTACCCAGGCAGGAGCAAAGAGTCGGCGTTGATGAGTGCTATTGCACGCAGTAGGGCAGGTCCGACACGTGGCCAGGCCCACGGGTATGAGGTATTGTCCTTAGGCAGAATAACAGCCAGTGTAATGTTTTCCTGTTTGTGCATGGGTTTGTGAGGCTCGTGGGGATGAGAAGATCTGGGATGGATAGAAACAGAAGGACAGCAGAGCAGGAGCAGCAGCAACGGGGTTACAGAGAACCTGCCTCCCTTTAACCAGCACAGCTGCCTCATGGCTCCACACTTCACTTACCTAAGAGTCTGAAACACTGTGCGCGCACACACACACACACATACACACACACACACACACACACACACACACACACACACAAATCTTTATGCCAGCACACAGGGGGTAATCACTACATCTCCACATATGAATGCTCCTTTCATGAAATATTCTGAACGTATTTGAATGTAATTTTCCTTAATTTTATGCTGTGTTCTCAATCCTCATTTTACAATTATGCCAAAAGATGAACTGGAAAAAAAATGAAATGAAATGTGAATAAATGGAAAAAGGAATTGCTTTGCTGTGAATTCAAAAAGTGTGTGAAAATAACCATAAATGTCAGAGTTGAACCGAATTTGATTTGCTTGATTTTAATTCCCAGTATACATAGGCAATTTAATCGCGTGATCAGGTAAGAAAAAAGTGCCAGTAAAGATGCAGTCTGTGAGTTGACGCTGTACATTTAGCTTTTAGTGACTAGTCTGAATGCTGGACAGTTTAACATGTATATTGAAAATAGGGTACACTATATTTGTTTTGAATTTTGCATGTGTTATGAAGCAAACCTAGCAACACGGCTAGTCCTGAAATCCGGTCACAAGCAGTCATGCTTTTTTAACACACGGAAACTCGAGGTGAGAACAGTTATCCATGTCTGCTCTCCAGCTTGTGACTGAATCAGACAGATGTCTGAACAGAGCCCATAATAATTACACATGCTATAAAATTTTAATAGTAAACACAAAGCCACACTAATTATTCACTGTTGATAATGGCTCAAGCTTGACTACCTCATTACATATTTATTCCCTGTGAAGAATATCCTTTTGGCAAATAACAAGCTAGGTTAATCTTGTAAACCAAAAAGAATTTGATGGATTTGTGCAAAAATTCATTTACCATAGCTATGTTTGTTTCAGTTTTCCTTACTGTCCCTATCTGTTATTGCAAGTATCAGTAAATAAAATAATACAAATACAGCATATTAGTTAATAAGCTATTCCCTAAATGTGACTGTAAAATTCTCAAGCTGACTATAACGGATTCCTGCAACTGTGACTGACTGTCGCTTCTCAGGGGCACAACGACACAAGATTTATTGTCGAATGCAACTTCTACACTAACAGGCTCTTTAGAGGGATTGCTCCAAGAAAAGCTTTACTGAGTTCAGCCAACAAAATGTGACATATGTGAAACAAAAGTGAAAAGCATCATGGCTATTGATAAATAACTTCTGTTTTTTAATATTTAAATTTCAGTTAGCTTATATGCAATATTTTTAAGGTACATTAAAAAATATTACAGGAAAAAAATAGCTGCACTAATCTTAAGCTGCAGTTGTTCTTTTTGTACATCTGTCATTCAGGGTTAAAGATTTGCTGGACAAATTAACAACTTAATGTAGAAAACCTCACAGTATCATTTCTAATCAAAAAACAACATTCTAAAGCCAAGGATGCATGCGAAAGAAATGCAAAATGTGATCACTAATCAAACCAAACAACTGTAAATGACTTTGAATAGTAATGTCCTGAAGTAATGGTGTAGAAGAATGTCCAAAAGCACTTCCCTATCACTACAGTTTCCATCATCTTAGCCTTTTATCCATCAGCCAATTCAATCCAATTACAGTGTACCACTTACCCGCATGGGCAGCTCTGAGGAGAGTGTACACAGCACATTACAGCTTCTCACTAACTTTCAGACTGTTCTATTGCTCTGTGTGTGTATGTGTGTGTGTGTCCTGCCCAGGCAGAGCTCTTAAACCAGGCTTGATTTCTTCAAACTACATTACCTAAAATAAAGCACAGGTTATCTCCATGTCAGGCTGTACTCTGTGCAGCAGCTGGGGGGGTTATGGCTCTCCACTGCTGCTGTCACTACAGCTGGTGAAGGAGAGAGAGAGAGAGAGAGAGAGAGAGAGAGAGAGAGAGAGGATCAGATGAGTCAGTGAATCACAGCGGGGGAGTGGTCCCACATTTCAGAAGTATACACAGTTGTCAGGAGAATCCTCCTCAGACACATAAGAGACTGAAGAATCAAGTAAATGATCCATAGTGAGGTTTCACCTGTAGCATTCAAGTAAGCTGGAAAGAACAAAACTGAGTGTGTTCCTTTGGTAGTAAAGCACTCCGGTGGCTCGCACAATGACAAACACCTCCAAACAGTGTAAGAATATGCCTCTAAATCATCCACAGGAGCCAGTAAATCCATACATCCACACAAGACATACTGAGAGCCAAAGAGTCAATCATTCATTATGATCATGGAAGATCTGGGCTAAATGCTCTCTCATGCTGATATCATTCCTGTAGCTCCAGAGTTGAAGTAACAGCGTTGAGAACACTTCATCACCTGCAGTAAAGACCTGGGGCAAAATCTTCAACACGGCTATATACTATAGTGATGCAGTGAAATGTTGGCTCTGCTACAAGCTGGAGCATCCTGACTGAACAGCAGCCTGGCGTCAGACTGAGAAAGAGATGCCTGAGTAATACTGTAAGACTGAGAGAACGCGCACACGCTGTGTGTGTGTGTGTGTGTGTGTGTGTGTGTGTGTGTGTGTGTGTGTGTTCACCTAAGTCCACATATCTTTCCCTCTAATGTCCTCTCTCTCTTTCCACAAGAGGGAGGGAGAGGAAAAGGGAGAGAGGTTGTGAAAGAGAATGATAAATGAGCATTCTCTATGCTTCTGCTCTGTATCTTTCACATCAGCTAAACACTCTAGGACAAAAAAAAAAAAGAATTCTCATTGCAATTTTTTAAATTTCCCACTGTGGTTATGTTTTCTTTACTCCTCTGTATGCAAGTCTGAATTGTGTAAAATAAAGTAAGCCCGTGTTGTGTATGTGCAAGTGTTTTAAGAGATGTTATATATGTAAACTCAAGCTTTCTCGGTCAGTAAAATGCAAAATATTTTTCTTTTACCCGGAAGGTGTTGTCATTCTTTCCATCGAAATCCTTCCCTCTTGCTCTGCTGTTAGCCACTACACATGGCATTTACGAATCAATTAAGTAATAACTAGTGAGCCATAAAACCATTCATTTGTGAGAGCAGTTACAGTGGAAAGATGGCATAACCCTAGGGTCAGATCCTTGCACTAAATCTCCTTAGATTCTAAACTGACATTGACCTGAGCTCATATATTTCTCCAGACCAAAAGGCACACAAACAATACTTGGTAAACGTCCTCATTTACTGTAGCCGAACAGGGCGCAGTTTCCTGAAAGCATAGTTACGATCTCTGGTTGAGAGTGTTTAATGTGTTTGCTCTACTATTAAATGATGATCTTTGTGCACAAATACGCTCCTCCTCTCCTCTCCTCCATGTACATTAGAGAAACAAATGAGAGAAACAATATATTAAATTTGTAGTGGCACGGTAAAAATTGTATATATTACTCGATTGCTCCTTCTACTGCACCCCTAAACCCGATATACCTTTGTGACACCTACATGCAATAAACAATACAAAGCAGAGATGCACCGATACTAAATTTCTCAGCCGATACCAATAACCGATTATTTAGAGTGATATCAGCCGATAACTGATACCGATAGTCCTGCCTTCTTTTAAATTAATAATAATTAATTCCACAATTCTGAAATAATGCAAATAAAATCTTTATTCTCACCATTTCAACAAGTTGTTTCACAGTAACTGGTCTCATAAACAGAAAACACATTACTCACATTAACATTAACACATGAACTACATTCTGAAGATTAAAGTAAGATTTCTTAACTTATTGAATGTTATTAATTCATATTAACATTGACTGAATTCTAAAAAACCTCCGGATAGTCTCACACTCACTCACCACAAACAAAAGCATTTCTACTTCATCATTAACATAAAACTGGTAATATATAATATCAACTTTTTTATATATTAACATTAACTGGATATGAAATATACTACTCTACAAATATATTTTTCTGTGCAATATATACTTTTGTCAACTCATCCCTATTTAAATCTTTCAACGGTGTATTGGTGCTTTAATTCAAGGTGAGCAGCTCGAGCAGTGCAGCAAAAAAACAATCACTAAAAATTTGACTTGACGCCAAAACTCCCGCTTCACTGCTGCTCACGGTGTAAAATTTTAGCGGTGCAGACACTACAGAGCTTACAAACTGCAGTTTTTTCGTCATTCCACACAAGAGATATCATCTTTACGCACAGCATGAAATCGATGTGTTTTCCCGCCCACTTTTGATTGACAGGATATAATTGGCCCTGATCATCGGATGTTTTTAAAATATCAGCCGATGGCCCATAGCGGGAAAAATAGCCAAAGGTTTTTATTTACTCACCCACAAATAATCAGTTATCAATTTTGCTATATCTCAGTCATAATATAAAAATACCACCCAACATTTCGCATTCCACCTTTAACTTGGTCACAGGAAAGAGAAATTAGTCATCAAAAATGCAAAGTGCCCTCGT
Organism: Ictalurus furcatus; assembly: GCF_023375685.1. Classification (NCBI taxonomy): domain Eukaryota; kingdom Metazoa; phylum Chordata; class Actinopteri; order Siluriformes; family Ictaluridae; genus Ictalurus; species Ictalurus furcatus. Next base: position 15,483,955 of record NC_071255.1, on the reverse strand, counting down.
GGGTTGTGTATACCGTGCACTGGATCAGTTCTGTAGACCGTGCAGAGAGAGTGGCACAGTCTGATGGATAGGGTTACCAAAACAGGATGCAACACAATAGTGCCCCCCTCCCCTACTCTTTCAATTTGCCTTATCTTCCTCTCTGTCCTTACTTTAGTCACTCAGCAGCCAATTTCCTCATTCAAGAAATTCACAACTAATTCAGTTCAACGAAGTGAAGTCTGAAATGACCACAGACAGATAAAAGTCTGTTCACTGACATGCCAATCATTGGCATTCCTGTTTAACTATTAATAAACAGCATTCTTTTTTTTCTTTTCTTTTTTTAGACAAAATTGTATAAAATTAGATGTTAATGCTGGTTAGCTCTGTACTCCAACAGGAAAATCCTCCTTAATGGTGAGCACTAGCGTGTTCTCTCTAGAGACCTCCAGAATGGGAGACGAGATCGGCACTGCCAGTGAACAATCTGCCAAAGCAGGCCTATGTATGCATGAGCATACATCAGCTCAGGGTCCAATTATTTTGCTTTGTGATGATTTTTAAAAGCAAAACTTGGGGTAACATATCTTTCACTTTTTTTGTCTATAATATATAACTGTGTATATTTGTGTCTATGGCCCTTTGTATCATTCTCAGTCTCAGGAAAAATTCAACCTGAACGACTTGCAAATTAATCTTTATAATTAACAAGAGCATTCAGTAGCATTCAAGAATTATTTTATAATTCAATTCTGAGTTGACTTTTTTTTAGTTTATAATGGCTTAGTGGTTGGCACATTCGCCTCACACCTCCAGGGTTGGGGGTTCGATTCCCACCGTGGCCCTGTGTGTGCGGAGTTTGCATGTTCTCCCCGTGCTGCAGGGGTTTCCTCCAGGTACTCCGGTTTCCTCCTCCAGTCCAAAGACATGCATGGTAGGCTGATTGGCGTGTCTAAAGTGTCCGTAGTGTATGAATGGGTGTGTGAATGTGTATGTGATTGTGCCCTGCGATGGACTGGCACCCTGTCCAGGGTGTACCCCGCCTTGTGAACAATGCTCCCTGGGATAGGCTCCAGGTTTCCTCGTGACCCTGAAAAGGATAGAGCAGTATAGAAGATGGATGGACGGATGGATGGATGTTGAGTGACAAAAAAAAAGCTATTGCTTTTTTGTTTCTATGAGCTAACATAATAACATAATAACCCTTATGTTTGAGATCATTACATTTTGTTCCCTGTGACCTAAAAGCAGCAGACATCTGCTAACCTCTCATGGAAATTCAAAAGATACAACACCAACCAACAAATGAGCACCAAATATTTCAGAGAGGACCTATATTTTAAGGTGTGTAAGAAGCAATACTGAGTAGTAAAAATGTCTGATATGAACCACAGGATCTCTTGTAGAGCTCATAATAGACGTATTCACAGGCACTGCTGCCTGTTTTACTGCTGTATGTACAGGTTACACTCCTCGGTGTATATATTTAGTCACTGCTAAGTCTTGTTTGTGATTTCTAGTCTTCATTACTAGTCTTTATCACCTGTCGCTTTTTTTTTCTGATATTCCATGGACTGTTAAAAAATTCCTTGTAAGTTTACTGGAAGTTTATGGCCAATGGGTTGCAGTGAGGGTGGCATAGTGGGTAATGTTGCTGCCTCTGCGTGTTGGCTTTCTCTGGGTTCTTTGGTTTTCTCCCACCTCCCAAAATCATGTTAGAGAATTGACTAATCAGTGAATTAGTGACTCTAAACTGCCCCTAGGTGTGAATAACTACTGGTATTTTGTGTCTATGCATGGTGCCTTGTGATGGACTGTGCATTCTTGCCACACACGTAGTGTTTACAGCAGGGGTTAAATTTATCAGCAAAGGGCCAGTTTTCTTTCCAACCCAGCAGGAGCCACACCCGATTCCACTTGTTTAATCAATTCATCTTGGTCTCAAATCAACTATCAACTGGGCCTCCTATTTGGCTGGAATGAAAACCTGCAGTCACACTGGCCCTTTGCAGGTAAGATTGAAGACAGTTTACAGGATAGCCAAGCTCAAGATCCACCTCGACTCTGACCAGGATACAGCGGTTACTGAAGATTAGTAAAATAATGGTTGCAGTACAATTATAAGCATTTCACATTAATATTACTGCTATATAATAATAGTTATACAATTACAATGGAATACACGAAATCATTACAGTATCGTTTTGTAATCTAATTTTACTGTAATTTCACTGCATCTCATTTGACATTAAGTCACTGAAAAGCAGGAGGGTTAATTTATAAATGTATTCGGTTACCATTACAAATTACTGCATAAAAAATGTCATCAGTAACGTAACCCAAGTAGTCTATCACAATATGAAAGTCATGTAATCTGATTACTTTTGGATTACTTCAAGGCCACAAACTTTTATTTAGAGCTTATTTTAGAGCTTCAAAACATGTTCAATATTTGGATTTGTTTTCATAAAAGAAATAAATTCATTGCTCATGTGAGTCACAACTGGCAAGAGAGAACCAGAACTATAATCATGCAGCTGTTTATATTGTGTTACGTCAAAAGCAGGGCTCCAGACAAAAATATCTATTAAGGAGCCACTGGCTATTATAAGAAAGAAAAAAAAACACTTACTTTCAGTCATCCTGTCATGTGTGTATGTACGTCTCCTTTTACAATGTCAGCATTTTCATCTAAGTTCACTTAAAATAACTTAACTTATGTAACATGTAGTTCACACACACGAGACACTGCTTGTGTTAACGGTGTGTTTTGTGGAGCACTCTGCGATTACATAGTCATAAGCTTTTTTATGCTTTCTACTATCGCTCTGTTCGTGAAATTTTATCTGCCCACTGTCACAGCTCAGTCCGATCAGAACTCAAATTCCCAAGATGCAACACTCACTTCTCAGGCACGCATGCGCTCACCATCCCCGGAGTTCTGATCGGACACACCTGGCACCAATCACACACACTCTCACCGCTAGTACTTAGGGAAGTCATTCACCCAGAATATATGCGAAGTATACGCTCAGTCACTCGTTTCTCTGCGTTACCAAGCCATTCTAGTTTGTTTGTTTGTTTTCTCGTGATCCTCGACCCTTGTTTCCGGTTTCGACTACGCTCTCTGCCTGACCCCGTTTGTGTTGTTCGCTCGGTCGCTTGATCTTTGCCTGTCCTACGACTACGTTTCTTGAACTTCCTGATATGACGCTCTACACCTGCCGCCCGCTCCTGTTTCCGTGCCGATTCGAGGTCCGTGACACCCACTTTGGAACAAAAGTCACAGAACATTTTCTGTGTGAGGTGATCGCACCTGAGCCATGCAAACTCTTGAATCCAAGCAGTCTGAAAATGCCTTTCTGCACTTTTACTCGGGTGTTCATTGATTGACATGGAAATATGATCCTCTGTGTCTTTACTCCAGGCTACTCCTCACAGAACACACAATTAAAAATACTTAAAATTGTATGCAAATTTTTCAATGAAAACATTTAATTTCTTTGGTTTTAAATGAAAAAAATAAATTGGAATCCTGATAGTATTCCCATTTTTGACCAAATGTACCTGTAATCTGATTACTTTGTTTTTTTGACATAACTGTAACGGATTACAGTTACCAGTTTTTTGTATCCTGATTACGTAACGCTGTTACATGTGTTCCGTTACTCTCCAAACTTACTGAATAGTTGCAGGATACTATTCTCAGCATTTCTCTCAAATCTCATTCATTATTGTGCTGTCAGCTTATCAGATGGTGTCACATTACTGTAAAGGATGACTCAAAGGCCCTGAAAACTCATTCATTTTAGTCAGAAAATAAGAATGAAGCTCTGTGTTTTTTATTTGCTAAATCACCTCCAAAAGCACTAGTTATTTGTGATCAAAGACCAAATTTTGTCCCATAATGCCCTTCTTTCTGTGCTCAGTTTCAGAAAGTGTTTTGAGATAAAGAAGATAACTGTTGTATGACCCTTGTATTGTTTGTTTTTTCAGTTTTACTCTTGTATTTTTGCCCTTTTGCTCTCTTGCCTGTTTTTCCCTACTGTTTGTGCCTTTTGTTTTTGGATATTCTCTGCCTCTGTATTTCCTGGATTCCCGGTTGTTTACTTTCTATTTGCATGCATCTGTGCTATTTTGTGTCTGACGGTTTTGCTAGTTCTGTTTGCAGTTGTGTGATATCCATGAGAGCAGAGTATTTTTGTGAATTTTTTTTAACAAAAGATCAAAAGGTTAAACAATAAAGACAGATTTTCACAGCCTTAGCTCATATTTACCATGGGTGCCAATATTAGTGGAGGACACTGTATAGTATGCAAAATGAACATGTTTCTGGCATAATCATTTTTGTTAGATAGCTCAGCTATTTGATGTGTGTACAACTACAAACATTCCTCATGTCTTGTTTATAATCCTGACTTTTAAACATTGATAATACTGTTTAATTTAATACCAGTGTAATGTAATGCTGCAAACGGCTCTAACTGCAGAGGATCTGTGCGACTGGAAACATTCTGCAGAACCTTGGGAATTTAGACAAAAACAGCAACTATACAGTCTAATCTACTGCCATACATGCATCACTGCATATACAGTATAACTTCAATTAAAGAGTGAGATGTGTTAAACTGTCTAAAATAAATAAATAAAGAAATAACATAAATAAGAGTGTATGTTCTGTATATTAAAATACTGTTGGCATCAGAGATGTAAACGTGCAGAAAATAACATTCCCGGTATTATATTATCATCACTTTAAGACACTTTGTTCATTTGGAGATATTGATGTATAGCATTAAAAAAACATTTAAATCTTAAAATCCAGTGACTATTGTAATTTTCTGTTCATGTCTAGAAAATTGCTATTTTAACCCTTTGCAACTCTCACAGCTGAACCACACGATTACACATATTTATCATTGTAATTCCAATATATAGTGTTCATGAATTTATCTCAAACTTTTCCCTTTGTCTCAAGGGATTACAATGAGTCTTCTTGACATGATACATGATACGTTCACAAGGGGGCTCTTTCAGTTTTAGAAACATAGCTTTGAAATAGGTTTAACAAATGGACGTTGATATCACCGGCAATACTGTTTATTCATCAAGTTACAGAGATAAAATATAAAAAATTTTGTAAAAAGATAAAACACATACCTTGACTTTCCACTCTTGAGATTATGAAGTTATAATATTACATTCATGCCCCTGTATTTATGTATAATATAAATAATAATATAATAAAATTATCTAGAATATAAACAAAGATATACCTGTTTTTGATAAACCTGTGTTGTGTTTGCAATTGTTTGATATCCATGAGAGTATTTTTATAAATTTGTTTGAACAAAAGATTAAACAATAAAGACAAATTTTCACAGCCTTCTTTGCTCATATTTAACAAGGGTGCCAATATTAATGGAGGGGCCTGTAGGACGGAGAGTAGGCGAATAGGGATGCAGCAGTGGTGAAGAAATTGCTACTTGACTGGGCTAAATTGATCGAATATAACACTTTAACTATGCCCCAGACCCTACAGAACACAATGTATGTATGTTTCAGCTGTCAAGGGACAGATGCAACTTTTAAGTAAACTCCTTGATTACTACATACTTACAATTATTCTGAATAGCCAAATAAACTTATTCAACAGACTTTATATCAACCTATACATGTTGATATTATGTTGCAGTTATGTTCATTGCAATAGTTCATATTTAGATAATAAACAATTAAACTGGATGTTTACAATTAAAAAAGATGACAAATAAACATTTGTGCATTTCATTATCTGCAGAAACAAAAACCAAATTGATATGTGATTAGATGCAGGGAAAAGATTGCCAGTCATGTTGGCACAGAGGAAAGTGATAGAGAGACTAGAGTGAAGGAAAATAAAGAAATCAATAATTATTCAGCTCTCCATAACCTTATTTCACCTTCTAAAATGGTTGTGATAATCACATTTTGCTGTTACTGGTACTGGCTGCATGTTAGCACTGAACAGGGAAACAAGCATTAACCTTCTCATTCTGGTTGATTTCTCTGTGCACTCCCACACATCTTTAATCATTAGCTCATATAAATCTGCCAGGAACTGTTCTATTTGAAAAATTCATTTTATTTTTTTCTCGCAGAAATCATGTTGAACTGAGTGAGAGTTGTGTTTACAGAAATTATCATCTCCTAAGAACCCTGATACTCACCACCACATGGAAACATCTACAGTATCACAGGCCTAGACAGAAAAAAAGGACATGATTTACATGTACATGTATTCATTTAGCAGACGCTTTTATCCAGAGCGACTTACAAATGAGGAAATACAAGCAACATTTTATTTCATGATTTAATGTGAATCAAATGGAGAATATTGATTGGTGTAAAATACACTTGAAAATGAAATCAAGCCTTGATTCAGTTTCTAAGTTAACTTGAATCCAATATTATGTACAATTTCACATACAGTACATAATAATATCTATTGCATTTAAATATTTGCTTTTGAGTATTACAGTTTTTTTTTTCTTTGAAAAAAATAAGCATTTTTCAATGTAAAGTCTACTTTTTCAAAACGTTTCAGAATGTTGACTCAACAGCGGTCTAACTGTAAATACAGTTTTCATTTCTATGACATAAAATGCATGATTTTTTTCAAATTTCTCCTGCTAAAACTGTACTTGTACAGGCCTGTTTGCAAATGGTTTCAGTCTGTTTCAAAACTGATTACACTCAAGTTCAGAACCAATTAATTAACAACTGGAATATAGAGTGGATAGCAGTTAGTCGCGTTATAAAAGATATGATGAACTACAGTCAAAACACTAAAAATTATAGTAGCTAGGAATCAAGACAAAAAAAAAAAGACTGGCAACAGTAAATGTTCTGAGCAAGAGAGGTGACATCACTGTCTGTACAGCAAATGTTATGATCCAATGGATTGCTATAATACAATTAGAAGATCAGGCCATATCATATAGAGTGTTTTATTTCATTTTTGTGAAGGTGGAAGGCTAAAGACTGCGCAGACATTTGCATTGGAGAATGAGTCACACACTGATTTGCAGTCCAACCAAATTATAGTCACTTTTACTACCAGCTTATTCACCCTTTCTTCACCCAAAAGAAGGAGGTGTAATGTGATCTGATGTCTGTCAGGAATTGGTTCCTGCACTTATCAGCTGATAATCACCAGACATGGATAAAACAAACATATTTGTTTTGTACACATATGTTTGGGACAAACATATTTCCCAGTATATAGCAAGAGAGGAGATAAAGTGTGATGTTGATTAGAGAATAGAGCCAAAGTGGAAGTTTCATATATTCTAGATTCATTTGTTTTAATCTTGATGATTACGGTTTACAACTCATGAAAATCAAAAATCCAGTATTTCAAAATATTAGAATAAAGAATTTTATAATACAGAAATGTCGACCTGAGAAGAACTGTAATCGGCTAATTAATTCAAAACAGCTGCAAAGGTTTCCTGAGCCTTTAATCTCTCAGTCTGTTTCAGTACAAATAACCACAATCATGGGGAAGATGAAAGTAAATTTTGCATTTCATTTGGAAATCAAGGTCCCAGAGTCTGGAGGAAGAGTGGAGAGGCACAGAATCCAAGTTGCTTGAAGTCCAGTGTGAAGTTTCCACAGTCAGGGATGATTTGGGCGCTATGTCATCTGCTGGTGTTGGTCCACTGTGTTTTCTCAAGTCGAGAGTCAATGCAGCGTCTACCAGGAGATTTTAGAGAACTTAATGCTTCCATCTGTTGATAGACTTTATGGAGATGCTGATTTCCTTTTCCAGCAGGACTTGGCACCTGCCCACAGTGGCAAAATTACTAGTAACTGGTTTGCTGACTTTGGTATTACTGTGCTTGATTGGCCAGCCAACTGAACTCCTGACCTGAACCCCATAGAAAATCTATGAGAGACACCAGCCCCAACAATACAGACAAGCTGAAGGCCGCTATCAAAGCAACCTGGGCTTCCAGAACACCTCAGCAGTGCCACAGGCTGATTACCTCCATGCCACACGACACTGATGCAGTAATTCATGCAAAAGGATTAAAGCCCCGACCAAGTACTGAGTGCATAAATTGGCATACTTTTCAGAAGGTCGACATTTCTGTATTATAAATCCTTTATTCTAATATTTTGGTGATACTGGATTTTTTATTTTCATGAGCTGTAAGCCGTAATCATCAAGAAAAAAAAAGGCTTGAAATATTTCGCTTGTATGTGTAATGAATCTAGAAGATATGAAAGTTCCACTTTTTGAATTAAATTATGGGAAAAAATGAACTTTTCCACGATATAATTTTTTTTTGACATGCACATGTATATATTACACATGGTAAATGGTCTGCACTTATATAGCACTTTTATCCAAAGCACTTTACGCTGTGTCTCATTCACCCACTCACACACACTCACACACCAATGGTAGCAGTGCTGCCATGCAAGGCACTAACTTGCCATCAGGAGCAACTCAGGGTTCAGTGTCTTGTCCAAGGACACTTCAGTATGTGGAGTCACGTGGGCCGGGAATCGAACCGCCAACCTGGCCGTGGACAACTCTCTACCACCTGAGCCACAGCCGCTATATATACACAGCCGCCATTATAGCAATTATAGAATGTATTCCCCTCACTAGTATCTCGTTTATCTCTTATTTTGGGATTTGCATAACTACTGTTAGAGCTGTGCTGTTATTTAAAAAAACAAAACATTTAAAACAGCTTCTGACAAATCAGATTCAAGAAGTCAACAGCTGTGGTATAACAATCAAACATCTATTCATCCATCCATCCATCCATCCTCCATACCGCTTATCCTACACAGTGTCTTGGGGAGCCTACCACACAGTAGGCGAACCCTACTCTACCCTACTACACAGTGGGCAAACCCTACACTACCCTACTACACAGTAGGCGAACCCTACTCTACCCTACTACACAGTGGGCGAACCCTACTCTACCCTACTACACAGTAGGAGAACCCTACTCTACCCTACTACACAGTGGGTGAACCCTACTCTACCCTACTACACAGTGGGTGAACCCTGCTCTACCCTACTACACAGTGGGTGAACCCTACTCTACCCTACTACAAAGTGGGTGAACCCTACTCTACCCTACTACACAGTGGGTGAACCCTACTCTACACTACTACACAGTGGGCGAAACCTACTCTACCCTACTACACAGTGGGCGAACCCTACTCTACCCTACTACACAGTTGGCGAACCCTACTCTACCCTACTACACAGTGGGCGAAACCTACTCTACCCTACTACACAGTAGGCGAACCCTACTCTACCCTACTACACAGTGGGTGAACCCTACTCTACCCTACTACACAGTGGGCAAACCCTACTCTACCCTACTGCACAGTGGGCGAACCCTACTCTACCCTACTACACAGTGGGCGAACCATACTCTACCCTACTACACAGTAGGCGAACCCTACTCTACTCTACTACACAGTAGGCTAACCCTACTCTACCCTACTACAGAGTAGGCAAACCCTACTCTACTCTACTCTACTACACAGTAGGCGAACGCTACTCTACCCTATTACACAGTAGGCAAACCCTACTCTACTCTACCCTACTACACAGTAGGCGAACCCTACTCTACTCTACTACACAGTAGGCTAACCCTACTCTACTCTACTACACAGTAGGCTAACCCTACTCTACCCTACTACAGAGTAGGCAAACCCTACTCTACTCTACTCTACTACACAGTAGGCGAACGCTACTCTACCCTATTACACAGTAGGCAAACCCTACTCTACTCTACCCTACTACAGAGTAGGCAAACCCTACTCTACCCTACTACACAGTAGGCAAACCCTACTCTACTCTGCCCTACTACACAGTAGGCAAACCCTACTCTACTCTACCCTACTACAGAGTAGGCAAACCCTACTCTACCCTACTACACAGTAGGCAAACCCTACTCTACTCTGCCCTACTACACAGTAGGCAAACCCTACTCTACCCTACTACACAGTAGGCAAACCCTACTCTACCCTACTGCACAGTAGGCGAACCCTACTCTACTCTACCCTACTACACAGTAGGCTAACCCTACTCTACTCTACTCTACTACACAGTAGGCGAAACCTACTCTACTCTACCCCACTACACACTAGGCAAACCCTACTCTACCCTACCCTACTACACAGTAGGCAAACAGTACTCTACTCTACTACACAGTAGGCTAACCCTACTCTACTCTACTCTACTACACAGTAGGCTAACTCTACTCTACTCTACCCTACTACACAGTAGGCAAACCATACTCTACTCTACTATACAGTAGGCTAACCCTACTCTACTCTACTACACAGTAGGCTAACTCTACTCTACACTACCCTACTACACAGTAGGCGAACCATACTCTACTCTACTACACAGTAGGCGAATCATACTCTACTCTACTACACAGTAGGCGAATCATACTCTACTCTACTACACAGTAGGCTAACTCTACTGTACTCTACCCTACTACACAGTAGGCGAACCATACTCTACTCTACTACACAGTAGGCGAACCCTACTCTATCCTACTACAGAGTAGGTGAAAAGTAGTACGCCAAAGGAGTAGCATGTCAGAATTCTCAGTATTCATAAACAGTAGGCGAGAAATACCCGGATGACCTACTGCTTCCAGCTCGATTCTATAGTATGGAACCACTGGACACTGTGGACACTGCGCTATCCCATAATGCAACAGGACTGGCGTGGAAGAGCTGTCAGAACCGGCACCACGTAGTACGTCCAGATTGTATACTGATCAGCCACTTATACGGATCCGCACGTACTGTATCAGCGGCTGAGCAGTAGGTACTGTCACAGCATGCACTCAGACGCAGCCACTCACACACTACAAACAATTTAGAGATGCCAATCAGCCTGCACTGCATGTCTTTGGACTGAAGGAGGAAACCAGTGTGCCCAGAGGAAACCCCTGAAGCACGAGGAGAAAATTCATGCTCTACACACACAGGGAGCAGACGAGAATCAAACCCCCAGCCTGGAGATGGGAGGCAAATGTGCTAACCACTAAACTACTGTGCCTAGCAAACACACAAACAACAACCAATTAATTACACTACAAAACAAACAGAAGCAAAGAAACACCATAGAAACTCTTCAAGACAGTTTAGATGATGTTGATAAATCAAAGACATCAAAAGGGATTCATTAAACAGTTTAGAGTAATGTTCTTGAGCCTGTAAAGGCTACCAGTGGCAACAAGTGTAAGTCATTTATCATAATTTAATATCAAGTAATTTGATTTTCAAGAGTTTTCCTGGAAGGACATTCAGAAACGCTATATAAAAGGCCTACCTCCACGTGACCACAGATATTATTAATGTAGCAATTGGCTTGGAGTTATTATGCCCCCTAGAGGCTGAACATTGTATTACTCTGTATTATTCTTTTTCCAGCATGTCCTCCATTCTCAGAAGCACACACACAGCACCAGGAAAAGTGCATTAAATGTAGTCTGTGAACAAATGGACGCTGTAATAATATCGTTTGGTTTTTATATTCCACTGTATTTGAGAGACAATGGTGACTGTGAGGTGAAAGTGCAACATGTCTGCTTATATATATATATATATATATATATATATATATATATATATATACACTCACACACACACACAGACAGTGCATCCGGAAAGTATTCACAGCGCTTCACTTTTTCCACATTTTGTTATGTTACAGCCTTATTCCAAAATGGATTAAATTTATTATTTTTCCTCAAAATAATACAAATGTTTGTTTTCTACAAACAATACCCCATAATAACAACATGAAAGAAGTTTGTTTGAAATCTTTGCAAATTTATTAAAAATAAAAAACAAAAAAAGCACATGTACATAAGTATTCACAGCCTTTGCCATGACACTCAAAATCGAGCTCAGGTGCATCCTGTTTCCACTGATCATCCTTGAGATGTTTCTACAACTTGATTGGAGTCCACCTGTGGTAAATTCAGTTGATTGGACATGATTTGGAAAGGCACACACCTGTCTATATAAGGTCCCACAGTTAACAATGCATGTCAGAGCACAAACCAAGCCATGAAGTCCAAGGAATTGTCTGTAGACCTCCAAGACAGGATTGTATCGAGGCACAGATCTGGGGAAGGGTACAGAAACATTTCTGCACCATTGAAGGTCCCAATGAGCACAGTGGCCTCCATCATCCGTAAATGGAAGAAGTCTGGAACCAGCAGGACTCTTCCTAGAGCTGGCCACCCGGCCAAACTGAGCGATCGGGGAGAAGGGCCTTAGTCGGGGAGATGAACAAAAACCCGATGGTTACTCTGACAGAGCTCCAGCATGTCTCTGTGGAGAGAGGTGAACCTTCCAGAAGAACAACCATCTCTGCAGAACTCCATCAATCAGGCCTATATGGTAGAGTAGCCAGATGGAAGCCACTCCTCAGTAAAACGCACATGACAGCCTGCCTGGAGTTTGCCAAAAGGCACCTGAAGGACTCTCAGACCATGATGAAACAAATATTGAACTCTTTGGCCTGAATGGCAAGCGTCATTTCTGGAGGAAACCAGGCACCACTCATCACCTGGCAAATACCATGCATGGTGGTGGCAGCATCATGCTGTGGGGATGTTTTTCAGCGGCAGGAACTGGGAGACTAGTCAGGATCGAGGGAAAGATGAATGCAGCAATGTACAGAGACATCCTTGATGAAAACCTGCTCCAGAGCGCTCTGGACCTCAGACTGGGGTGAAGGTTCATCTTCCAATATATATATTTTTATATATATATATATATATATATATATGTATATGTGTATGTATGTATGTATGTATGTATGTGTACACATACATGGTGGTAAAAGTTTCAAAAATGCATTTACATCCCATACATCAGCAACTCCTTTGCTCTTTTCAGCTAATTTAAAAAAGATTAACTTTCTTGAAAAAGACTAGATTTGGGTCAGTTCAACATCCAGCATGGACATAAAAATACTGGAGAAACAGCAGGAAATCCTCCAGAATGTTAATTAATTAATCTAAAGGTGGGTGCTTCTCATTTTATTTTTATTTTTTTAATCAAACAAAAATTAACTTCACTGTACACAAAACAATAAGTGAAATGTGAGCTAATTAACTACCACTACAACATCTCAGCACAATTATTCTACCTCTCAATGCACAGCAGATCAGGCTTTTTTATTTTACCACAACACACATGGTGGAATGACACTGACTCAGTCCACTCAACAGGGTCCACTTAGTGATCAACAGACTGGGCCATGATGTAGAATCCCCACTGCCTTCCAACTAAAATTACATTTCAGCAGACTGTGAGCAGATCATTTTCTATAATGTGACAAGCTCAATTACTCTTCTAATTTGCTGATGTACTTCACACTCAGTGATAATTATAGGGGCAATTATGGAGTGTACACTGCACAACTCTGACTTTGCAGAACTTGTGCTTCAGCTTGCTAAACTAAAGTCAAGTACTTTGAGTCATGTAACAAAATGCTAAAATCCTATATTAAGTTTCTTCTTTAGAAATCCCAGACGTTCATGGCCTCACACTAGTGGGTCAGGTTACAATACCTAAGTACATGTCTGATATATATGTTAATCTTCTGTAGAATCACATCACGTCCATATTTTTAAAAAAATGGAGTTTATACATAAACTGTTGGAACCTATAGTGCTGTGAAAAAGTATTTGAAAAACTGATTTTGAGGTATATCTTATACTAAATAGTTTTAGACCTTCAAATGAAATACAACATAAATCAAAGGCAACCAGAGTAAACACAAAATACAGTTTTTATTTGTGTATTTATTTATTTATTGAAGTTTTAAAAAAAAAGGTATCTACCACCTGTAAAAAAAAAAAAACCTAATTGCCCCCTTAAACTTAAAATCTGGTTAAAGGCTCTGGGTTACTGATCAGAAGGTCAGGGGTTCAAACCCCAGCTCTGCTGAGCCGCCACTGTTGGGCCCTTGAGCAAGAACCTTAACCTTCCCTGCTCCGGGGAGCCGTATCATGGCTGACCCTGCACTCTGACCCCAACTATGAAGCTGGGATATGCGAAGAAAAGAATTTCACTTTGTTGTAATGCATATGTGACCAATAAAGGCTGCTTCTTCTTCTTCAGCAGCAAGAACGGCAACTAAATGCTTCTGATAACTGGAGATCAGTCTTTCATTTACTTAAGATTTACTCTGGACATTCTCTTTTAGGATTTTCTGGTAGAGAGCAGAATTCATGATTCCCTCAATTTCTGCAAGTTGCCCAGGCCCTGAAGCAGCAAAGCATCCCCACACCATCACACTTCCACCACCATGCTTGACTGTAGGTATGATGTTCTATTTGTGGAATTGTGTTTGGTTTACGCCAGATGTAACGGGATTCCTGTCTTCCAAACAGTTCCACTTTCGACTCATCAGTCCACAGAACATTCTCCCAAAAGGTTTGAGAATCATCATGGTGTGTTTTGTCAAAATTCAGACAAGCCTTAATGTTCTTCGGGGTTAGCAGTGGTTTTCACCTCGCCACTCTTCCATGGATGCCATTTTTGCACAGTGTCTTTGTGATAGTGGAGTCATGAACAGTGACCTTTATTAATGCAAGAGAGGCCTGTAGTTCCTTTGACGTTGCCCTTGGTTTTTTTCTGACTTCCTGGATGAGTAGTTACTGTTCTCTTGCAGGAATTTTGGAAGGTCAGCCACCTTTGGGAATTTTCACTACTGTACAGAGTTTTTCCATTTGGAGATAATGGCTCTCACTGTGGTTCTTTGGAGTCCCAGAGCCTTTGAAATAGCTTTGTAACCCTTCCCAGACTGATGTATTTCAATCACCTTCTTCATCATTTCTGGAATTTCTTTCACCTTTGGCATAGAGTGTTACTGGGTAAGACCTTTCAATCAACTTCCTACAGTTGAAAAAGTTCTATTTAAGTGTTGATTTGAGGCCTGTTTGTGTCTAGTCTAGCTGAACCGCATTATGGATGCAGTTTCATAGATTTGGGGAATTAGTAACTATGGGGGCAAATACATTTTCACACAGGTCCAGTTGATATTGGATAACTTTTTTGCTTCAATAAATAAGACGATCATTTAAAAACTGTATTTTGTGTTTACTCAGATTACCTTTGTTTTAATTTCTGAAACAATTTCGTATGAGATATATATTTTTTCCACAGCACTGTAATTTAAATATGATAACTGAGGTAGGTTAAAATGTTTAGTTTATGGATGGGAACATCTGCCTTTTTATAAGGTACCATCATATTTGCTTTTTTACCTTATTTTCTCTACATCAGTTTTATGGTGCATATAGATGATAGTTATTTTAATCTATTAATCTAAACCTTTACAATATCAGAGGTTTTGATAGTTGTTTGTATGACAAAAATGCAATGAACCTTTACCAGTGGTGTCAAAAAAACACTTTTTATTTATTGAATAAACATTTATAAAATAAAGAACAATAGGAACGACATGGCAACAGTGTATACAAACTAGAGTTTTAAACAGTTAAGCAAATATGAACAAGCAGGTCTTTTTAAGCACAAAATGTCTCATTGCCATGATCTTCTGAAAGATTTTCAACTTGAAACAAAAGCAGTACCTTTAAATTGAACCAACTGATTCAACAGAAATAATGAGATGGAATTAAATTTAATGTGATAACCAAACCGTCCCTCAAGCAAACAAGATAAACAACTCTGAGGCAGAACCTGGCTCTTTTGTGCATTTACTGCATTAGCAATAAATAAATTAAAAAAACCAAGGGAAAACATGTCAACTGCATCTGATTTTTAAAGTACAGTTTTAAATTACACTGCCTTCATCCTCTCGAACTGCTAGAAATGTTGCAATTTAGGGAATATTGTTTTTAATTGTCCAAATATTTTCTCAAGTCTACATATGTGTAAAAGAAATTACTGAAATTATCAAAGGAATCTAACCAAATATGTAAGGGATGCATTAGAGATGGCTGTTTTACCATGACGCCAATAGAAGTGGCCACATTTTTTGGATATGAATTCTCAATATTTACAATTTCCAGGAGATAGAAATGTAATTGCAGACTTTCAAGCAAAATGTTGATCAGAGATGTATACACTTATTATAATCTTGCTCTGTATTTAACTTACAAGAACATTCTTACAGAAGTTACAGACTTCTGTACAAATAGATGCAAGAACCAAAAATCTGTGGTCAAAAAGGGGACATGGTTTTCTACAGGAATCACACATTGGCTTCTGGAACACTTCAGTAATTGAGATTTCCATATTTTCTTTTTATCATCATTTTCAGTCCACAAAGCATGCTACCATAAGTTTCTTTAACGTAGATAAACTGGAATAATGCACTGCAGTCTCCTAAAACAACGTAAACTCAACACTATTAATCCTTAATGAGACCTGGTTAAGAATATTCTTATATGCTTGGAAATGATCAGTGCTTTTAACCCAGTCTCAGGCTTCTTCAATTGGACTATGAAATGGGCTTTAAGTACAAAATTACCCTGTGGGGGTGATGGCTTCATTACAGTAGGTCTTCGGGGTCAACTTCTGCCATGTATGCATCCAGCTGGGCATCCAGTTGGCTCTTGGTCATGGACATGTAATCATCCAGCTGTGCATCCAGCTCCTCTCGAGTGGGGAGAGGGCGACTGTCTCGTCTAGCACTTCTTCCAGCCGAGTCACGGCCTACAAACAGCATGCCTCTACCTGCTGAGATAAACAGTAAAGAGTTTGTACATATAAGAATAAGAAAAATTCCTGCTGAAATGTGTGTTAAATTAATGATTTGAAAGATATAAGCTAGACAAATCCTGAATGCTAGGCAATGTTTTCTATGGTTTTCTCTGAACCAGAAAATAAATAAATAAACAAACAAAACATACACACACACACACACACACATTTGCACATATTTTACACAAATTCTTTTAAGTCACTGAAAGCTGATGAAGGCAAAAAATATACAGAACTTGATTACAAAATTAATCTCACATACAATACTATAACAAAAAAAAAAACAACATCTGAATGAATAGTGCATTCAGTGCATAGTGGCAGCATTTTGTAATGTTGTTAGATCTTTTACCTCTTAGTCCTCTTAGTCCTCTACTTCGTGTAAGTCCTCCTCTGCTTATATGAGGTCCAGGCTGTTGTTGAATCAAGCTGCCATTTGTCCCTAGGATCAAGGATGTGCAAGAAAGGCCAAATACCTTTGCATAGTTAAGAGCTTAAAGGTTGTTTTGTTTTTTTTGTTTTTTTTTTTAAATTGCATGGCCTTTTCTAACCCTACAAGAACAATGACCCACGAATAAAAAAATTAAAAAACATTTCTTATTTCATTGGGTCATTTGCCACTTTGTGTGATGTATTCATACAGTCATGTAAAAAATAAGTACACCCCATGGAAATTGTTGGCTTTTTTTTGACATATTTGGACAAGCAAACATTTGATTATCTTTGAAACAGTGCCTATTAATAAAGTTGGTATACTTGAACAAAATCACAAGAAAAAAAATAGCTTTTTCAATCTTTTATTGAACAGAAATATCAATAGATGTGATTATTTCTGTGGAAAAAGTAAGTACACCCTTGGCCTCAGAAGGTATTATTGCCCCCTTTAGCAGAAGAAAAACTTTCTGTAGGCGTTGTGCATAATTGTCCACCAGTCTCTGACATCGGCTTACTGGAATTTTTGACCACTTTTCCATGCATTATTCTTTCAGTTGCAAGATGTTTGATGGTTTTCTTGCATGTACTGCCCATTTCAAATCCCCCACAACATTTCAATGGGATTCAAATCCGGGATTTGACTAGCCCATTCCATAACCCTCCATTTCTTCTTTTTGAGTCATTCCTTGGTGGATTTGCTAGTTTACTTAGGATCATTATCCTGTTGAAAGGTAGACTTTTGGTTCAACTTCATCTTTCAGATAGATGGCCTCACATTATCTTCAAGCACTCTTTGATATGATTCAGAATTCATAGTTGAATCAATGAATGTAAACTTTCCAGTCCCTGAGACAGCGAAGCAACCCCAAATCATAACATTTCCACCACCATGTTTCACAGCTAGGTATGAGGTGCTTCTCCTGGAAAGCTGTCTTTGAACTGCACCAAACATATCTGCTGTTACTGTGGCCAAACAACTCTATCTTTGATTCATCTGCCCAGAGCACAATATTCCCAAAGGCCTGCTCTTTGTCTATATGCTAATTGGCAAACTGTAGGATTGCGCTAATGTTCTTTTTAGACAGTAAAATTTCCTGGCACGCCTCCCATGCAAGTCAAATTTGTGCAATCTCTTTCTGATTGCAGAAGCATGCACTTTGACACTAACAGTTGCAACACTTACTAGCAGATCCTGTGATCAAATTTTGGGGTTGTTGGAGACCTCTTTTTGCATTAAACGGTCTGCTCTTGGGCTGAATTTGCTGGAACGGTTAGTCCTGGACTAATTGACAGTCGTTTGAAATCTGTGCCACTTGTTGATGATTTTCCTTACAGTGGAATGATTGTATTTCAAATAATTTGGAGATCTTTTTAAATCCCTTGCCAGACTCCTAGGCATCCACAACCTTTTATTCTGAAGGCCTTACAGAACTCTTTAGATCTTGGCATGATGACACCACACACCTCAATAACAAAGGGGACACTAGACACTAGATATGAGAGGGGTATAAATAAGACAAGTTCCACCTGCACTCCCTAAGCAGCTTCTAATCACTGGCACACAATCTTGATCCTAATTTTATGGATTTGAAGGTGTGATAAATGTTGGGGTGTACTTACTTTTCCATGTGACTGATCTGGTTTTTTGTTCATTTAAATTGAAAAATTATTACAAAATGTCAATTTTATGTGTCTTTTGATAGTGTATCACTTTTTATTAATAGACACGGTTTCAAAGAGGATCAAATGCTTGCTTGTCCATACATGTTTAAAAAAAAAATTAAATGGGGTGTACTTATTTTTTCACATGACTGTACATTTAATTATCCATGCCACTAGATAGCGGATAAACGGTGATTCATACCAATTCATTCATCTGTGAATCAGTGTTGGAGAAATCTACTGTCAAAAATAAAGTGCTAAGTAAAATACTTAAAATACTTTTTTCACAGATGGTGGAACAGCAAATAAGTTTAAGCTGTAAGTAAAATGATGAAGGCTTCAAGGAACACACTAGAACAGTTCAGCTAGCCTTTATGTACCAAACATTATAATTATATTAACCATTATGTTGTGCAGCTGCTTAATGAAACCTCCAGACTAGTTTACAGGCTTAGACATCTACAATAATATTTTTTCTTTGTTGCACAGCAATAAGACACTTGTGGCAGAAGAAATGGTCTAGATTACAACACCATACCCTATGCAATATTTGTGGTTTCTTTGCTACATGTGGTAAAATGTTGTATAAAAGCTTATGCTCATGCTTGCAACCAAATCACAACAGTGATGTTATTTGAGAAAACACTCTCCCTTTATAGCTTAAAGTCGTCAGACACACCAACATGATTTCAGTAAACACTAGAGGGCATTAGGGTAAAGACACTGAAAACAATACTTGTGTACAGAAATAAATATGCGTATGTGAACTTTCACTGCGACTCACATCTCTGTGACAAAGCTCCCCTCAGCAGTACGCCTCTTCCTCTTGGTCTTCTCCAGGATCTGGACATCCCACGCAAGCCTCCACTCATCATCGGCCTTCCAAGCCTTGCCTTGATGTTGCCCTTAAACTGATGCTGCTTCACACTCTAGAGGTGAAGGATTAAAAGATGCATTATTATGAACTCATTCAGAGCATGAAAAATCAACAGTAAAGAGAACAGGAACTGACACTCTTTCAGAACAAACTGGCATATCCTGTAATTTTGTGGTTATAGAAACAAACTCTACAAGTAGTGTACAACATATAACACTATTTACAGAACACCATCAAGTGAGAAAATAACATGCAACTAAAATAACTGCTTTCAAATAAATGCTTTCATTCCTTCAGTTTCAGTAGCCAATTTATCCCAGTCAGGGTTGAACAAGGCAAGATACACCCTGTATGGGACGATAATCCATTACAGGGCACCATGCACATGCACGTTTTTGTGAAGCTAATCCACTTACTGGTGTGTTTTTTGGACAGTGGAAGGAAACCCACATGAACACAAGGAGAACATACACAGAAAAACCACAAAAACAGTAACCCAAGCACTGGATCGAACCCTGGACCCTGTAGAAGTGAGGCATTCAGGTATTTTGTTGTAAAATTAGTTAGACAAATTCACCAAATTGTTCTGAAGGGCGGCCAGAACTGAAGGACGGTTGGCCATTTGCTGAGCCAGGCGCTGGTTCTTCACTGAAGCGGTCAGCTTCTGGGGCACAGTGTCCCTGATGTCCGCCAGAGGAACCTGCTGATGCAACATCATGGTGAAGCTACAGAAACGCAAGACAGGATGAAGAGTGAGAACAGCACTAAAACAACCCCCTGACACACTGTTTTTTGGCTTTTACCTCCCCTTTTACCAGAAGTTAATTTGACACAAGCTTTGCCTAAGCAAACATTGGTTTCTCTTCTTACCGCTCATCTAGTGACAGGGACGTGGTGCTGTTCAGCAAGATCTGGATGGATGGTGCATTCATCTTTAACAACCCACTCTGTAATGGGCAAAAAACATTACGCAACATTAGTTATTATAAACTCCAATAAAACTGTGCAAATTGAGAATCTGGATTAATTGACTGTTATACTTTCTGTATACTGCCACATGAGCAAACTAATCAAACCCCAAACACCATGAGTCTACCTGAGTTTTACACACACACACACACACACACACACAATATATATATATATATATATATATATATATATATATATATATATATATATATATATAACAAAAGTAATAAAATACAATTTCATGCCACAATAGTAAACGCTTTGAGCTTGATTGATATATAATAGATAACACGTGTAAGGGAGACATGCTCCAAATTAGCAAGCAGTTTTGGTTTGCAGCAGATAATCACCTATTGTAATTGAACCGCATTGCTCACAATGTCTGTCGGTTACATTACTCAGACAGCTAAATATAATATAGTCCCCCAGTGAATACTATTAAAGTCTGTCTTTCGGTAAAAAATATATCACATTCATTTCACTCGTATTATTTGTGAAATTAGCTAAATATACAAATCTGTCCAGAGTGAGATAGCTAGCTAACGTCCATTCTGTTACATTTGCAAAATGTCTTCTTACAATAGACTAGATGTTAAAGTTATATAATGTAATACTATAGATGGATATGTATTAGTTACCAAATGTTTAGCTGTAGAAACGCTAATAAATTTAACAAACGGCTCGGAGATATAGAATAGGAGAGACTGAAGCAGGTGGGAGAGATTTATATTTTGTCGCCTGGTTCAAACCTTTTCTCTACACTCTGCTCCTGGGTCTGTGGCCCACAATTCCCATTGTAACCGCTAAAAAAACAAACAGTTTGCATACTTTACAAACATATATATTTTACTCACTCACGTACAAACTTTACAAGTGTGTCTTTGTAGGTTTTGGGAGTCACTGGCAGCATACTGCAGTCCTAATGAGGATCAGGACGCGTTAGATTTTGACGATATGCGAGTAAGTTTTCCAGTTATGTTCATTTCAGACCAATTCCACGTCTCCCTCTAGTGTTTCCTCCGTGTATCACAGGTCAAACTTCATTGAAGTGGCTTAGAATCTTTCACTGTTATTTCATCCTCGCCAAGAAAATGTGGTGGTCTTATAGGTTTAGTACTTCCGGTTACTTCTAGTGTGGTCACTGCACAGCAAGAAAAACATTTCATTCAACAATATATCTGTTAAAAGAAGAAGCATTTTTAATACGTAATTAATTATTTTCTTGTGCTCTGCTATTTTTGATGTTAAATTCAGGGCCCCTTCCTCTCCAACCACACATGAACCAGTGCACGGAGTACTGATTGCCCTGTCTGCAACAAAATATATGGAAAATAAAGTGCATATATTACACATTATACATTATACATTACACTTTCATTCTTAGTCCCTAGGGGCCAGTGGCCATATCTATGATCGTAGAGTGTCCCCTAGGGGTCAGGGGCCATATTTATGCTAGTGGAGGGTCCCCTGGAGGCCAGTGGCCATGTTTATGATCGTAGACGGTCCCCTAGAGGCCAGGGACCTTGTTTATGCTCGTGGAGGGTCCCCTAGGAGCCAGGGTCCATGTGGATGAAAAATTAGAATGATTCTTCTTGTTATTTTTTTATGGACTTAGATTTATGAAATTGGAAATGTGAATTAAAAATCTGAATTTGAATATTATTATTTTGAATTCGTATCATACAATCGGAAATTGTTTTTCGTGGTTTGAAAAACAGGTGCTTTGTCCAAAATTTAATAGAATTTTTTTTTCTCAGGCTAAAAAAATTTAAAACCTGATGAAATAAGGAAAAAAAGGGGGACAATGAAGTCGTTTGAGAAATGTGCTTAATACAATTTGTGCATTTTTTCCCCCAGAAAGAGCTGGACGTTTTCTCTTACAGCCTATTTCTGATGTTTGAATTTAAGCTCATTCATGAACGACTGAAGCCTACCATGAACTAATTTAACAATGAAGCATTAACTTTACTGCTGATAAAAAGTCACAGATAGGGATTTAACTGTTGGCTGCGCACTGTTTTCACTATAGTCTTCATTAGGCTTCTAGGCTATCGGATCGTGACACATCTCAAACTACACGATGTCTGAAAAAGTATGTATTATTAGGGTTTTGCGTCAGTGATGCACTCAATCCTAATGAAATTTTGAGTGAGACAGACAGACACCAACGTCACTGTTGGCTGTGATTCTGTGCAGTCTGTCTGGCTGAGAAGAGTGTAGTGATTGGCTGGATTCACCATAAGCCCGCCCCCCCCCCCCTCTCTCTCTCTCTCTCTCTCTCTCTCTCTCTCTCACTCTCTCTCTCTCTCTCTGGGAGCGGCAGGATATGAGAAGGAGGGCGCGAGACAGATAAACAGAGAGACACGCAGAACTTCAGTGGAGGGACAGAGGAGGAGACAGCAACAAATCCAGGAACATTTATACACGTGACTCCTCAAAACCTGTAAGCACACTTTTATTTCACTTAATCTTATACTCGAAGTGTCTGCAGTTCGTTTTCTATGTTTCTAAAAGGATTATGCGTTGAGGAATGTAACTGAAATGTTTCTCTACATTAATTACTGATCGAATTGTGTTTGGACCAGAGCACTGCATAGGCTCTTGCGTGTAATAAGTGTGATTAAATGAATTGACTTGCATTTGCTTGTAGTTTATAATAACAGTTAGCTTTATTCACACTCAAAGCATGTGGAAAAGTTCAGAAGTCAAAAGCTATGTGAAGTTGATCTCAAGGTTTACGCATGTGAACTACTGTCATTCGTGCTTATCTGACATACTAAGACATACTAAGCAAACTTCATACACATGGTAGACCTCATGATAGTGTTTCATTCCTCTTAAAGAAATCTTCATCTTCTACTAGTGTTTTAGAGGACCTTCCAGGTTACCTGATGTTAGCTCGGATATGTGCTGCTTTGTTTTGAGTCTCACAAAGTATTTTTGAATGACACTTTTTCATTTGTTCCCTCTCTTCCTCTATCCCTTATCTAGGGCACGAGTATGTCTGTGAACTCTCCCAGTAGCAGCGATGCATGTTTGAGCATCGTTCACAGTCTGATGTGCCACCGGCAGGGTGGCGAGAACGAGGGCTTTGCCAAGCGTGCCATCGAGAGCCTTGTGAAGAAACTAAAAGAGAAGAAGGACGAGCTTGATTCTCTTATAACCGCCATCACCACTAACGGTGTCCACCCCAGCAAATGTGTCACCATCCAGAGGACGCTGGACGGCAGGCTGCAGGTCTGAGCACTAAAAATGATGAAATGGCCCTTTTCGAGTGAAAAAAGTTACTATATGTGTGTTTTCCCATATCGTTGTTTATAGTATAGATGGAACTTTCTTACACACTGTTATGTGTGTATTATAATTCACCCAAGGGCAAATTACTCTTTGATCTAGTCCAGTGGGGAACATTGTGAAACACCACAGTGATGTAATCCTTTGCTGTGTGACTGATATGCCATTCTCTCTGTGTTTAGGCTGGACTCAGTCAGATCAGCAGTGTCAGTGATAACAGAGCAGTTACTGCTGTGAACTTAATGGCGCTCTCATAAAGCTTCAAAAAACTTCACACGTATTAGCTTTGCTCTTGCCAGTAGACTAGATGCATGCCAAGATCTCCACAAGACAAGAGACTCTCAAGTGGGAATCGTCTGACAGACAAGACAGAACACCAGTTCTGTTCAGAATTACTGTTGTGGCCCGTTTCTGTCAGCAGCTCACCGTTTTGTTATCCTGACATGTATATGGTTGTTGTGTACTCTTGGCTGATGAAGAAACAACTACAGAAGAGAGACTGAGAGTTCCCTTCCCCTCCCCCAGTTGCAGACAGAGCGAGGGAACGAGAGAGAGCAGGAGAAGGAGGGGTGGAGGGAGAGAGGGTTGTTTTGTCTGAGACGCAGGAAAGGGGCAGGGTTAAGTTAAGGCCTGTCTGTCTCTCTGTCTCGGAGTGTGTGTGTGTGTGTGTGTGTGTGTGTGTGTGTGTGTGTGTGTGTGTGTGTGGGTGTGTGTGTGTGTCTGTCTAAGAGTGTCAGAATTTGAAGTATGTACACAATCTACACAAGTTTTAAGCATGTGTTCACAGTATATCTGTGCTATATTTCAAGCAGTGTGTTTATTTAAGATGTGTTGGCCCAGTTCTAAACCCTCATTGGTGTGTGTGTGTGTGTGTGTGTGTGTGTGTGTGTGTGTGTGTGTGTGTGTGTGTGAGAGAGAGAGAGAGAGCGAGAGAGATTAGGAAGAGTACGTTACTCTTTGTGGAAGTTAGGCAAACATAACATAAGTTTTGAAGTAAATATCAAACTCTGTTTGGAAGTTAACCTCACTTGGTTGGGACCAGATGGTTAGAATCGAAAGTTAGCTCTCATTTTGTCTTTACTATTTGGGACAAATACTGATACACACAATACATTATCTCTCTTAGCTTGTCCTTCACAAGCTAAGAGAAGGCTGTAGGAAAGGCTGAATCACGCTGAATCATGCAGTGTCTAAGCTGGAGGCTGTGTATGAACTCCGTGTGAGCTGTATAGATGTTCTCTGTCAGGATTCAGGTTCTGTTTTTACTTTACCAGCCATATTTTGTTGGTTTATAGCCCTTTGTGCCTTTCACACTTAATTCTTTTTCTTTATGAAGTCAGGATGTTCAGAATGTGATGGGGAAATGTTTTTATTATGGCACATTCCCTTTGCTGCTCTTCTTTTCATACCTGCCACTCCATTACCCTTGCAGTTACAAACCTGTTGGGTTTCCTCTTGTTGGTTTTCTTCCCCATGCACTTTGTCATAACAATAACACCCCCCCCCCCCATTGGTATATCTCTGTAGGTAGCAGGGCGAAAAGGCTTTCCTCATGTCATCTATGCTCGACTGTGGCGTTGGCCAGACCTCCACAAAAACGAGCTCAAACATGTCAAGTTCTGCCAGTATGCCTTCGATCTCAAGTACGACAATGTATGTGTCAACCCCTATCACTATGAACGGGTGGTGTCTCCAGGCATCGGTATGTGTGTGGTCCTCATTTTTTTTAAAAACCCATAGTAATAGGAAAGTATGACTAATACACTAAGAGAAGAACATCAGATGCATTACAAGGCTTAAATGGAATTTGTAGAATTTTGTACACTTTATATACCAACCATGGTTCATCAGTTCTTCGCCTCGGGTTTCTGTCTTACTCTAATGGTGTAAAGATAGACCACGTATACTGTATGTAAAGAAAGAAATTTCAGAATGATGCAAAATTAT
Source organism: Ictalurus furcatus (assembly GCF_023375685.1). NCBI lineage: Eukaryota > Metazoa > Chordata > Actinopteri > Siluriformes > Ictaluridae > Ictalurus > Ictalurus furcatus. Next base: position 15,457,998 of record NC_071255.1, on the reverse strand, counting down.
ATAAAGACAATATGAAGGCAAAACAACTACACCAGATTCTCATAGCAGAATATAGACACAATGTTCAGTAAAATCCAGTCAGTGTGTTACCATAGTAATAATATGGCCAGATGACCTTTCTACAGCTAAAGTGTTTTTGCTGTTTCTGTTTCTGCTTTCTCCCAATACAGTTGGACTAAGCTTACAGACCACAGGTAAGAAAGCCAAACAAAGATTCACTTGTGTTGTCTGTGTCCGTTTGCTATCACATATCTGAGTGCTGCAGAATGTTTTGTGTGTGTACAAGAGGTAGTTTGCATCCTTATCAAAAAGCTTCATAGTTCTGTTAGTCTCAGCTTGTTTTTACTTATATTATGCAAATGTTTTCGTATTTTATGACAAGTAAGCTGTTGGAACAGCTGCATGAGCAGATTTGTAGACTATTCTTTTCCAAATCAGCTAGGTAAGGCACAGGTCTATGCAAATAATCCAGAAACTGTATATGAAGTGACACTGATATATGAAGCCGTTTGTAGTCACACAATAAACCTGAGAGATCTTTCACAAAGCGAGCTTATAAAATCCAGGCCTATTAAATGAATCAGACAGGTGTCTGTAAGTTCCAATAACAAAATCCATGTTTCAGTGTGGGCTTCCAGTAATTATAGAATCTATAGCAATCTCCGTGGGAAATGCTGGAGGATCATTCTTGTCGCAAAGTAATCTGGGAGCCGGTTGCTAAAATGCCTTACACTTTATACACACTCCCTACTACACCCGATTTTACATTTGTGGCTAATAATAACAGGATGTCCCAACTGTCTCCATACATAAGGGATTGTCAGTGGATGCTCCTGGACGTCCACTTCTCGGTTGGTCCGCAACACTTCCAGTCTTTTTGAATTTGTTAATAAGTTTGGAAACAGTGTCATGTGTGCGATGTGCCTGCCATGTTTCCTGTTAAAGTCCATTGCAACCAGGTGAGAGTTTCCCAATACAGCCATGAGAATGATTACAATGCGTTCTTCTTCTGTCAAAGGCACTCTTAAAGGATATCTGAAAAAATAAATAAATTAAATTTATATGTATATATGTATGTGTGTGTGTGTGTGTGTGTGTGTGTGTGTGTGTGTATGTGTGTGTATATATATATATATATATATATATATATATAATATAATATAATATAATATAATATAATATAATATAATTTCTCCTATGTATGGAGACTTTTGGGACCCCCCTGTAGATTTCCTGTATGCATTTAAGTTACTGGTTTAGTTATTCTATCTATATCTAAGTATTAAAAACTGGATTAGGATCTTATAATATGTAGAGTACTTGTTAAAAATTAATTACATCCCAATATTAAAGCTTGCTGGGATATGCATGATAATATGTGTGAGGTTGGCAGTTATTTTTTTTACCCAGTGGTGTGGCAGAATGTTCCTGAGTATATGTATGATTTTCTATATCTTCAGATATCTTTTAGGTTGGTGGAACCAAGACATCATGTGACTTATCTAATAGAACTGATCACATTAAGCTGACATGTTGCAGGTTTCTCCAAAAGCATATGCTGCTATCGTATCAGAGTTGGGCTTGTTAAAATAAGGCGGGCTTATTTAGTTAGTTCACTTAGTGGAATACCCTGCTGACCCCAGGCCATACTAAGACAAAGATTCCCATAATGTTTACATACCGCCGTTTCTTGCCCTCTACAGCCAGGCCGATAAAGGAAGAGTATATCCATGACTGTATCCAGATGGACGGTCCACCCAGAATGCCCCCCCAGCAGGACCATCATGCCCCAGAGCACTACAGCCAACAGCTACCCCCACTCCAACTGCCCCCAGAGCCCCATCGTCATGCCCCTCCATCAGTAACCCTCTACCCCAGCCTGCCCCTTTCACCACCTTGTAAGTGCCACTAATGAATCATACGACCTTGCAATCATGACAACATAATTGGTTTAAATACAGTTGGGCATAGTAAATAAACTTTCGAAATGACTTATCATGGAATATGTATTTTTGAAGTAGGGAAAAATAAAGTTGTGGGATTCTTTACAGTTTTTTTTTTTTCACATTGATTTTTTTTCCCATGAAGACAACATTCTTCAAATCTGTCCTTTCTATTCACATTTCATAAAAGAGCCTGTATTATCTTTTTCTTTGGTAATATTTTAATATATCACCAGTAACATTAAGAAACAGATGTTGATCACACTATAACAACAATCTGCATAAATGTGCCCTTGGTTAGCTTTTCTGAGCTTTTTATATAGATGAACATGTTTGTTTAATGGGACCTGTCTCATCATTGTAGTTTAATTATGCAGGATGTCAATGAAATATTGAAATAAGGTGAGTTTATATATAAATAAATGTGTGTGTATATATATATATATAATGTGTGTGTGTGTGTGTGTGTGTGTGTGTGTGTTTATGTATATATGTATATAAGTTTTATATATAAAATATGTATACACACATATATATGTGTGTATATATATATATATATATATATATATATATGTGTGTGTGTATATGTATATTTACTTTATATATATATATATATATATATATATATATATATATATATATATATATATATATATATATATATATAGGGACATTGCAAAGTGTCTCATTATATATATCATAGATATATTATTTCCGATATATTTGCCTTTGTGTAAGAAGAATATTAATGCTTATTCTCTGTCTTTGTATAGCAAGCAGCTCCAGAATGTCCCTGCAAGGTAGCCATTCAGAGGGCCTACTGCAGATCGCCTCTGCTCAAAGCAGGGCTTTGGCATCCTGTTCTCCCCCCACCACTCCTACACACACACCAACAAAAACAACAACAACACACAGCCAGACCTCAGGCCAGCAACCTGATGCAGATCGCTGCAGTCAGGGTGATTACGGCACCTCCAAACAGACCCAGGCACAGACCTCCTACCACAGTGAGTAATGGCAATGGAGTCTTCATTTTGGAAATAAATAAACTGTAAACTCTGTTTATGAATTTTAACACATGGGCAAAGCTCAAATTAGATCTTTGCTCATATCAGGCCTGTTCTAGATAATGTCTTAAAATAGTGTAAATTCTCCAACGTCACAGCAACAACTTGGACAGGCACGAGCACTGCCTCCTACACACCTATGGGGTCCCAGCAGAATGGGCGGAGTCACCAGCAGGGTCCTCCCCACCACACTGGTCATTTCTGTATGTCAATCTCTTGTTTCATTTAATCCTTCTGTAATCTAAAAATGTTTATGTAGACGCAATCTTTATTCGGTTATAATCTAATTTGCTATTTATCATTCTCGCCAGGGTCTCAACATCACACTCCCACCTCCTACCCTCAGCCAGTCTCCAACCATCCAGGTACATTAAACTGTACATACACACATACTTCAAATTTGATGTCATTCTTATTTCTAACGGAATTTAGTAAGAATTTTTTTTTTTTTCCTTCCTCATGTATACCTCAAGGTCCAGAGTTCTGGTGCTCAATCTCATACTTTGAGATGGATATCCAGGTGGGGGAGATGTTTAAGGTCCTGGCTAACTGCCCGCTGGTAACTATAGATGGCTATGTGGATCCATCTGGAGGAGACCGCTTCTGTCTGGGGCAACTGAGTAATGTGCATCGCACAGATGCCAGTGAGAGAGCACGGTGAGCGTGTGTAGTTAAAAAACACTGTGTCCTTGCATGGAACTGCATGTGCACACATTTTCAAATCTTCATTATGTTTTTTTTTTTCATTTTCTTGAATTGTTTGCTGAACTTCACACTTGGACTATGCCACCAAGTATTTCTACCATAGCTGACTGAATTGTTTTCTTCTTTTTCTGCCCATGCTGGGTCTCTGTCCTGTCCCAGGCTCCATATTGGTAAAGGTGTGCAGCTAGAGTGTCGTGGAGAGGGAGATGTGTGGATGCGATGTCTCAGTGACCATGCTGTCTTTGTACAGAGCTACTATCTGGACAGGGAGGCAGGAAGAGCACCAGGGGATGCTGTGCACAAAATCTACCCAGGAGCTTATGTCAAAGTAAAAACATCACTGCATCAAACACAGATATGAACAAAAATGTTGCCATTATTGGACAAGGTTTAATTTACGACTTTAACCATGGTATTATTGTTGATGCCATGGCCCATGTGACATCTGTTGAAGTGAGGAAAATAAGGAAATGGAGCTCATCTACACGTTTGATTGAATGCCACTGTAGAATTTATTTTAATTTTTCTTTTTTCTCAGTACAATTTTTTTAGTATAAAAGATAAAACCATAATGATGAAACAAAAGCAATACAAACAGTTCACTGTCTGTCTCAAGTTTAAGTGCTTGAGCTGTGTCGGCTCCGTCAGCCCTGTCTTTCTTTGGTTCATAGTCTTTAATGAAAAGAAAAATAATCACGTAAGTAGGCTGCTGGTTATAACACACAGATGAAAGCAATTACTCATTACCTGCCAGTTCAACCTGCCTCCTTTCTTCATTCACAGCTGACTCTGGACCATACCTCTACTGCCAGGTCATGTTTTGACAACAGCTGTTACACCATTAGAGCTGCAACAACTAATCGATAAAATCAATAATAATCGATTATGAAAATCGTTGTCAACGAATCACGTTATTGATTAGTCGGTCTGCGCGTGGCACAGGGCACGTTTACTCCCTATGTTTCTTCTTTTCTGAAAATATGCATCGGAGAGTAAATGCATTTACACTATGCACTGTGTACTCTACAGTCTAGTGTATGAATATTAGAAAGGTAGTATCGTCTAAAATGGAACACTAGCGGTTTTTTTACTAACCGGAAGTATAAGCCGCTTCTTAGTCAATGGCGCATGACGTCATACACAGTAATGCAATGCCGCGGAGAACAAACTTTATAAAGCGGAGCTTGTGTAGCATTGAAGCACGACAGTGATGCACGAGCACAAAGTTATGTTTATATCCTAAATGCTCCACTGTGTGTAAGGGCTTGGGGAAACTGGTGCGAGTTGCTTAAAAGGTTTAGTTTAATTTAAGTTTATTGTCATTATATGTTGTATTTGCGCACTTGCAGTGTAACTTCTGTAGTTTATTATAACGGAAGTGATCTGTTAGTAATGAGGCCGCGTTGCTCCTCACTCGCAATGTAGACGCAGTAATACACAGTGTAGCGCAAGTAAGATCTGTAATGCCTAATTAAAACACTATGATAAAGTAAAAAATATGTCTAAAGTCTGTGAGTAACAGAAACCACCAGGTGCAGTGAAAGTGAGATTTTATTATTAATTTAGGACTTCAGTTTAATTCATTGCTTTTTGTGCATCCATAAAAAGTAATTAATGAATACTATTGTATAATATAAACAATCAGTTTTTGGATTTTATTTTAAATAAAACAAAAATGGTACTGAAAGTTTGCCCCCCCATCCGATTAATCGATTAATCGCAAAACAATCGGCCAACTAATCGATTATGAAAATAATCATTAGTTGCAGCCCTATATACACCATAAACTGTTTTCAGTAGCTACTTCTTTCACCTTGTACACTTTACTTTGAAACCTTTTAAAGTATAGTATGCTGAATTTGGGTGTTAAGGTTTGAACAGGTAAAAGGTAAAACAGTTCTGTTTACTGCCAATCAGGAGTTTCACATGTTGTCCGTGTGGGGTTTGTGTGGGTTCTCTGGTATCCAACCATCTCCCAATAACATTTCTGTAGCTGAACTGTTTATGCTAAAATGCCCCTAGGTGTTAGTTTGTGCGGGGGTTCCTGTGATGGGCTGGCATCCCAAACAGGGTTTATTCCTGCCTAACACCCAGTGTTCCTGGGATAGGATCCAGATCCCCATAACACTAAATGGGATAAAGTTACTGATGATGAATTAATTAAATCATTATTACATTATCAGCCAGTTTGAATATCAAATGGTTTCACCTACTACAGCATCAGAAGCACTTTGCTTGCTACAAGTCTCTGGAACTGAACTGGAGGAATGAACACCATTCTTTCAAAAGATATACCCTGAATTGTTGTTTTGAAGATGCCAGTAGAGAGCACTGTCTAACAGATTGCTCCAACATCTCTTGTACGTCTTCACAGATCTGGTGATTGTGAAGGCTATATCGTTTAGGATTTTTCATGCTCATCAATCTATTCAGTGTGCTCTCGTGCCCAGTGGATGGGGGCGGGGTCATTCAGGAAGAGACCACTTCCATCAGGATAGAAAAGTTTCAACATAGGGTAAACTGTGATCAGTCAGAAATAAATTTTTTATTGATTTCTAATGTCCCTTCCCTCTAGGTCGGACAAATGCCAGCAAAATGCCATGGGTTTTTCCATTAATTTGTCACCAATTTGTCCAGTATGGTATGAGTAGACATGATACAATGTGCCTATGTTTATTGTGGTAATAGAGTCAGGTATGAGTCATTTACAGTAAATTGTTTAGGAAATTAATCTGTACAACGAACATACCACAACACACATTTACTGTCATTTCTGTTCTTTCTATCCCCCAATCTTTTTTTCCCTCATTCTCTCTCTGTCCAGGTCTTTGACCTGCGTCAATGCCATAGGCAAATGCAGCAGCAAGCAGCAACTGCACAGGCAGCTGCAGCTGCACAGGCTGCAGCAGTGGCCGGAAATATTCCAGGACCCGGCAGTGTGGGGGGCATCGCCCCTGCCATCGGTGAGTCTATGCCTTTGTGTTAAATTTGGCATATATTAATTGCCATGTAAGACATAATTCATTGTTCTACTAATCACATTAATTTACCATAATGACTAATGGGCATGCTTATATTTACTGGTATATTTATTCAGGAGTATTTGTCTGCATTGTTCTGTCTCTACTTAGGTTTCTCTGCTGCAGCGGGCATAGGAGTTGATGATTTGCGTCGACTGTGTATATTGCGTCTGAGCTTTGTGAAGGGCTGGGGCCCGGATTACCCACGCCAGAGCATCAAACAAACCCCATGCTGGATAGAGGTGCATCTCCACCGGGCATTGCAGCTGCTGGATGAGGTGCTACACACCATGCCCCTCGCTGAGCCCAGCCCTGCCAACTGACCTGGTAACAGAGCTTAATCAAACACAGCATCTCACAAGAATCCACAACAGGGAACTATGGAGGAGAGATGGAGAGATGATGATATGCTCCATAGCTTCTCCCACATACACAGCATGCCCACGTGAACAGACAGTGACTCATGGAAGGAGGCAGACACTTACACAAGCTTTCCGTTGCCATGGCCAGCAGACTGAGGGGACCTCTGCGCTGACCAGTGTATAGTCCAATCATAAGACTGTTGACTCACATGGAAATAAAGACCAGAGAAAGATGGCACAAGTGAACAGGAGGCCCTGGAATTGGTGAAGAGTTGAGCAACGCTCGCTTCAAGAGAAATCTGCGTGTAGTCCTAAAAAGAACTAACGTGTCCTGTTATTCCTGGCCCAGGATATGATATGAAACGCTGATTTATTCTGTAAGAGCAGTGATACCACAAACACCAAACTTGGCTAAATGTAGGTAATGGACAGACAATCATTTTAAACTTTTTGTTACAATGTGTTTTTGTAACCCTGGGGTAGTATTTTAGCCAAAAGGTTTTTGTAAAACCAAACCAAAGCACTAAATCCTAAATAATTCGAGCAAATTATTTCATTGTTTGTAATCCTAGTGATGTATTTATAGCATTTTATATGCTGCAATACCAAAAAGGTAGCTTCTTTCGAGTGAATAGAAAATGGCAACCCTGAGTAAGCAAAGCACAAGGATTTCCTCATGTTTTCCTCAACTTGTCTTACGCATTATGTGTGAGATCTTTGATTACTTCTGAGAGTAGAGTATGCGGCACCTCATTTCATGCTGCAACCTTTTCTTATCATGAAGACTGTCTGTTTTACAGTAACTTTTAGGTGTTTCTTTCTGTTCCACCCCTCCTCCAACTTTTTGTGCCTTATTACCAATGAATACACGCTGTACCTTTTTTTTTTCTTTCTTTTTTTTTCTTTTCTTTTCTCTTAAATATAAATCTATGCAAAATCATTTAAGTTTATTACTGAGCCCATTTGTTTTTCACATCCAGACTGAACTAGTCCGTGACGTCAGTTTTAGACGTTTCAGACCATTTGAAGAAGTTTAGTATAGATTAGTTAATTTCTTACCACTTGTACTGTTAACTGCTTTGATTTCTCTTTCTTCATGTCATTCAGGTGTGTCTCCCACATGCACTGCATGTTCCTTGATGAACATTTTCACTTAGTAGCCGTGTGGTTGTTCTTGGTATTATTTTAGAGCAGCTTCATAGAATTACTGTAATTATTTAAAGTCTAAACAAATTTTGTCTGAACAATCGTTAACTATGCAAAAACATACCACCAAAATTTTTTGAGTAATAATGGCAATATGGCATCATTTTCAACAGGCTTCCTGAACTAAGGGGTAAAAAGATTAAGTTTTTAAAAGTAGCTACACAGACTTTAGACATAGTTACAAGTTATAAGTCGAAGCATAAATGTATGACGAGTTATATAGTAGTGTATGCTACTGTAACTGTCAAGTATTGCATACTATGACCTTGTACTGTATAATATTACTGGACGCTATTATAACGTAAACCTCACAAAGTTTCCCTTCATCTTTGTAAACATTATTATAGACATAGATTGAACCCAAAACCTTGTTTTAACTCCGTACCTAATATTCTTATAGTTTAGTTTTGTACAGTCATTCTTGAAGAAATAATTAAAGAAAGAAATCTATGGCAGAAAAAAGTATTTGTATTGTTTTGCCTTCCACAGTCTGCAGTGAGAGTAAATAAAATACAAAAGCAGCTGTGGATACAACCCAGTGTTTAATTACACCTGAATTGAACTCTGTTGATTTCACACTGTAGCTGTTTCTTCTACACTGCTCTTTTAATTCTGTAAGTGTTGAATGAAAGCTTTTATTGTTATGATATACATGATGTACACATGTGACTAGTACAACAAAGTTGTACTTTTTCTATTTCTTTTTTTTTGTTTGTTTCTTTAAAGTTTAGTAGAAAACAATGGTGGAGAGGCTTAAAAGTGCATGGCTCAAGAGAAAGCAGTGGCAGCAGGTGATTTTGAACTCTCAACTTTTTGATGAGTAGCTTTAACAGTTGATCCACTACAACCCCTAAACAGACCAACTAGCTTGCTAACTTTTTTTTTTTTCCCCTTTTTTTTTCTTTTTTTTTGTAAGGGCCTTCGCAGAGCAGTTCTACTGAGATTTATAGTAGATGTTAATTTAAAAAAAAAAAAAAAAAAAAAAAAAAACCTAATAGAAAAAGGCAATACAGCCAGCCTCATTTATGTATAGTATACAGTAGAGAGTGCTGTGTCTTGAAAAATTAACCGCTACCAGCCATGCTGTTCAATCAGGTAGGATTCTGCGCTTGCCAGTTGCCAAGTTCATTTCCAGCTTCCTTACTTGACAGAATTGATCAATAAATAAAAATGGATTTTCTAACTGCCTTAAAGTTGTAGCACTCAGAAACTGTTTCCTTTCTAACACTTACTGGCAAAGCTTGTCTATCACCTTTTGTCTATCATCTCAGGATGTGTGTTGGAGGCTGCTAGCTGGGTGAGAGAGAAACTGAGCTGGGTTTTTCAGTCACAAATATATCCATCCGTCCATCCATTTTCCATACTGCTTATCCTACACAGGGTCATGGGGAAGCCTGGAGCCTGTCCCAGGGAACTCGGTGCACCCTGCAACCATGGGTGCAACCCTGGATAGGGTACAAATGCATTACAGGGCACAACCGTACACATACTCGCACATTACAGACCATTTAGAAATGCCAATCAGCCTACAAAGCATGTCTTTGGACTTGGGGAGGAAACCAGAGTACACAGAGGAAACCCCCAGAGCACGGGGAGAACATGCAAACTCTGCGCACACACAGGACGGAGGCTGGACTAGAACCCCCAGTCCCGGAGGTGCGAAACAAACGTATATTTTAATTTTTTAAAAAATCAAAAACCTAATGACTGTAGAAATACTTCATTCCATATAAACAGACGGCCTGTCTAATCACAGTACAATGCAAGCAACATCTAAAAAAGCTTTTGTCCTCCACATAACTCTAGAGCTGATTCATCACTGTCGGTGGTCAGCAGTAGGTAGGTGTTCTTACTCCGCTGTAGGAAGAGAGGAAACGGATGTGGGTGTTAATTCGACACTGTGACAGTTGAATCAAAGCTGAACGTTAACTCAGTAGGATGTTGTAGGTGTTTCTTTCTGACGGTAGAGGTGTCGGTGGTGATGGCGGCGCAGGTGGGCGGGGCTTAATCACATCACAGAGCAGCAGCATCTTAAAGCTCAGCAGCATCTCCACCACTGCGCAGCATCACGGGGACCAGCACCAACACTCCAGCCTCACCCAGCCTCAACACAGCATGAACTCAAATTCCTAGAAATCTTAATCATGAACGATCGAGGTCGTGAGAATTAATTCAACGACTCGTCGTCTACTTTTCTGTCGATTAGTACTTGTGTGTGTTTTTTTCCCCCCCGGACCGCACAAGACGCGCCCCAAGTCTTCAAAATGGCCGAGATCACCGAAATACGAGCAGCGTACGGTGAGTAGCCTCAAGTCTGCTTTTGAATATCTACACATTTACTACAGTATCTTTCATGACGTTATGAAATAACCTTCAGTTCACATTCAAATGTGCTAGTACAGCAACTGCGTTGTGTTGTGTTCAGTAGGCCTGTACAGTATGTGTGAATTAGAGCAGGGTGTAAACATGCGCTTCTGTCATCTCTGTGTGAAATACAGTCAAAGACTCATAACGCTCGTTATTCACATATGTTTGTTAAGTAATACAAGTCTTTTATTATTGTTGTTAGTGGGGTTTTTGTTGTTTTTTTTTAAACTCAAAATCCGCCTTTTCCATGTGTTGGTCTTCAAAATATATCTTATAGCTGCTCTAGAACCTAAACAATAATAAATAAAATTATATATATATATATATATATATATATATATATATATATATATATATATATATATATAAAATGTGTGACTGAGCAAGGTTTGCCTATGTAATAAGGTGTATTATTGATTAGAACCTTTGCATGATGGGTCATTTTGTAATTATGGAGCTGCCTAAATACCAGTTTAGGAATAAACATTCTGCTTATTTGATATTATTGGATATTATACTTGTAATTAAACTTTGTTTTCCATCACTGCACATGTTAAGTGCTAGCCCCAGAGATGTCTCAGATTGCTGTAACCTTGTCTGACTCATACAGTCTCATACTGGTCTCTCATTTTAGGAGTGAGTTTCTTGTTTATACATACTGGTATTTATGTATTTTTGAGTTCTTGGTATTATTGGTGGTTTGCAGTTCTTTGAAATGATGTGAGTAACATGCATTCCTTAACATTTGAGAATATCTGATGATCCATGCGACATGTGACATGTCACACTGCACTGGTCTTGCTATGTGTGCATGAGGCTGGTGAATGAAACTTGATGCAGTTTAAGATGGGGATATTATTATTATTATTATTATTATTATTATTATTATTATTATTATCCCCCTTGTTATATTATAAAATCGTTCATTGAGTGATTAAGCAACATGTCTTGATGTTACCCGACAGATGTGCAGCAAGATGAGTGGAAGGAGTTTGTGAGTCCTTCTCCAGCACTATTTCAGTTAAACATATAGAAAGCACTTTAGAGGAAGATTAGAGTCGTTCAAATGAGCTTTGTCCTCTGGAAAAGATTTGATAAGTTCTGAAAGTTGTTGGTGGGCTATCACTATTTAAATAATAAAAAAAAAAGTAATGTGGTCTTCTGACAGAACCTTTCATCATTTACCAACTTAAATAGCAGTAAATTGCAGCAACCAAAAGCAAGCTTATTTTGTCAGCCACTCTTTCCTGACAGGATTTGTACTCCCACCCCCACACAAAAACCAAAAACTAACCCATTATGGTCATGTTGTGACGATACTGATGATGTAGCTACAGCCATTATTAGTGTGGGCTCTTTTGAGGGACTGCGTGACGTGTATTGTAGGCTACTGTATGCGGTGCCAGCTGGTGCTGGCCGTGGGAGTAACATAATATGTCTTCCTGAGTCATGCTACTGAAGAGGAGGAGAGGGAGAAAAAAACAGTGTCTGATCACACAGTGTGGTTCAGACATTGATGGATTGTCTGTGGAAGATCTGTGTGTCTTTCTACTACAGAGCATCTCCAGTATGCTGTACGAGTTGAAAATGATTTCCAACTATTTGAGGACATATTGTGCTAGCAGAAGAGTAAATCCACTAAACCAGCATTCTAACAGAAATCCTGAATGTATTTCTGGGATATATACATATATTTCCACACCTTTATGAATATAGACTCAGTCATCTAATCTGTAAAATATCAAGTTCATGGCATACAAATAGATGGTCAGCTTTCTGCCAGCTGGCAAACCTAAAATGACATAAGCACTGTTATAGCCATGTAGCAATGTTTCTACACACTGCTGTGCCATGTCACATTTCTGAAAAATACCTGCCTATACTCTAGAAAAAGTCATTAAACTGGGCTTTTATGTGACATGTACGTTACTGGGGGTACCCTTAAGAAAACCTTTCTACCTTTAATTAGGAGAATATAATTGTATAGAATGTAATTGTATTATGTATGTAAAATACATATTTGGACAATGAGCAGGACATTTCAGTTACTAAAGAAACACAAATGAATGAAATTGGACTATAGGGGAAACCTGTACTTGGGCCTTTTAGAAGCATGCTCCTCATGTTATGACCTTTACTTAATCAGTGGAGTCATCTGTTAAAAAAAAGGTGAGATTAAACATGAGCACACACAGGCTTTTAGTCTCGCTCACATCATGTCTCCAGTTACAGGTTTTACAGAGCGGTTCAGATACCAGCAGCTGCTCCGCCTTTTGCTGCATCATCCTACTGCTCGCTCGCGTCCTGGCTGTTTTAACTGCTTACGTTCAATGCTGCCTTCAGAGCCAGCAGTAACACACCTCAACCAATTAATGTCTGCCTTGATGAGATTAATTTGTTTACTCTGCTATGTTAGACCTTTAAAGATAAAAATGTTTGTCCATTTAAAAATGAAAGAGACCGAAATGAAGACAATACGAGTTTGTTAGGTGAGTAATTATCTGTGCTAAAAGGGTGGAGTGGTGGCATGGATGAGCCTCAGTGATGCTGATGTAGGCCTTTTGATGTTTCAAACACGGTTCAGTATTTAGCTCGAGGCCGCTCTCTTCCGTCTGTTTTACTGTGCCTTGTGAGACACAGAAACTACATGATGGTGTTAATATCCATTAGAGGTTTTCAAAACACATCCTTTGTTTGAATCAGTATTTGCTTTTAGGGACTTGTGGATGTAAGGTGAGGTATACTGTCATCATCCTGGGCCACATCCTGTGCTGCTCAGTTCTGATATGATGTTCAAGAACATTCTGTCCTTTTTCTTGCACTGTTAAGGGTATCGTGGTATCATGTCTGTGGTGTCATGTTGGTTCCACATGAAGATTTGTGCACTGGAGCTGCTGGTTGCAAGATGAATGTCTAATTGTAAATCTCTTGCCAGAGATTTAAATTTAAATTTTACAGTTAGTAAATTTACAATTTTATAATTGTAAATCTCTTGCTGGGGTGTCCTTGCATCCTTTTTTTCCTGAGTCCTTGAGAAACCTGATAACAATTGTACAGAACCGTAGAGTTCAAATCAGGCCAGTTTATTCATGGCTTGTGAGAGTTGGATCAGACAATGGTTTGTGTCAAATTTTGATTGCAACATTGTGTGTGTGTGTGTGTGTGTGTGTGTGTGTGTGGTTGGGGGGGGGGGGGGCGGGGGGTGTGTGGATGCACGCTGTCCCCTGGGGTTGTTTCCAGGCGACTGGAGCAGCTGGCTTTGACAACGTTCCAAAATCTGACATCATCGTGCTGGAATCCCTGCAGTGCCCAATGGCTGGGAGCAGCCCGGCTTTGTCTATAGATGCATTAGTAAAGAGCAAATGGAGCTGGAGAGGGGAACACAGGAAGTTGCATTTAATCATGCCTTTTGTGTGTGTGTGTGTGTGTGTGAGAGAGAGAGAGAGAGAGAGAGAGAGAGAGAGATTCTCATTTAGACAGACTTTCTCCTCTTTGACCTTTCTTTCACTGGTTGTGTTAGCATTAGTGTTTCTGAGCCTAATCCTAGATATCTTTCAATCTTTACATCTTTCTCTGGAGAGTAGTGAGAGTATGTATGGGACACACTACACCAGTCTGAAGTTATCACACCAGAGATATGATGACTTGCAATTACTCAAGTCATCTTTTACTCATAGAAGATGACTTGAGTAATTGCAAAAAAAAAAAAAAAAAGTTTGTTGGATGAGACAGTGCTGTTGGCTACAGTTCTTTATTTGCCCTTTGTGCTAATGAGGATGCTCAACAACTGTGTAGATATTAGACTACTAAAAGACATTACAGTGTTCAGATGTGCAATAGGGCATAAAATGTTGGACTTAGTCTGTCCATAATTATTAAAGTCCCCATGAAATCAAAATGGAAGTTCTGTGGCTTTTAGTATGAATATGTTAGCCTTCAAGTTATCTGTAAGCTCCAAAATATTTAGAAGATATATGCATTCAAAATGTACAGTCTCTTTCTACCACCAGTAAGGATTGACAATTTTGATGACATCATTCTGCACTTCAGCTTCTCATATAGATTTTCTGTCCAATCAAATACGCTCTAGAATCTGCAGTGTCCCACCTCCACCATTATAAACATCACTTTGCCGAAGTTGCTGTTTCTGAGCGAGAGAAATCATATCAGCAAGCAAACGTCGTAAAGGTGTCTTTAGCTATGAGGACACGCACGTTTTATAGTTTTCTAACTGTCAGTTGGTTAAAAAGGAAATGACTTGAATACGTTCACGTTCTTGCTCGGGCTCACGTCCATGATACTAACCGATAAGTACGGCTTAGCCGGGCTCTGAAGTAATCAAAACACTATCGGCTATTTAAAAAGGGAGAAGTGCCACTTGATATGTCCCGCCCTGATGTCCTGTTTCAGCTGAAATTATGTCAACACGTCAAATAACGTTGCTCATTCCAAGGCACTTGGGGACTTTAACCACTACTCAATCTGCAGTAAATAGATGTGTTTAGTCTCAGTGAACCTAAATGCTTTGCATTGTAACCTGCCAGTCGCTAACTACTCTATTCCTCATTGTTAGCCATATCTCTGAATATAGACATGTGTGCCTTTGCAGCTTGCATACCGCTCAGTATGCTAATGTTACTATCACATTGTGCCATAAATATGCAGTCACGTTGTATGATAATATGAACAGAATGTACTTCTTCAGGTGCCATTTAAAAGCACAAACAGGTACACACCTACTCATTCTCTGCAGCGTCTGTCTCATCTTGTCTCAGAGGTCTCATTAGGACACGCACACGCACACACACACACACACACACACACATACACACCCCAGCCCAACCCCAGACTAGCTTTCTGGCAGCTCGGTAACAAAGCACTGCAGCTC
The DNA here is from genome assembly GCF_023375685.1 of Ictalurus furcatus. Classification (NCBI taxonomy): domain Eukaryota; kingdom Metazoa; phylum Chordata; class Actinopteri; order Siluriformes; family Ictaluridae; genus Ictalurus; species Ictalurus furcatus. Next base: position 15,442,440 of record NC_071255.1, on the reverse strand, counting down.
CTCAAGCTCAAAGGCCATCAGCGCAGAGGGAAGCTCAGTGCCTCTGGGGAGTGTCTGTATTTTACACTCATTACACACCACCTGATAATTCATCCCCCCATCACCATTTTGTTTCTTTGCTCTGTTTATTTCATTGTTTCTCTTTAAGAGAGCAAGCACTAAAAGCTGAATACTCGCTGTATATTGATTTAGAAATTTTTTTTTGTCCTGCCTTGGCAATAATGCTTGCATGAGGTTCTGGTCATCAAATAAATGAAAGCATCAGATGGAGTATTAGCAGTGAACAGTTATTGGTATTTCTGGCACCCTGTATGGATGGCAGATATCAATACAAATTCCCATCCAGTGATATAAATGGATTGGTAACAAAGTTATAATAATAGATAATTACCACAACATGTACCTGGCCAATTGGTAAGATTTGTAATCCATACAAATTGAGCCAGTATACTGTTATTATAAAAAATCACTAGTAGCTTTTGTTTGGCATTTGTTTTTTCATCAGAAGGATAAAGTCCGATAATTAATGTGTGCCAGTATATACTGTATGCAGCCCATATTCTGGTACTGTTTTTAAAAGCTCGTAATAATAAAAAAGACATGGACAGCAATCCCATACGTATCCAGCAGTAATACATGACTCGACTGTTGGTTTATTTTGGATGAAATTTGTTGTCGTTTTCATTATTATTTCTGTGCTTCAGTGCTCTTTGCCAAAGCTTTGCTGCGTGCCGGCTCCTGCCGTGTTTCTGTCACGCTCAATGGCATTCTACCCTCCTGCGTCCCCACATTAATACCCACCAGACTGACTGAATATACCGTGCGTAGCCAAGCTAAATGATTGTATTTTTTTTCTGTGAGACAAGTCAGCCTGATGCCACATTGGCAAAGCTTTGGCACAAAACACAGGACACAGGACACCGGACAGAGACATAAACAAGCCTGTGGGCCTCCTCCCCTCCCTATTCCTCCCGCGTCACTACACCTACCTCTCCATCTCCAAAACACTTCACTCCAAACCTCCTCTGCCATCTTCCTACCCAGCCTCTCACAGCTTCCTGCTCAGTTTTGTATCATATTATATGTTCATTTCATGCTTGGACATTATGTAATGCCCAACATGCTAACACACCATACCTTCTGACGCAGATGTACCTTTTTTATGTCTAGATTTGTGTGTGTGCGTGTGTGTGTGTGTGTGTGTGTGTGTGTGTGTGTGTGTGTGTGTGTTTTGGTTGCTATGTCTCTCTGAATCATGTCATCCTCCCACATTCACTCTGTTTCTCACTGTCTGTGCGATTTATTTCTGTCCCACTTCGCCATGCCCATGGTGTCAGAGCCTCTCGGCTGCCGTTAAAACAGTTCTTTAAAGAAATCAACTCTGTAAATTATTAAATGAACAGAGTATACTACTATGACTTGAAGCTTTTTAAGCTCGAACACAAATAAATCAATAATATTATGTAGTAAAATACTAAAATACTTCATTTATTTGTCTAGTGGTCCTCTCTTCACCTGGGGTATTTGAGCATATGCTCATAAATGTATTATGAACACACAATGTTTTGATTTTAAAAAATGTATATATCGTGTTTCATCACTCTAGGTTTGTCGCTGTTTTACAATAATTGTAGACAATAACTTTGTGCTTAAAAGCCCAGTTTGCTTCTTTTTTCAGATATGTCCCCTGTACTTGCGGGCTTCATCGGCGCCGGCGTACTGGTGGTTGCAGTGGTGGCCTTAATCTTTGTGTGGACATGCTGCCAAAAACGCTACCGCAGGATGAACCACAAGCTCCATGGTGTCCAGACAGAGTGTGGTGACCCATTGACAGACCCGCCTTACAAGTTCATCCACATGCTGAAGGGCATGAGCATCTACCCAGAGGCGCTGACCAGCAGCAAGAGAATCGTGCGACTCGTGCGTCGAGCCGGCGGAAATAGCGCTGATGTTGAGCGAGAAGGCAAAGGGTGTCCTGTTGTGCTAGTGGACGTGGGGGCCGAGAAGAGTCCGATGGCGACGCCTCAGTTTGAGGTAGGTGGTTTAGATGAAAGCGCTCACCCAGCTCCACGACTAGAGAGGGAGCTTCCTGTTCACTCAGACTACTGCTGCCTGGAGAACAGCTCAAGCAGCTCAAGCTCAAGCACCACGGCATCCAGCAGCGCCACGCCCTTCACGGACGAAGCCGATCGCGGAACCCTCAGCCTCACCATCGACTACAATTTCCCCAAGAAGGCGCTTGTGGTGACTGTACTGGAGGCTCGAGGGTTACGTGCTGTGGATAGCCAAGCAGGCAGTGCTGACCCTTACATCAAGATGACCATCTTGCCTGAAAAAAAGCACAGAGTGAAGACCCGGGTCCTGCGCAAGACACTTGAGCCTGCCTTTGACGAGACGTTCACGTTTTACGGTGTGCCATACAGCTCGGTGTCGGAGCTCACGCTGCATTTCCTCGTGTTGAGTTTCGACCGCTTTGCTCGCGATGATGTGATCGGCGAGGCATTGGTGCCACTGGCTGGTGTGGAGCTCAGCACAGGCAAAGTGCAAATCACACAGCCAATCAGCAAGAGAAGCATGCAGGTGAGAGCAGTATCCATCCTTTACCTCATATATAACTGAGAATAAAAAAATTCTAGCCTGTAAAGCTAGTTCATTTTTTTTCATGGGACAGTACTAAAACACTTTCACAATCCAAGTATTTTTATTTTTTTATTTTTTTAACTCCGCCGTCTATTAAATGCCCAGTAATTAAGAGGATTAGGTCAACTCTGGATTAACACCCAGTTCGAAGGATAGAAACAGTAATCAGTTGAAGTTGTTTATCCTTGTGCTCAGGGAAAAATTTTAGCACTCAAGCTTCTGAAAAGAACAGAATTCACATATAGATATTTCCAGTTTATAAGGGTAATACCTAATGTACTGTACTTTAAAAGGGGGAATATAAAGGGGATTTTTGTAATTATCAAGCAATTTACATTTACAAGTTACAGGTAACAAACAATGGCTCTGAGGTTGTATTCAGTTAATACACCACTGCTAAAATCGGACGGGAATGTACTGTAGAAAGTGGACATAATTTATTTTTGAGAACTCATGGAACGTTCTGAACTGCAAACTAAAAATAAACAGAAGACGGAGAAACAGCGGGTGTTACTAAAACACGAAAACCACCAGTGAGGACCGTGCGCATACATACACATGTGGTTATTATACTATTATATTAGTGGAAGGGAAGCAGACTATGACTGTGCTCAAATTTTAGTCTGAAATATATTAACATTGTGAAGATAGCAAAGAAATGAAGGCTCCTTTTGTACAAGAGGTTCGTTTGAATAGGGCAAGCATTCTCAGACTGTGAGTTTCATCCTCCTATCCCAGGTTACATGGTGTTATATGAGAACTGAAAACATTATACCGGGATGAAGGTTTACTATTCCTTGTAATATTCATAGATTTTATTTTCTGATGTTTTCATTTAATGTGCGGATTAATATAAATAACTAAAGTCACACTTCATGTCCTGTAAGCTATGACACAGTTGTCACTCGGATTAAGCGAAAAGCTGAAAAAGAAACCTTGGTGATTGTTTTAGCAGAACTACTGTGCTGTCTCTAATTGCAGGCTGAAGTGCAGCGTGGACTAGTGGGAGGTGTTTTTATAATAATAATAATAATAATAATAATAATAATAATAATATATCGTCCCTTTTGAAAAGGTGCTTTACATAGAAAAAGAAAAAAACTGTTAATAACACAATACAATTCAAAATAATATTAACAATAATACTAATAATAATAATTGAATTTAAAAAACAACCTAATTCATCAAGTAAAAGCTATCCTAAAGAATGTGTTTTGAGAGAAGATTTAAATACACTAAAAGACTGGGCTTCTTTAAGATCTTCTTTAAGAGCATAAGAAGAAAATGCCCGCAATACGTAAACGATTCCGAGGGTGAGTTAAAAGACCGGAATTGGAGGAGCGGAAATCATGTTTTTACTCCATAAACAGCTTGCTTTGTTAGCAGCATGTAAGCATGAATAGCAGATGTCTGTAGGAGGGGTGTAGGCTGTATAAGAAGGGTCCAGTGTACACGGCACGTTCACGAAGCCCTCAGATGAAAAGCACAGCTATGCTTTTAGCATTAGACAATGGCATGTGCTGCACCTACCATTACAGATCCATGATGCAGAATAAATCTAGGAGTAAATAGAGTAGATGAATGAATGATTGAAAGGTAACTGAAGAAGGTTGTTATGTGTGGGTTTTTGCAGTGCGTGAGCCGTGGGGAGCTGCTGGTGTCTCTGTCGTATCAGCCTGTCTCTCATAGACTCAGTGTGGTAGTCCTGAAAGCTAGACACCTTCCCAAACTGGACATCACTGGCCTGGCTGGAAGTGAGTACACATGTGCAAACACACACAGATTTTAGGTTATATTTTCTCTACATTATAATTCTTTTTTTTTCCAGTTTCATTTTTATTGAACATTTCTGCTGAACATTTCTGTTGAACATTTCTCCTGAACATTTCTGCTGAACTAAACATTTCTGCTGAACATTTCTGCTGAACATTTCTGCTGAACTAAACATTTCTGCTTGTTACGAATCGTAGACTGGAGGCGGATGCAGGTGCAGGTCAAAGTCTTTATTAACAGTAGACAAACATAAACGGGAACCGCATCAGCCGTTTGGCACACACTATACCAACTATAATACTGCGCGAAGTGTGCAGTCACACGGGGGGTTTAAATAGCAAACCTAATTAACCCAAAACATGGACACCTGGGGCAAATCAGAGACATGATCAAACTTAATTCAGTGTCCAAGCGGGAAGCGAACGAAAACAAAAGAGTCACGTGACCAGTCAGAAGCTGTGCCGCAGTGCCATCTGCTGGCCGTGGCGTAACAGAACCCCCCTCTAAAGGGTGCTCCTCGTGGAGCACCAAGAACCCCCCTCCAACGGGGGTCCCGGGCCCCTGTGCGAGCTGTCTCTCGCTGCCACGGAAAGCGAGGCAGCCTCCGTCGGGCAGCAGAGGGGCGGAGCAGCACCCCCACCGGGGTTGAAAGTCGGCGCACCGCCCCCGGCGGCACTGGAACGCTGGGCGCCGGCTCTGGAATGCAGGGCGCCGCCCCTGGCGGCACTGGAACACTGGGCACCGCCCCCGGCGGCTCTGGAACGCTGGGTCTGGAATGATGGGCACCGCCCCCGGCGGCACTGGAACGCTGGGCGCCGGCTCTGGAACGCAGGGCGCCGGCTCTGGAACGCAGAGCGCCGGCCCCGGTGGCACTGGAAAGCTGGGCGCCGCCCCCGGTGGCTCTGGAACGCTGGGCGCCGGCTCTGGAACGCAGGGCACCACCCCCGGAACGCAGGGTGCCACCCCTGGCGGCTCTGGAACGCTAGGCGCTGGCTCTGGAACGCAGGGCACTGGCTCTGGAATTCAGGGCGCTGCCCCTGGCGGCACTGGGACGCTGGGCGCCGTCCCCAGCGGGACTGGAGAGCTGGGCGGCCTCCTTGGCCGGGCAGGGCAGCAGGACAGCTTCCTCGGCCGTGCAGGGCAGCGGAACGGCCTCCTCTGTTGGGCTGGACAGCAGGACAGCTTCCTCGGCTGTGCAGGGCAGCATGACAACCTCCTCAGCCAGGCTGGACAGCGGGACTGCCTCCTCGGCCGGGCAGGGCAGCGGGACGGCCTCCTCAGCCGCCTCAAGCTGTCCCTCTGAGGTCGCCATGTTGACCTCAGGTGGGAGCTCCACAGCTGAGACTTCCCTGTAGGCCTCAGGCTGGAGCTCTGCTGTCCTCATTGCCCCCCCCAAAAAAATTTCTGGGCCAGGCTTCACCTCTGGACTGTGCAGCGTGGTGCAATTCCCCTGCAGTGGGAAGCCCCAGATGCTCAGGTCACTTTGCTGGCTGTGTTGCACGGCGTCGCTCTTCGGCTGCGGGGACGGGGTAAATGGCGCGAGGGATGACGCGGCACGCAGCTCGGCTTTGCACTGAGCAATTTCCTCTTCGAGCTGTTTGCTCATCTCCAGGGACGAACGGTAAAGCGCCCAAATCCTGGCCTCTTCAGCGGCGCTCATGGATACCTGCTGCTTCCGCATTTTTGGCGCAGTATTCTGTTACGAATCGTAGACTGGAGGCGGATGCAGGTGCAGGTCAAAGTCTTTATTAACAGTAGGCAAACATAAACGGGAACCGCATCAGCCGTTTGGCACAAACTATACCAACTATAATACTGCGCGAAGTGCGCAGTCACACGGGGGGTTTAAATAGCAAACCTAATTAACCCAAAACATGGACACCTGGGGCAAATCAGAGACATGATCAAACTTAATTCAGTGTCCAAGCGGGAAGCGAACGAAAACAAAAGTGTCACGTGACCAGTCAGAAGCCGTGCCGCAGTGCCATCTGCTGGCCGTGGCATAACACTGCTGAACATTTCTGCTGAACTAAACATTTCTGCTGAACATTTCTGCTGAACATTTCTGCTGAACATTTCTGCTAAACATTTCTGCTGAACATTTCTGCTGAACTAAACATTTCTGTTGAACATTTCTGCTGAACATTTGCTCTACATTATAATTCTATGCATCTTGTAGAATGTTGCTATATGTTTATGAATTATTTTTTTGTGAACGCTGCTTCAATATATATTTTTTAAAATTATAAATATATACTGAATATTTAATTTTATGGGAAAAAAAGATTATGTGTAATAAACTAATAACTAATGTAATGAATAAACATGTTTTTTTTTTCAGACCCGTATGTGAAAGTGAACGTGTTCTACAACCGCAAGCGCATCGCCAAAAAGAAGACTCATGTGAAGAAATGCACGCTGAATCCTGTTTTCAACGAGTCCTTCATCTACGACGTGCCCGCTGACCTGCTGCCTGACATCTCTATCGAATTTCTGGTTATGGACTTTGACCGCACTACTAAGAACCAGGCCGTGGGGCGTCTGGTGCTGGGAACACACAGTCCCTGCCCTTCTGGTGCCACCCATTGGCAGGAGGTGTGCCAAAACCCACGCCGGCAAATCTCCAAGTGGCACAACCTTGTCGAGTATTGAGGTTTCTCCTGTCTGTTAAACAAATACACACACAAACATACGGATACACAAACATATACAGTACACAATCATATACACAAACACACGAGGGAGACCTCAAGGCCCTAAGAGAGAGACGATGAATTAGAGCACTTCACATGGACTTTTGAAAAACACAATGAACTTTTGCAACAGCTATGTAGTGATAGTTCTCAAATAGTCCTTTCTAAACAGTGCCGGTTTAGCCATCAGTGACGCACACGCTCTTACACAAACGTACATACACATACACACTGACCAATAGTAACTTAAGAGACCAAAATATTGCACACAATGTACACCATTTTGAGACTGTTAGAAGTACACTCTTCTGAACTTAGCATTGATTGTATTTATGTTTAAATTAAGGTGTAACATGTCTGCTTCCACAGACCTCACTACACTGCTGTAGTTCACTGTACCGCATGTTTGAATAACACAAGATTTACTGTAAAAAAAAAAATGCAAGAAACCAAGCAAACAGCAATCAGTGCTGAGAAGTGACGAGATGTATAATGACTTTCAAGTGACACAGTACTGTGCAAACGTTTTAGGCACATGCAGAGAAATGCTGTAGAGCCTTCAAAATAATGAAATGAAATGTTTCTACATTTTAAAAAATAAAATAAAATACCTTAAAGAGCAGTAAACAGTAGTAAATGAAACAAAGTCAGTATTTGGTGTGACAAAAATAAAAACAGTAGTCTCCAGTACAGTTTCTGTAGTTTTATAAGGAAATGAGCTGTAAGTTTTATTGAGCATCTTGCAGAACCAGACACGGTTCTTCTGGAGACTTTCACACTTGCTTCTTATTCTTGCAGCAAAACCCAGCAGCCATCATTGTGGTGTTTTTTTTTTGTCTGAAAAGTGTCTCTTACGCAATATGCTACTTTCTTTACTGATATTTAATTTTGTACTGGAAAACTAATATTCGAAAATCTAAAATGTTTTTCGTACTGACTCGATAATGTAGAAGTCATCAAATAAAATAAAAATCTATAACAAAGTTTGTACTAAAAAAAAACTAGGGTGCATAAGACCTTTGCACAGTACTGTGTGTATAAAATTCTGGTCTTCTTTTGAAAAGGTTGATTCATTTTTGTCGCTGTAATACACAATTAACATGGGTGTAACATGGGTTAAACACCATCCATGCACCATATATGCCATTGAATGTGAGGCTACATTAAAAAAAACAACAACAATGAAGCCAGTCCACATATACACAAGCTCAGTTTGAATGTCACTACGTCTGTAAGATCACACATGCTCCATGTAGCCACTTTTATAATTTTCTCTCAGTCTTTCTATACTGTCTCTTTATGTCACTGTATATACTGTACAATATGGAAAGGGGCACTGGTGTGTATTTAATAGGTATTGTACTATATGCACTGAATGCCAATGGCATGATCGTTTTTGATAAGGTGTGGTGTGTTTCCTAAAAAGCCTGTTAGATCTAATTGTACTGGGTTAGTACACTGTAAAGATGAAGTCTGCCTTCCTACAGTAAGTTGTGCAAGGTACTGAACATTATATTTTGCCTTTTTTTTATCTCTGACCTGGCAGGCTGGTGTGCATTGCTTATTGCAGCAGACTGAATTGATACCTGATCGTGGCACTGCTGTACGCTGCACACCTGTCAAACCATACACCATACACAGCTCCTCCTCTACTCTCCTTCAACGCTCACAGTTGCAGTACATTCACAGACATTACACGCTCTTACACTGGCTACCTTAGCTGACAGTTTTACGGGGTCATATAATGGATGTGATAGCAACTGATAGAATACTGAAAGAAAAAGGACTTTTGATTGTACATGATTTAAGGGTTCTCATTACACAAAGTGAACACTTCCTCTGCTGTAGTCTGAGTAACAGTCCAGTTAAACGGTAAGTGGGGAAAAAAAAAGTGTTCGTTTTTTTTTAACGAGTATTACTGAGTCAGATGGGGAAACAAAAATCTAAATACTAGAAGGTATCCAGAAGGTGTAACGATTATAATTAATTAAGTCAAAAAATGCTAATTGGACTTTTGTGTTGAAATTTTAAAAAAAAAAAAATAATAATAATAACTTGATTTACATTGCTGAATGTTCAGTGACATTTAATATAACACATATAACACATTAACATGTATGTTGGTGTTCTGAAACACACTGAATGTGCAAATTAAATGTGGTACAAAAATTACATCTGCCTCATGTCTTTAAAGCTCACCCTCACATGAACTATTTCAGATCCTAGATAATATATATAGACTGGAAGAGACACTGTCTGCGCCGCGGTGGTTCCCATTTTACTGACATGGTATTGTACAGCAATTTGCTTCACTACAGCACATCATTCAATCATTCATTCGTTCATCTTCAGAAAACTTTTATCCTCATATAGGATCTAGAACATGAATTCTAAGCACAGTCTTCTGCTATTTTCACGCCTTTAAACAAATGACTCATTTACAAAATATTACTAATGATTCAATATTTTGGGTTATCACAATCCCAATGTAAAATATAACAATGTAAAGTGATTTAATATAAATGTAATAGCAATAACAATGATAGATGGAAGCTGTTATTCATGACTGTGGAGTGGCTCTATGATGTCATTTTGCTTCCTCTTTTTGGAAGGATTCATTTGTCAGATCAGGCCTTGGGGCTGGTTTATTCACTATAACTTTCACAAAAGTGACTGCAACGACCAAACTGAGAGGTGAAGCAAGTGCTGCAGACTACATACACCGGCAGCTGTAACATTAAAACCATCTACCTAATATTGTGTAGGTCCCCCTTTTGCAGCTCTGACCCATCAAGGCATAAACTCCACAAAACTTCGGAAGGTGTGCTGTGGTGTCTGGCGCTAAGATGTTAGCAGCAAATCCTTTACGTCCTGTAAATTGTGAGGTGAGGCCTCCATGGATGAGACTTGTTTATCCAGCAAATCCCACAGATACATGATTGGATTGAGATCTGGGGAATTTGGAGGCAAAGTCAACATCTTTACCTCTTTGTCATGTTCCTCAAACCATTCCTGAACAATTATCCTGCTGAAAGAGACCACTGACATTAAAGGAATACCGTTGCCATGAAGGGTTGGACTTGGTCCAGGACCCAAGGTTTTCCAGCAGAACATTGCCCAGAGCATCACAGTTCCTCCGCCAGTTTGCCTTCATCCCAAAGTGCATCCTGGTGCTATCTCTTCCCCAGGTGAGTAACACACACCCGGCCGGCCACATGTTGTAAAAGAAGACATGAATCATCAGACCAGGCCACCTCCTATCATTGCTCCATGGTCCAGTTCTGATGCTCACATGCCCATTGTAGGCACTTGGAATGGCATCAGCATGGGCACTCTGACCAGTCTTCGGCTACGCAGCCCCATAGCCAGCCAGCTGTGATGCACTGTGTGTTCTGACACCTTTCTATCATAGCCAGCATTAACTTGTTCAGCAATTTGTGCTACAGTAGCATGTTGAGAATTCTTACTGACTCAGATGATGTAGTCTGTTTTGGGGAGGAGCTAGGTCCCACAGCTGCAGTGAATCAATGTTTAGCCACCTATGTTTGTTGTGTGTGTGTGTGTGTGTGTGTGTGTGCACGCGCAGCAAGTTGAGGCAAACATTCCTTTCCTTCTCTCTTTGAGAGCTTTTTCATGGAGTTGCTGTGTGCATGACATTATACCATGCACCTCTGGGATTTGATTGCAGCACTGCTATTGTCAAATAAACGATCATTGGATGAGAATGGGCTTTATTGTGTCTTAATGGACACACCATCTTGGTGGCAAATTATCTGAACCAAATCCTTTAAAGCTCTTCTGTGGGATTGGACCAGACGGGCTAGCCTTTGTTCCCCACACACATCAGTGAGCCTTGGGCACCCATGACTGTGTCGCAGGTTCATCGGTTGTTCTTCCTTGGACCACTTTTGGTAGGTTCTAACCACTGCATATCAGGAACACCCCACAAGACCTGCCTTTTTGGAGATGCTCAGACCCAGTCGTCTAGCCATCACAATTTGGCCTTTTTCAAAGTCATTCAGATCCTTACACTTGCCCATTTTTCCTGCTTCCAAGACATCAACTTTGAGAACTGTCTGTTCATTTGCTGCCTAATATATCTCACCCCTTGACACGTGCCATTGTAATGAGATAATCAATGTTATTCACTTCACCTGTCAGTGGTTTTATTGTTATGGCTGATTGGTGTATAATAATTTTTTTAATCCACTAAAGTTACTACTCATCCAGACCACCAAATAAGTACTACTGATTTCAGTGGGTGTAGTTATGTACTAAAACTTTCTATACATTTCAATTCAACACATATTAAGCTTAACAAATTTATTTGAAAACAGGTTTTTTAATGTTGGCTTCCTCATTGTCAAGTTGATTGCCATGAAAATTCTAAATGAATCGTTTATCACAGAATGGGAATTATACTATTGCACAGGATGTGCTGGGAAAATTGCACATATTTAATGTTATTTCTTCATATTGTGGTGTCAAATTTCTGTTCTCCTACTGGTCAAATTTTGTCATACAAAGATTAGTTACAATCTTAATCTGACAATCATTATTCAGTCCAAATAAAATCTTTAAATACAGCTGAATAACAGAGCCAGATTCGATTCCTGTTGCAATGAAATAATGAATTTTTTATGTGCTAACCCTTGCTCATGATAATCTCATACTATACTGTATATAGACAGTCTTTGGTATTCTTTGCTCCTCAACCACAAGAGGGAGCAAATGTTCTTTGCTCAGCTGCAGGAAATAATGTTTTGACATTTCTCTTGTTGTATTTAAACCACACTGGATTAGAGCTTTTCTTAATTGCTTACAAATGTCAAGGAACAGTGTCTCTGCTCTCAACAAGTGGGTCCTGTGACATATGACTATAGGGGTTTGCAATCTAATCTACACTGTCTAAACACTGAAAATGGGTCACTGACAGCTAAATGTTTAACTCCTGCTTTAACATATTTCTCAAGACTTTTTCTCACATTTTGCCAAACACTATATGGCCAGAAGTATGTGGTTCTTCCCCAAACTGTTGCCACAAAGAATCACACAATTTTATAGGATGTATTTGTATGATGTAGTGGCCCAAACATGTTCCAGCATAACTATGCCCCATGCACAAAGCGAGGTCCAAAAAGAGATGGTTTGTCAAGGTTGGAGTGGAAGAACTTGAGTGACCTGCGCAAAGCCCTGACCTCAACCCCACTGAACACCTTTGGGATGAACTGGAATGACGGTTGCTCTCCAGGCCTCCTCGACCAACATCAGTGCCTGACCTCACTAACGCTCTTGTGGCTGATGGGCAGAAATCCCCACAGCCACGCTCCAAAATAATGGAAAGCCTTCCGAGAAGAGTGAAGGTTGTTATAGAGTAACAAATCAGTATTACCGCCCGTGATTTTGGAATGAGATGTACTCAGCTGTCCACATACTTCTGGCCATATAGTGTATATTATGAGCATTTTAAATCGTTGAACACTAATGACTAAATAAATACACAGGATCCCCACATAATGATAATGAAATAGAAGATATTTACTATCGTAATGGAATAGAATTTAACAGAAAGGAATAAAACTGTTAAAGACAGATGAAGTGTGAGCTGCACTGATTATGAAAACTTACATTGTGAATGAATCTGTGTGTGTGGGAAGTGAAAGTAAGGAGGCGGAGGAGCGAAAACTACAGACTTTCATGAAATTTCACAATTTGCATGTGCTTCTAATTTTTTTTTGCATGCCATCTTTTGCATCTTGGTAGAACCTTGAAAAAGTCCAGGGGAAAAATAACAAAATAAAACTCAACCAGCAGAAGAAACACAAAATAAATAAATATATATTTATACATACATTTTCTATATCGCTTATCCTACTGGGTCGCGGGGAACCTGGAGCCTATCCCAGGGAGCATCGGGCAGAAGGTGGGGTACACCCTGGACAGGGAGCCAATCTATCCCAGGGCACAATCACATACTCATTCACACCCTCATTCATACACTATGGACATTTTGGAAATGCCAATCAGCCTACCATGCATACCTTGGACTGGGGGAGGAAACCAGAATACCCGGAGGAAACCCCAGCACAGGGAGAACATGCAAACTATATATTTGCTTTGTTTTTCAAAAAAAAAAAGAAAAGAAAATAATTGAAATTTGCCAATGTAAATAAAATATGAATACATACCGGGTGCTCACTCACACCTGATTGTCATCCCATTGATTGAAAATACTTGACTCTACTTTCACCTTAAAATTACTGCTAATCCTAGAGGTTCACATACTTTTGCCACTCACATATATGTAATATTGGATCATTTTCCTCAATAAATAATTTTATTTAATTGGGTTCTCCTTATCTACTTTTAGGATTTGTGATGAAAATATGATGATGTTTTTGGGAAGATCTATACAGAAATATAGAAAATTCTAAGGGGTTCACAAACTTTCAAGCCCCACTGTACCTAAATAACAATAAATAATTAAGAAAATATAATTCCAGACTTTGACTAATCTAACAAGAGAAGCGATTATGATCAAATACCAAAAATGCTGATATGATCAAAAAGTGCTCTAAAAATAAACACAATATACAGTATCTCACAGAAGTGAGTACACCCCCACATTTTTGTAAATATTTGATTATATCTTTTCATGTGACAACACTGAAGAAATGACACTTTGCTACAATGTAAAGTAGTGAGTGTACAGCTTGTATAACAGTGTATATTTGCTGTCCCCTCAAAATAACTCAACACACAGCCATTAATGTCTAAACCACTGGCAACAAACGCGAGTACACCCCTAAGTGAAAATGTCCAAATTGGGCCCAAAGTGTCAATATTTTGTGTGGCCACCATTATTTTCCAACACTGCCTTAACCCTCTTGGGCATGGAGTTCACCAGAGCTTCACAGGTTGCCACTGGAGTCCTCTTCCACTCCTCCATGACGACATCACAGAGCTGGTGGATGTTAGAGACCTTGTGTTCCTCCACCTTCCGTTTGAGGATGCCCCACAGATGCTCAATAGAGTTTAGATCTGGAGACATGCTTGGCCAGTCCATCACCTTCACCCTCAACTTCTTTAGCAAGGCAGTGGTCGTCTTGGAGGTGTGTTTGGGGTTGTTATCATGCTGGAATACTGCATACTGATCATGATCTGCTTCAGTATGTCACAGTACATGTTGTCATTCATGGTTCCCTCAATAAATAGACGTATGAGTGCTGCCAGCATTGCTGCAGAGGTTGAAGGGGTGGGGGGTCAGCCTGTCAGTGCACAGACCATACGCCGCACACTGCATCAAATTGGTCTGCATGGCTGTTGTCCCAGAAGGAAGCCTCTTCTAGAGATGATGCACAAGAAAGCCCGCAAACAGTTTGCTGAAGACAAGCAGACTAAGGACATGGATTACTGGAACCATGTCCTGTGGTCTGATGAGACCAAGATAAACTTATTTGTTTCAGATGGTGTCAATCGTGTGTGGCGGCAACCAGGTGAGGAGTACAAAGACAAGTGTGTCTTGCATACAGTCAAGCATGGTGGTGAGAGTGTCATGGTCTGGGGCTGCATGAGTGCTGCCGGCACTGGGGAGCTACAGTTCATTGAAGGAACCATGAATGCCAACATGTACTGTGACATAGTGAAGCAGATCATGATCAGTATGCAGTATTCCAGCATGATAATGACCCCAAACACACCTCCAAGATGACCACTGCCTTGCTAAAGAAGCTGAGGGTGAAGGTGATGGACTGGCCAAGCATGTCTCCAGACCTAAACCCTATTGAGCATCTGTGGGGCATCCTCAAACGGAAGGTGGAGGAACACAAGGTCTCTAACATCCACCAGCTCCGTGATGTCGTCATGGAGGAGGGGAAGAGGACTCCAGTGGCAACCTGTGAAGCTCTGGTGAACTCCATGCCCAAGAGGGTTAAGGCAGTACTGGAAAATAATGGTGGCCACACAAAATACTGATACTTTGGGCCCAATTTGGACATTTTCACTTAGGGGTGTACTCACTTTTGTTGCCAGCGGTTTAGACATTAATGGCTGTGTGTTGAGTTATTTTGATGGGACAGCAAATTTACACTGTTATACAAGCTGTACACTCACTACTTTACATTGTAGCAAAGTGTCATTTCTTCAGTGTTGTCACATGAAAAGATATAATCAAATATTTACAAAAATGTGAGGGGTGTACTCACTTTTGTGAGATACTGTAAATCAAGGAATTAACAAAATAAAGTGTTCACCCCTCAAACATGGGTTATTTATTCAGTACACAAATACAGAGAAATTGTTTTCTATGACTAGCAAATCATGTCTGAACTTGTGTTTATCACAATCCATATAAAAGAAATTAGAGTTTGTTGGATTCATCTGTATTTAGTTAAATAAGAGATGATGGATAGTGTCTTGTATGCTTTAAGGGAGGCTACTGACATCAGACCCCTTAAGAACATCCACTTCATACTATTCTTGATTGTTTTTCTAGAGACTCGTTGTGTACCACCCTGTAATGCAATTTTTATAACCTCATCATTTGGGTTTGGGAACAAAAATAGAAAGAGCTACGTGCCCTCCACCATTCTCCAGCTGCTCAAACTGCTCCCAGGCATCTGTTTGTCTTCCTATCTGTGTAGACAGCATTAAGAGCTCATGCTAGCCAAGCACAACTCCCTGTAATTATGTGTTCTTGTCCAGGCCTCCTGAGACTCTCTCAGGAAGAGAAAATAATGCAATGTAAGTCCATACTCATAGTAAATTGGATAGAGTCAGTGATTACATCTCACACTGCTAGGACCAGCCTGGTACCACTCTCTGTGTAGGCTGTTTATTCTTAAACAAAGCAAATTAAACAAAGGTGGCATATAAGCAAAATATCCAGATAGAAAAAGATTCCACCAGCTGAGCTGCAACTGATCTTCAGGAGTAAAAGTATTCCTGCCTCAACTACGCAAAGTGTTTGGGATGAGCTATACTGTTTCATATGATCAGTTTGTGAATTACATACCCAAGGAGTAGGATATAAAGGGAAACTAAAAATTGGGGCCTAAAACAGAACAATGTGGGACACCATATTATAGGTGCTGATGAATATACGCTGTTTGTGTTAACAATAGTAACAGTCTATTAAAAAAGATGAAATCCAGGCAAGAACTTGTCAAACCCAACGGTGCTTTCAAGCTTTTATATATATATATATATATATATATATATATATATATATATATATATATAAAGAAATATGGTCAGTAGTGTCAAATGCTGCATTTAACAGTACCAAGACAGAAACATATTCACAGTCTGAGGCAAGCAGTAGGTCACTGATCACTTTTGCCAGCACCGATTTGCTAATGATTCATCATTAGAGGATGGAGTAGTATATAATGGATTACTAGCAGTCTTCTGTTGACTTTTACCCCTTATGGTATCTATTTCTTATTGGGGGAAAAAAGTCTATGGATGATCCACCACACCTGCTTTGGACTCAGACACAGTCTACATCTTTATTTCTAAGCTGAAAGCCTATTTGTTTAGTGAAGGCTTTAATTAAAAGCTTTTCTCTTAGGTAAAAGTGCAGATATGGAAGGTAAATGGGCTCAGAGAGTTTTGGTTAACTGGGATGTTTGGATGCCTGACCCATGGGGTGGATAAGGGGCATGTGGGCATTTGTTAGGGCCTTAGCTGTGTGATTTCATATCTTACAGCACTGATGAAGCCTGTAGGCCTTCATAGGACATCAGAGTGTTGATTTGGCCTTTGGAAAAGTGTTGGTGCAGTGTGGCCAGTCTATTTTGTTCTGCTGGCTTTGCGATTCTGAAGCCTGAACTCTTCAATCTTGGGTTTCTTTGGCTGCAGGCCCAAAGAGTAGCCCAGATATGCAACAAAGACCCTTCAGGTCCATTTTGTATGCCTGGCATTCGGCATAAACCTGATTGGCAGAGAGATTTCCCATCTCCTGGGCCAGGTTCCCAGCTGTCACAAGCAATGTTTTGATTAACTCCACAGGGGAGGGACTGGTCTCTACCAATCATAGCAGCTGTTGCCAGTGCTAGCTGTAAAATCACCAAAGAATTACCTATGCATGTCAGATACATGATAATATTATAAGCTTTTGTCAGCAAGACATTAATACTTCTGTGCTATTTACTGTGGTAGTGGG
The DNA here is from genome assembly GCF_023375685.1 of Ictalurus furcatus. Lineage (NCBI taxonomy): Eukaryota > Metazoa > Chordata > Actinopteri > Siluriformes > Ictaluridae > Ictalurus > Ictalurus furcatus. Next base: position 15,425,169 of record NC_071255.1, on the reverse strand, counting down.
AATCAGCACATGTGTCATCTGGTGAAATTATCAGCGATGCAATGCAGGTATCCAAAGTGGGGCATGTGGTTCAGATCAATTGTGTCAGTGTCTGACATACTAGCTAAGGCTCACCCATGGTGTGTAGTTGATTGCCCCTGAATCTGTGTGAAAAATATGGGATTTGGTGGTCACTGGCCAGCAGAGGAGCAAATTCAGTGTGATGGGATGAACCCTATTCAGGCTCAGCTGCCAGTTCATAGATGAGTTTCTGAGACACTGCCAAAGACATAATCTTGCTTCACAGATCATGAGCTATCAGTGGGCTTAGGTTGAAGGGCGTGAAGGGCATGTGTGGTTTCAACCCTAAAATAAGCATCATGCCCTCCATAAGCTTGGATAAAACCTAAACGTGTTTTCTGTTTTATTTAGTTTTTTTCTGTAGCTTGTGGTTAGTACTCTAATTAGGTTGACAGTTGACGTCTGGTGTCTGTCTTTGGGCTCCAGGAGGTTCGGGCACTGGCGGCAAGAGAATATGTCTGAGGTCTGCTGGAATCATTAGCTGTGAGAATGGAAGGAGGGAAATAAGTTCTGGCCCTAAGAGTGCCAATGGCCAATAGCACTGTGGTGGAGCAGGATGTAGTACTGTATGCTAGCATAACTACAACAGCTGCCTCACTAGTCAGCATGGGGTTGTTAAAAACAGTGAGAGTGTGGACAGGTAATACAGTGACATAAACACTCCAGTTCTACTAGCACAGGTAACTCTGGTAGATTTGAGGGAAACTGAGGGGTATGCATGCACCATGAGAATGGCTCAGTGACTATACGATCAGCTGCTGTAAGGACAATTGAGGGACATTGTGGAGCGTAAGCTAACAAACTAAGCTCTCAATTAATGAATGAAATCGACTCACACCAGAGTGGAGAGAAACAACATGTAAAAACAGGCATCTATATCAGCTTTGGAATACAGAAAAAAACAGCTGTAGCTGTGAAAGAAATCACAAGCTGTACTGAAAAGCTCCAAAATCTACTTGTGTCACGGCATGAGTACAAAGTTGAATAGAGAAAAATGTAAGAAATTATGGGACATGCAAATATTTATAGCAAAAACTACACAGATATCACTAGACGTTTTTGAAGGTCTGAGAATGCACTGACAGGTGCACAAGAGAATAAGTTCATTCTACCTTAAACTACAAACTTAAAACTCCACTCTGAACATGGTCTATTCTTCCATCAGTGACAGAGAACGTACGAATTTACTCACGCTTCTCAGTCTGACTCATGCTCAGAAGAAAGAATCACAACTCATCATCGTGGGTAGAGAGACACTAACATATAACAATGATCCTAGAAATTATAGTCTGTTTCCACCAACATCAAAACAGTTCCATTTTGGAGATACCTTTCAAACCGAAGGTAAGTCGCAGTTTCAATTCTCTTCTACTTACAGACTCGTCGACATTCCATCCTCAGTCAAAGGATGTATCAGCTAAGCCATTTGAGTGGCCACTGGCAGCATCAGCAATGTAGCTGGAGTTTTTCATCCAACTTTAAACCTGCTACTAGTTTGTATTTGTGGTTGGGGCATAGGTTCTTTTGCTGTCATGTTAAAACACCCCTTTTGCACCATTTTGCACCTTCATTTATTATTATATTCTGCAAGAGCACCCGAAAACACAACATTTTAGAGACATCACCCACTTACAGACACCCCTACACCATTTTAATCATTATTTGTACAGAAGATTAGTTTGGTTTCGATGCAGCATCTTGTATTCCCATATGTGGACATTCAGTTTGTAAAATTTCAGGCAAAGCTCATGCTCTATATGAAAGATGTGGGAAATTTAGTCCTAACTGCAAATAAAAGCACAACCTAGCACACGTACACACATACACACACGTACACACACACGTACACACACATACACACACATGTACACACAAACGTACACACACATACACACACACGTACACTCACACACGTATACACACGTACACACAGACGTACACAGACGTACACACACACGTACACACACACATGTATACACACACGTACACACACATACACATACATACACATACACGTACACACACACGTACACACACGTACACACACACATGTATACACACGTACACAGACGTACACAGACGTACACACACACGTATACACACACGTACACACACATACACACACACATACACACACACATACACACACATGTACACACACACGTACACACGTACACACACACACGCACACACACACACATATACACACGTACACAGACGTACATACACACGTATGTGCACACGTATACACACATACACACACACAGACGTACACATGAATCACACACACGTACACACACTTACACATGCGTACACATGAATCACACACACACACACGTACACATGAATCACACGCACGTACACACAAATCACACGCACACACACACACACACATGTACACACAAATCACACACACACGTACACACACGTACACACGAATCACACACACACACACACAGACGTACACACACACGTACACACTTACACACAAGAATCACACACACACGTACACACGAATCACACACACACACACATGTACACACACACGTACACACAAGAATCCCACACACACGTACACACACACATACACACACACACGTACACATAAGTACACACGTACACACAAGAATCACACACACACACGTACACACACATGTACACACAAGAATCCCACACACACGTACACACACACACGTACACACACACATACACACAAGTACACACGAACACACAAAAATCACACACACACACGTACACACAAGAATCACACACACACGTACACACACACACGTACACACACACACACACACACACACACACACACACACACACACACACACACACACACAAACCAGACAGTGCCATGTGTTTGAGAGGATTGTTTGGGCTAAAAAGAGCTATGATTGCATAGTGCACCCATGGGACATGGTGCTACGTGCAGCTCTGAGCTTGCTGCCCTCACCCCCTCAGACACACAGACCTAGAGAACACCAAGATGTTGAGATAGCACATGGAAAAGTAAACACTTGGTTGTCTCCAAGAGACAGCAACCCAAACCGTAGATTGTGTGTGCAATGCAGGGAAGGGTCTTTTAGAAGATCAAAAAGCTGGCTAAAGGTTATTAAGTCCCTGCACAGCCTTCTACTGAAACTTTAAGCAGTTGCAATGGAAAACTAATATCTCATACAAAACTTGAAGTGCCATAATGTTTTTCTGTGATTATGAGGTTATGGGCTACAAGCTCATTGTGTCACAAAACAGGTTGTTAATAAGTACACAATAGGATGCTTGATTACACTTTTGAGTGATACCTCTATTTTCAATTACCAGATTCAAAAGAGCAGTGGGTGGAAACATGCTGATATATCAGGTGACCACTAGCATTTGATGACTGGGTTATAGAACATCTGTTTACTTGGACTCTTTACCAACTCTAGCATGAGTGTCACAATAACCTTTTCTGATTGGCTGCTGTTTGGTATTACTGACTGTATTTCGGTATTTGCTTGGTGATAAGTTTGCATCTTCAGAAGCCGGTGGCTAACGTTGGTAAAGAATATGTACATTATATCATCACATACTTTTCTCAAATAGATTTGCTAAGGTGGATTCTGACACTATATGCTATCTGTAAAAAAAAAAAATCAAAAAAAAAATCACATACTTCATAGTTTAGTATCACCCTACATAAGCATCAGACCTAGCTGGAAAGTGCGTCCAAAGTTTGAAGGGGAATTATGGGTTAGAAGTGATTCAAGTGATAATATACATCGAATCGAATCAAATTTGTATATTTATTTATTATGACAAGGTTCCAAAAGGTTCCAAACCTTTTGAGTTTGGATTAAAGAAAACTATTCCAACCATGCAGGTTTTAATTTGGCATGAGAGATCACAATCTGGTTTGTATGACCACGTTAATGATATGGATTGATGTTGAAAGACCTTGTCAGCTCATGTCAGTGAATTGTTCCTTGCAGAGGAGTTGCAGTTTTCTCAGCATTGTCTCAGTCAATAATTGCAGGAACTTGTGATCACTGCTGCTGCTGTTGTTTTTTTCCACTGTTGACAGAGCTCATTAGCGAATACACTAGACACAACAAAAAGTAGAATGGAGGGAAAAAAAAAACTTGAGGTGGTTTCACACAGTACAACTGTCTCTGCAGGTACGTAAACCGAATGGCAATGGGGTTACATGCATTCATCAACTTAATTGTGTCTAATTAATTAAGATTAATTCCCCATGAGGAGCCTACTGGCTCTGCTAAAGAGAAAGATCTAGCTGGATCCGCTCCCTTACCCCTGCATTAGGCCAACCCGCATTCCACTTCAAAAATAATGAGAATTAGATGGGAGGATTGGTCTGCATTAGCAGTGAGGCTGTGAGTTTGCCAGCCTGTCTTTGAGTTCCTCAGGGCAGATTCACGTTGATGGCTCCATGTCGAATTGTCTCCCTCCAAGGCCATGTGATGACTTGGCTGGTTGTTGGTGTTTTGAACTGAGTTGAACCTTTGTCGGGCTTTATTATACACTATGTGTCCAGTGTATATATGACTGATATATATATATTCTCACAGGTATCATGGGTAACACGTATCACATTTAGCTCTTTTGTCAAAATAATTAGTGCATGCTTCATGAGATTTACAGTGGAAGACATTCAATATTCTGTTAAAATAAAATAGGCTTTAAAAATGTTACAGCTCACCATTCAAGTGTTCACCGCAGTCTCTGTCGGCTCTTGTATATGAAGTTTGGTAGTCAAATCTGCCCCAAACTTCTCAATTTGGGATTTAGGAAAATCAGTACAGAGTCTATCACATTGTTTCCCTGCAAACCCTGATGATGCTTTTAATGGGGAATTAAAGTAACTGTCAGTACTCATTATAGCATGTTCACAATAATGTGTCTGAGTGAGATCTAGGCTCTGAGAAAAGCCTCATTAATGGAAGTGTTGGTCTGGTTATGGGCCATGTGAAGAAAGAAGCACAAGGCACAGTATGAACTTTTGTTGATTAGATTAGGACAAGAAGGATCTACAATAACAAAAAGAGCAATGATGGAAAGTAGAGAGAGAAGAGAGAATGATTGTATTCGGAGCAGCACACCAATGAATGCAGCAGTTTAACTTTGGTGTATGCTATTAAAACAGAACAATGTTAACCATGCAGCCAAATAGAACAGTCCTCATCTAATTTATTGTCCTCTTAAAATCTCCTGCAACATACACTAAGTCCCTTCCTGCCATTTTTTTTTACAGCAGGAATTAGCATATACAGTGCCCTCCACTAATATTGGCACTCTTGGTAAATATGAGCAAAGAAGGCTGTGAAAATTTGTCTTTGTTGTTTAACCTTTTGATCTTTTGTTCAGAAAATTCACAAAAATACTCTGCTCTCATGGATATCAAACAAGTGCAAACACAACACAGGTTTATTTTTTAAAACTTTGTTAAATGTAGGTGTGCAACAATTATTGGCACCCTTATGATTTCATATGAGAAAAATATATTTGAAGTATATTCCCATTGATATTTTACCATTTTATTTTAGTACACCTGGGTGACTAGGAACAGGAACTTGTTCAATCATGACTTCCTGTTTCACAGGGGTATAAATATGAAGTAACACATAGGCCAAATTCAATTAGTCATCCATAACAATGGGTAAGACCAAGGAATATAACTGTGATTGTTGTTGAGCTTCAGAAGGTTGTTGAGCTTCAAAAAATGGGGGAGTGGCTATAGGAAAATAGCAATTTCTACTATTTCCATCATCAGGGCAATAATTAAGATGTTCCAAATTCTGAATCAACCTGGAATTGGATGTGCATTTTTGCTAATTTTTTTTAACAAAAGATCAAAAGGTTCCATTTTCACAGCCTTCTTTGCTCATATTCACCAAGGGTGACAATATTAGTGGAGGGCACTGTGTGTGTGTGTGTGTGTGTGTGTGTGTGTGTGTATGTGTATATATATATATATATATATATATATATATATATATATATATATATATATATATATATATATATATATATATATATATATATATATATATATATATAAAACCAGATTCAGGCCACTTCTCTCCCTGTACTCTTATTGGTGCAGCAGCTAGAGACACTACTCACGCTGGTTGAGGCTCGGTTCTGCTCTTAGTTCAGTGAAGCAAAGTCTGAGGTGACTCGCTGATGGTAGAATGGATGGAAGAATGGATTCTTACCCAACTCAAACACTACACCAGCATATGACCCAATTATGCACACATACTCACACAATAAGCAAGTATACAGAGCGGTATCATAGGCTATCAACACTGAAGAGTAGTAGATGAGTGTGATGATTAATGAAGGATTAATTTGTGTTTATTTCCTGAAAACCAGTGCATGCTAGCCCATAAAAGGCAATGGCACCAAACAGGTTCTACATGCAACGTTCATAAGTCTCAGTATATACAGTGAATTCAAGTAATGTGCCACAAGTTTTGGTAGATGCTCCAAAAAATGTAAAAAAAAAATAAAATAAATAATAATAAAAATAAAAAAACCTCAAAAATGGGCATCATTTTGCAATTTTTGTGTTGTGTGCAAAAGTTGTGTGCAAATATTTGCTTAAGCCAATCCATGTCTGGCAGCTTTACAAAAGTTTTGGAAAAGCTTTTTTTTTTTTCCATACTCGCTTGCATATATTGATAAATGCCAATCACCAGTAAATTACCACAGCTGATTTGCATTTGTCCACTGAAATGACAAGTGGACAGCAAAAAAATTCTTTCTCAGAAGTAGAAGTGAAAGTTGTTTTGACTCCATATTATGTTAAATACATATTATTTAACAGTGTCTCAACCAACCAACCAACTAACCAACCAGTCTGTCTATCTATCTAGCTTTTTTATGTTTTTTTCAGATGGCAATAAATTGTTTTTGTAAAAGAATTCTCACTTGACCATGCCTCCACACATGAACAGATACCCATATTCTTGAATGTAATGTCAAATATATTACAAGACTTGTATTAACCTGTTAAAATTCAATGTACAGAGATTATTTATTTGTTTATTTTACTATTTTGTCAAATAAAAGACCACATTACTGATCAGACAACAAACAAGGTTATCTGGGATTTTACAGGATGAATTACAAGACAGAAGAGCTGGAATTCTCCAAGAAGCCTGGAACAACGTACCAGCCAATTTCTTTAGAAATCTGCACAGCATACCTAAAAGTATTTATACAGTTTTAATTTTAAGGCAAGTCATATGATTTTATTGCACATCCCACTGTTTGCTGTTTATAATAGTAATTGTTTTAATATTTAGAAACGTTTAATTATTTTTTAAGTAAGTTTCCAATGGGTTAATACCAGTATGAGACCGAAGCATTACTTAATACAAGAATGTCACGTATGCACGGAATTCGAGGAATACAAACAGATGGAAGCTCACCAAGTCAACATGGGTGGGCTGGCATGGTACTTAGTAACAGCTACAGACGTAAGATCTCACACCAGTGGAGGACGGTGAGAGTGGATGTGTGGGTAGTGTGTTGTGGGTTTTGTTGAGCTGAGACACAGAAGAAGAATGCTTCATGAGCCAACTCACTTTCGGAAGTAATATATGCTGACCAATGTCACTGTCCACTTTAATAGGAACACCTTTACACCTGCTCATTCATGTAGTTATCCAGTCAGCCAATCATGTGGCAGCCAAGCAGCACAATGCACAAACTCATGCAGATACAGGTCAAGAGCTTCAATTAATGTTCACATCAGACATCAGATAGAACAGGAATCTGAGACACAGGCTGACAGAACCTGGACAGATGAAGATTAGAAAACAAATCACCCAGTCTTCTTCCAGTCTTTAGCTGTCCACTTTGGGCGAGTCTGCATCCATGATTGCCTCAGATTCTTGTTCTTGGCTAACAGGAGTGGAACCTGCTGTTGTAGCCCATCCACCTCAGGGTTTGATGTGTTGTGCGTTCTGAGATGCTTTTCTGCTTTTTTGAGTTACTATAGACTTTGTCAGCCCAAACCAGTCTTCACACCATTCTGTGTAAACCTTAAGAAACTATTTTGTGTGAAAATCTCAGGAGGCCAATAGTTTCTGGAATACACAAACCAGCCCATCTAGCACTATGCCATGGTTAAAATCACAGATCTCACACTTATTCTTATTCTACTGTTTAATGTGAACATTAACTGAAGCTCTTGACCTATATATCTGCATGATTTTATGCACTGTGCTGTTGCCACATGAGTGGCTGATTGAATAACTCCATAAATGATCAGGTGTTCCTATTAAAGTGGATGGTGAGTGTATATACTCCTTACCCTAAATATTGTTAATATTTTTATTAACCCCTAACCCTACATTTATTGCAGTAATGAACAGTTTAGTATACTTTCTTCTACTCTTACTTAGTCTATTATTTTAGATGTGTTGTTTGTCGTAATCCAAACCGGAGTTGCTCTATAATAGCCACAGCTAGATTAATAACCGTTAGCTCAAGATTTATCATGCTTTGGAATACAGAATAAAGCTAAATTATTACTGCCTCCCCAGCCACAACACTACATATGAGGGTGGCTGTTGCTCAGTTGGTAGAGCGGGTTGTCCACTAATCGGAGGGTTGGCGGTTCGATTCCCGCCTCATAAGTCTCCACATGCTGAAGTGTCCTTTGGCAAGACACTGAACTCGATGGCAAGTTAGCACCTTGCATGGCAGCTCTGCTACCATGGGTGAATGAGAGACAGTGTAAAGCACTTTGAATAAAAGTGCTATATAAGTGCACCATTTCCATTCAAATAAAACAAACAAAGTTGATTTTTAAAGCATGTTTATTTTCTATAATCTATAAAAGTATAGCATATAGCAATCAGTGCACACAGGTTCTTCCACATTGGTACATAAGAAACCTAAGATTATTTAGAAAGCTCTTCAGTAGGCTATACACACCGGTTGTATGAATAGATTGCCTTCAGAAGGTCACACTTTCATTTAACCCTCAAATGCATTTGCATGTCTCACAGATTCTCCTGAAACTCTTAAAACAGCTCTGAGCCCCATTTACTTGGCTTGTATCTCTCCATAATCAGAAAGTCACTGGCTGTACACTATCCAGCAACTGATACCTGCTCAGATACATGAAGAAACCATCTTTCCACCTCAGTAAATCTTCCAGGATCTTCATTTCAGCCTTCAACTTACAAAAAGACAACCAGGTTCCTACAATTACTCCTCTTTAATAGGATCCATGGCTGTCCAGATCACCCTTGCCCTCTCTGGCTATTAATCATGCTGTCTTTGCTTGGGGACATGACATATTGGTCATAACAACATCTTTCATAAAAAAAGACGCCCTACTCCCTTTTCTTGCTGAAGACAGCGGATACAGTCCTCATAATGCCCATGATACCAGCAGCTCCTTTCTTGACACCCCTGGCCTCTTTTATGAGTTCATGCAGGCCATGGAAGACAAGCAGTACGCCATGGTATGCCTCAGCTGCTGAGACCTCAAAGAAGCCACAGTCTGCTGACTGGGCAAGCAGTCGCCCTTCCTCACTTGAGACAACGCGGCGATGCTGCAGGTCCCTCTTGTTGCCCACCACCACCATAGGCACTGAGGAGCTGGAGGAAGAGGACAGCTTCTGGATAAGTGCTACCTGCTGCTGTACCACCTCGAAGCTGGCACGGTCACAGATGCTGTAGACAAGCACAATGCCATCTGCCCAGCGGAGCTGTTCTTCACTCACTGACTCCGAGCTCTCACAGCTCTAAAGAGGCATTCAGAAAGAGGTCAGATAAGTCACACTCATATTACAGAAGTCTGTGAAAATGATAATGTTATGTTAGATGTTAGTGCCCCACCTGTGGATACAGGGAGTCCCAGATGTTGAAGGAGATATCCCGGCCATCAATTTTGTCAATGTGACTGTATATTGACTCTAGAAAAGCAAATATATGTAAGTAAAAATAAATATATGCTTACAGAAATATATATTTAATTTGACAAAAATGTTACAGGCTTCTACAGTATTATCAAACTTACCGATATCACCATATTCACCAATAAATCTTTTGGTAAGAAACCGCACAGTTAGAGCTGCAGGATCAGATGACAAATATAGTTAATTTCATATACACAAACTGTATATATCTGTATATACTTGACATATATTTATATTTACATTGGTCATTGCTTACCTGATTTCCCGACATTTTCAGCTCCAAGTAGCAGGATGTTTGTCTCCACTTTATTCTGGTTTCCATCCATTGCTTTGCTGCATTGAGGTAAATTCGATTTAACTTGGACAACCATGTTGATAATGAAGTGTAGCACGATCAGAACAGGTTAAAGTACAACGCGGAATGAGCTCTGAACACAGCGCACCGCCAGTAAATACTGCCGATGGGCGGGGCTTACTGATGGGCATGGCTTTCAACCAAGCAACACAGTGTTCCATCACTCCCATCGTTTTGCTTGTGTTTATTTCAGTTACAGCAGACAGATGGCTAGAAAAGAATACTCGGACAAACCCGTACGGTCATGTAACCTAACATTATGCCATTTTGTTCATTTAAAATGATATATGTTTATAACTACCATAATTCAAACTTAACAGGCGAAACAAAGAACCTCTCAGGCAACTGAATTTGTCCAAAATACAAATGCAGTGTTAATGTGGTGTATTGAAATATGAATCTATGTAATGGAACCGCATTCTTGTTAATGGCACACCTTACAATGACCACTAATGTAGAGCAGCTATTACACGAGACTACATAAACAGTGTTGACAAAAGACAGATTTAACAAAGAAACTTTATTTCATTATTGAACTTTGATTCAACACAAAAAAAATAAATCCCTATTTTTCCTGCCACGAAAGCCTTAAATAAATACACCAGTATATATGGCCTACATTCAGTCTGTGAAGTGGTAGGCCGACATAGAAACAGATACTTCTACAGCAAGTAAACAAAATGTAGAACCCAAACCTTTATTACCCATGGCAATAAAGCAATATGTACATTCTTGGATTTGTTTATAGAAAATAATTACAAAGAAATAATAAATAGAATAGAAAAATAGAAATACAGAGATGTACAGATGTCTTTGTAAAATACTAATCATCTTATCCTTGCAAAATGCTGCAGGTCCTTCACTCAGTCTGGGCTTTCTTTGCCACTACAGTACAGTTTGCAGCTATAAACTCCCTCATCCTCTTGAGAGTATTTTTGACCTTTTCTCGATCAGGCTCGGTCTCTGGTGCCCCCGTCTGGTCTGCACTGCTCAGAGGTCTCAGCAGAGAAGCATGGAGGCTGTTCCCAAATGATACGTTCAGTCGCTGCTGGAATGAGCTTTGGAGCTTGACAACCAAGTCTTTCTTCTGCACATAAATATTTTGCATACTTTAAATGGTGGGAAATTTGACAGTATACATTTATATGAAACAAATTCAAATTAGTATGTAGCAGCATGATTAAGTCTAATAGCATGTACAGTCAAATGAAAAAATAAGTACACTACATGGAAATGTTTTTTTTTTTGTGTTTTTTAATTTTTTTAAATATATTTAGACAAGCAAACATTTGCACCTCTTTGAAACAGTGCATATTAATAAATGTGATATGCTCTATCAAATGACATAAAATGTACTTTTTTTGTAGTAATTTTCACAATTTAAATGAACAAAAATCAGAGCAGACACATGAAAAAGTAAGTACACCCCAACATTTATCACACCTTCAAATACATAAAATTAGGATCAAGATTGTGTGCCAGTGAGAAGAAGCTGCTTAGGGAGTGCAGGTGGAACATGTCTTATTTATACCCCTCTCATATCTAGTGTCTGGTGTTCCCTTTGTTATTGAGGTGTGTGGTGTCATCATGCCAAGATCTAAAGAGTTCTGTAAGGCCTTCAGAATAAAAGGTTGTGGATGCCTAGGAGTCTGGCAAGGGATTTAAAAAGATCTCCAAATTATTTGAAATACATCATTCCACTGCAAGGAAAATCATCTACAAATGACCAGAAAAAAGACAGCTTTTCAGGAGAAGCACCTCATTCCAACTGTCAAGCACGGTAGTGGAAATGTTATGATTTGGGGTTGCTTCGCTGTCTCAGGGACTGGAAAGCTTGCATTTATTGATTCAACTATGAATTCTGAAACATATCAAAGAGTGCTTGAAGATAATGTGAGGCCATCTGTCTGAAAGATGAAGTTGAACCAAAAGTCTACCTTTCAACAGGATAATGATCCTAAGCACACTAGCAGATCCACCAAGGAATGACTCAAAAAGAAGAAATGGAGGGTTATGGAATGGCCTAGTCAAAGCCCGGATTTGAATCCCATTGAAATGTTGTGGGGGATTTGGGGGCAGTACATGCAAGAAAACCATCAAACATCTTGCAACTGAAAGAATATTGCATGCAAGTGTGGTGAAAAATTCCAGCAAGACTGTTGGACAATTATGCACAATGCTTACAAGAAGTTATTTCTGCTAAAGGGGGCAATACTAACTTCTAAGGCCAAGGGTGTACTTACTTTTTCCAAAAAAGAATATCACATCTATCGATATTTCTGTTGAATAAATGATTGAAAAAGCTCATTTTCCTTGTGGTTTTGTTCAAGTATATCAACTTTATTAATAGGCACTGTTTCAAAGATGGTCAAATGTTTGCCTATCCAAATACATCAAAAAAGCCAACAATTTCCATGAGGTGTACTTATTTTTTCACATTACTGTGATTTTGAGATCACAGAAATGAATGCAAAATCAAGCAAATTCTGCAATATACAGAAGAGTTTGCAGTTTTTCAGCATTACAGATTTTTCTGCAGATTTGGGCCAAGACGCATCATGTGATGTCATCACAAGCCAAAGCCCTCTTTGATTCACATGCGTCAAACATGAGTACAACTAAAAGGTCTCATTTACCAACAAACATCACTGCGAAAGGCAATTTCATGCAAGTGTAATTTTGCCAATTCAGGTAAAATCACGTATGTTCTGATTAATAAAGCTTCTACCACAGCGTTGTTGAATGTTCATTTTCAATTGGTGTTTTCTAGAATAATATGGCTCCGACATTAGTTTCTGATACATTATCAGATGTATAATAACAACCTAGAGACTACTATGCTGGATGTTCCACATGAAAAGAAACCTTTTTAATGCATGTGTAATCACCAATATGGTTATGATTTCTGTGAAAAGATATAGCATTATATATCATTTTTTGGAAGGATTCTCCAATGTCCATGCAACAGTCAGACATAAAACTGGTTACAGAAAAGTTGTTAGGATGGCGGGCTTTTCAGGTTTTTTGGAACAACACCATTTTGTCTTATTAATTTCAAGAGGCAGAAAAAAAAGAGAGGCTGGTGATGAAATAATTGTTTATAGTGATAACAGAACCTCGTTCTGTAAACGCTTCACAACATTAAACAATGACATGTTGTTCTTTAATTTATATCAATTGTCTTAATTGTATATAAATTGTATTGTTATTGAAAAATAATCAAATGCGTCACATAAGGCCATATGACACCACCACACTGCTGATTATTTTCCTATAACAACATGTTTTTTTATTCCTTAAGTTCTCAAACATATTTTCGTACCTTGGAGATTGATGACAGTTTGTCAAAAAGAGCCCAGAGGTCCGACACCATTTCAGCTGCTGAGCGGTAGGGAGGGCTGCGTTTCCCCAACAGCCGTCCAACAATTAAGTTAAATTTCACATATCCTCCATTTTGCTTGATGGGTAGACAAACAATTATATTAACAATTTGCAGGAAAATACAGTGCCCTCCAATAATATTGGCACCCTTTGGTAAATATGATCAAAGAAGACTGTGAAAATTTGTCTTTACTGTTTAACTTTTTGATCTTTTGTTCAAAAGATTCACAAAAAAATTCTCTGCTCTCATGGATATCAAACTGTTTCAAACAAAATAGGTTTAACACAAAAAATATTTGTTAAATATAGGTGTGCAACCATTATTGGCACCATTTTAGTCATTACTTTTTGCTACCTCCCTAGCTCTGAGTCTTCTCCTATAATGCCTGATGAGGTTGAAGAATACATGGCAAGGGATCTGAGACCATTCCTCCATACAGAATCTCTCCAGATCCTTCAAATTTTGAAGTCCACGCTGGTGGACTCTCCTCTTCAGTTCACCCCACAGGTTTTCTATGGGTTTCAAGTCAGGGGACTGGGATGGCCATGACAGGACCTTGATTTTGTGGTCAGTAAACCATTTTTGTGTTGATTTTGATGTATGTTTTGGATCACTGTCCTGCTGGAAGATCCAACCACGGTCCATTTTAAGCTTTCTGGCAGAGGCAGTCAGGTTTTCATTTAATATCTGTTAATATTTGATAGAGTCCATGATGCCATGCATCCTAACAAAATTTCCAGGTCCTCTGACAGAAAAACAACCCAAAACATTAAAGAGCCACCATCATATTTAACCATGGGCATGAGGTACTTTTCCATATGGCTACCTCTCTATGTGTGCCAAAACCAAATCTGGTGTTTATTAACAAAAAACTCTATTTTGGTTTCATCTGACCATAGAACCCGATCCAAAGTTTCAGTAGTGTCTGGCAAACTTGAGTTTGTTTCTGGATGAGAGTAGAGGCTTTTTTCTTGAAATCCTTCTAACAACTTGTGGTGATGTAGGTGACTTCGGATTGTAGTTTTGGAGACTTTCTGACCCCAAGATGCAACTAACGTCTGCAATTCTCCAGCTGTGATCCTTGGAGATTTTTTGGCCACTCGAACCATCCTCTTCACAGTGCGTTGAGACAATATAGACACGTCCAATTCCAGGTTGAGTCATAACATTTCCAGTTGACTGGAACTTCTTAATTATTGCCCTGATAGTGGAAATGGGCATTTTCAATGCTTGTGCTATTTTCTTATAGCCACTTCCCATTTTGTGAAGTTCAACAACTTTTTGCTGCACATCACAGCTATATTCCTTGGTCTTACCCATTGTTATGAATGACTAAGGGAATTTGGCCTATGTGTTACCTCATATTTATACACCTGTGAAACAGGAAGTCATGACTGAACAATTTCACCCAGGTGTACTAAAAATGTTTTAAATATCAATGGGAATATACTTCAAATATATTTTTCTCATATGAATTCATAGGGGTGACAATAATTGTTGCAAACCTATATTTTTATAATATATATAAGATCTTTTGGGGATAAACCTGTGTTGTCTTTGCAATTGTTTGATATCTATGAGAGCAGAGTATTTTTATGATTTGTTCTAACAAAAGATCAAAAAGTTAAACAATAAAGAATTTTTCACAGCCTTTGCTCATATTTACCAGGGTGCCAATATTAGTGGATGGCACTGCATGTAAATGACATTCAGCCAAACAAGCTTATGTCTACTTCTGTGGTACAAACTAAGTGACAGTTGTGAGCTTAAATAACTGGAGTGAAGTTCATACCTTAATAGTTTTGTAGAGCAGGTAGCTATGATTCTCACACATTAGAGTGAGCAAAAGTTGCTCACACCTCTGGAAAACAAAGTCGACAACAAAGAAAATGAAGCAAAAATGAAGATATGCACTCATTCTGCAGTATATTTTTTATATTTCTTTTTAGCCTTTTGAAATATATTAATGCAGGGGTGTCCAATCCTATCTGGAAACGACCGTGGGTGTGGGTGCAGGTTTACATTCCGGTCAAGCAGGAACCACATCTGATGCCAGCCGTTTAATCAGTTGGGCGTGGCTTTCAATAGGTGTGGCTTCTGCTTGCTTGGAATGAAAATCTGCACCCACAGTAGCCCTTTCCGAATAAAATTGGACATCCCCATCAAGGTTTCATTTTCATGACTCAAACACAAGCCCTTCATTTCTGGCAGTTGGTGTTTTTGAGCGTTTGTACTTGAGCATGTGTGAAGTGTATTGTTTTACCCTCTGGTCCGACAGACTTAGGTACGGTTCCTTAAGTCTGTTGCAACTGAATGGGTCGGTATCATCCAACACATCCTGGCACAGGGAGCATACCCACGTCGCACTGTACAGAACACACTCAGAGGTTTTTGTTGGGTTTTTTTTTGGACTAAATAACCAACTGCTTAGAATCTGTAGAGCATGCAATGCTATAAATCAGTCAAATGCCACTTGAAGCATCTCTTGAGGTTGTTGTAATTAGCATTCACAGTAAGACACCACTACTAGAGACTTCTATTGATATACTGTTAAAGTTAGTAGAGTATTAGAGTAAAATATGATAGTATAGACCTAGAGCAAGATTTTCATCTTACATGGGATTGAAAATGATTGGCGGCACGTGGCAGCTGGTATGAAAGCTTCTAGCACATTCTGCACACTGCAGTGAAGCTCCAGCGGAGAGACACACAGCACAGTCCAGTACGTCAGCCTGCAGGAAACGTTCGGAACTGCAGGACGGTGAGGGTGAAGCAGCAGCTGGCGGTGCAGTGATCCTGAGACATCTCTGGATTGACTATAAGTGCAACATGACAAGCTACATTTTTACTGAAATATCGTTTAGGTGGACGTAAATCTTGGTGGCTGCATCTCACGTGTGAAAACGATTCACAAACAGCAGTGATTACACTCAGATTTGAAGTTTATCGCTTCAGGGGGAAAATGTGTGCATAAGCTATGCTCAAATATACCTTTACAAACACACAGCTGAGTGCAGGGCATACCTGGTTTTCATCTATCTCCTGAAGCAACATTTCATCCTTTTGGCTACTGGGAACTATTCGAAACTGAGACCGAGAAGATCCTGAGATGGGCAAGCGGTGCAGCGATACAAGCAGAGTCCTGCGAAAAAGAAGATATTAATTAGCTGCAAGCTGGACATTATTGTGCTTTGTGAAAAATGATTCTTGTACACAAGTGCAGAACATAAGCAGACATACTTATTGTTGTCGTCTCTTAATATGGGTTCCTCTGAAAGAGCAGAAGGAAAAAGAAATAAAAGGTAAGTGCAGCAAAAACAAAACAAAACAAAAAAACACACATACTGATGAAAGTGATGTGTCCAAAGACAAACTGATAGTGGAATGTGTGAAAAATAGTCTCACCTTCTGTGTCATCCATCCCTTTCACCAGTTCAGAATCACTATCAGTCTTCTCATCATCGTCCATCTAGAAGCGTAGAAAAACATGACTTAAGTCAATTAAAGACTATTAAATTACATGAAAAAGACTATTTGTAAAGACTACTACAATTACAGACTCAATATAATATGCTGTTTAATATGAAGTTGAGTAGTTTCATGATATTTATAACCTTTGCATTAGGGGGAGATGCGTGTTCTAAGGTAGATCTGGAGCAAGCATCCTCAGAAGGCACTTTTATTTCACTGGTAAGAATCGCTCTAAAGGACGACGGCAGGCCTGTGAGCCAGTGCTTAGTTGAGGGGCTTCCTGTGGAGGACAGAGTTGATATGCTCTTCAGCGGTGATTCAGATCGAGTAAGGGAGATCTGGTTAGAAGAGCAGTCTTTGATTGAGGTAGTGGAATGAGGATCACGTGGCTGATGCACCGCTGAGAGTTCTTCTGAGTTCTTTGTGTCTTTTTCTGGCACAGTGGAAGTAGGCAGGCTACTGTCTGCTTCCTCAGCAACTGGAGAAGCCCTGCTGCAAACACTCATATCTCCCTCACAAACAGAATCAGCTGGAGCCTTCACTGGGAGCTCACAGGTTGGCATTTTGATGGTCTGAGTGGCACACTCTATTTGACCTGCGTTACAATACGCACTGGGAATTGGAGTAGCAGGGAGTGAAGGCGTGCTGGACACTGGGGGATCCAGTTCTTTATTACTGCTGACTGGTAAATCTGTGTGGCTGGGAGCCTGGGGGCAAGACATGTTACCCGACGTAAGGTGCGATGATTTATCATCTCTTACCCAGATGTGTTTTGTTGGCTGGGGTAGACGGATGAGAGTGGTGCCCTTATTTGCAGTCAAGACAGGAGTGTATTGGTAGAATTTCCAACCTGTTCTAGAGTTGGGAGAAGCCATGTTGTTTGGTACTTTGAGTAGAGTGAACTGTAAATGATTGGATTGAGTGTCAGCAGACTGAGAAGGCTGCAGATTGACAGACTGAGTGTTGGAGACAACCTGAGTGCAAGACAGGGATTTCTTAGTGGGAGCAATTTTAGATGGAAAAGACTGACCTGAAACTGCCTGAGACTGAGGAAGGCTTTGCTGTTTATGGTTAGATGAAAAATTCATAGTAGATGGGTGAGGGTTAGACATGGCCTGACTAGACTGAGCCAAAGGAGATGAGGTGATAATAGAGGGAACAGATTGGCTACTGGCGAGAGAGTGAGACTGGGTATTGGTTAAGCTATTAAAGTGAGAAGACTGGAATGAGGCTGTGTGGACCATGACAGAGGGACAGGAAGAAAGGCCTGGAGGAGCTGCTGCAGCAAGGACAACACCAGACTGAGACTGTGGTAACACAACCTGAGGCATTACAGTGCCAGGAAAAGAGCTGGAGTGAAAGAGAGATGTAGACTGAAGAGGGTGAGACAGACTTCTGAAGATCTGCTGTGACTTTGAGGGTTGAGGTAAGATGGACTGAGGCAAATGCTGGCCCACCTGAGCAACTACATACTGAGCCGTGTTGCTCTGAGTGGTTTGGGGAGCAGCAACGTTAGGGGAGACAGAGGAAGAACTAGTATAGCTTATAATGTCTGTTAAGTCTTGGGTGGGTTGCAGTGGTTCTGATGAGGCTGACTCAGACTGTCCACACTGAGGACGATCAGAGACAGCCTGGGACATCGAATGGGCTGTAGCCTGAAAGGATGTAATGTTAGATATTGACCGAGTTGCACCAGATTCTGAATTTAATCCTGAGGGGCGTTTGTCTGCTTCTTTGGGTGCATTTTTAGGTTTATTGCCGTTGTATTTTCCTTTGGCAGTAAGAGGAACTCTAGTCACCTTAAAAGAGGCTGGAGGAAAAAAAAGAATAAATAAATAAGTAAAATGTTGACTTCAACAAAATCTCTAATCCAAGCACTGGCAAGGCTCTGAATCATAAGTTATACACATATGTTAATTTTAACAAATCAGGCTGGTTGACAGACAAGAATCACAATTACAACCGCAATTCCGAAAAAGTTGGGACAGTATGGAAAATGCTAATAAAAACAAAGAGGAGTGATTTGTAAAAGTGCTTTGACTTGTATTTAGACATATAAAGACAAGATATTTGATGTTTTACCTAATCAACTGCATAGTTGTTTTTTGGGGTTTTTTTTTGAAGATAAACGCTCATTTTGAAATTTATACATGCAACACGTTCCAAAAAATTTGGGACAGGGGCAATTTAGGACTAATAGCAATATGACAAATTGAAATAATAAGGTGATGTGAAACCGGTGAGGCAATCGTCTAATCATAGTATATAAGGAGCCTCAAAAAAGGCCTAGTCCTTCAAGAGCAAGGATGGGTCGAATCTGCCAACAGATGCATCAGCGAATAGTCCAACACTTTGAGAACAACATTCCCCAAAGACAAATTAGTAGGATTTTGGGTATTTCACCCTCTACAGTGCACAATATAATTAAAAGATTAAAGGAATCCTGTCAAATCTTGGTGCGTAAAGGGCATGCACATCTGTAAGGGCACCATTAATGCAGAAAGATATGTACACATTTTGGAGCAACATATGCTGCCATCCTGTGTTATGCTGTTGCAATGAGAAACAGACTGAGGGCACAGTGGGATACAGTATTGTGACTGCTCGCAGGGGAGAAGGAGAATTAGTGGATAATAAAGAGATGGAGTTAAACACTTTCACAGTTTCTCTGACAAATACTTTATTTCTGTAGTATGTAAGTGTAGTATATCACACACCTATAAAACTTTGAAAGAAATACCATTGGACAGTAACGTAAATATGATGTTAAAAAGCGTAATATTAAATAAAATTTTTAAAAACTCGGCTGGGTGACATGCCTTTTCCCCCCCAACAAAACCGACATATGGCTTCATCCAAATTTATTGGTTCACCTCTCTCGTTAGGCACAAATCCAAAATGTTCCCAGATCACCGATGTAACATTTGGTTTCCTAACAAGATCCATCACAGCAGCAGAATGCGAAGTGAAATAGCAGAATTCACCTGACTGGATTTTGCAGCGCTCAAACATTTTCCATTTGCATTTTCTATACTGTCCCAACTTTTTTGAACTGAGTTGTATAATGATTTTATGCTGTAGCAGAGATGAAAAAACTTTTTTTTTTTTTTTTAAATGTAATTACTTACCAAAATTCTTAATATTATGGCAGATGTTTTCATTGAGTGAGAGTGAAAGCTGAATCACAGTATCAGGGAGAAATTTCTTCTTTGACAGAACCCTCTGTGCCCATTTCTCGATCTAATGAGGAAAGCAGAGATGCAATTTGCCTAAACTATAAAAAGACAGTAACCAGCTCACTAGTGCATTTTCCTTTTTCCAGCTAAGAGCCCCACCAACCATTTTTGTTTCACTAGAACATGCAGTCCTTGCCACACAGAACAAGTTATCATACACTGCCTGGCCAAAAAAAACAACCCAAAAAAGTCACGCACACTAAAATTTAGTTGCAAAAGATTTAGCTTTGATTACTGCGTGTATTCATCGTGGCATTGTTTTGACAACCTTGTACAATCTGACATTTGTTTCCATCCAGAGTTGAATTAATTTTTAGCGAGATCTTGTATTGAGTACTGGAGAGTCGAACCCCTCTGTAAAATCTTCCCAGCACATCCCAAAGACTTTCAATGGGGTTACGGTCAAGACTCTGTGGCCAATTCATGTGTGAAAATGATTCCTCATGCTCCCTGAACCACTCTTTCACAATCTGAGCTCGATGAATCTTGGCATTGTCAGGGAAGAAAGAAATCCATTTATCTAATAACCTGGTCATTCAATACATTCAGGTACTCGGCTGATTTAATTTTATTGCTGCATAATGTTGCTGAGCCCAGACCTGACCAATTGCAGCAACCCCAGACCATAACACTGCTTCTAGAGGCTTGGAGAGTAGGCACTATGCATGATGGGTGCATCACTTCATGTGCTTCCCTTCTTACCCTGCTACACCCATCGCTTTGGAATAGGGTAAATCTGGACTGGACCACATGACCTTTTTCCATTGCTTCACTGTCCAATGTTTATGCTCACTAGCAAAGTGAAGTCGTTTTTATCTGATGATCCTCACACTGATTAGGCTACAAAGCTGTTTAGTCCCAATCCTGTAAGTTCACATTGCATTGTGCATGTGGAAATGCTCTTACTTTCACTATTAAACATATCCATGAGTTCTACTGTCCATTCAAACTGTTCATACTGACTTCACCAAACGTTTTAAAGATCTCAGATCACGATCATTCAAGATTTTGAACATTGATTTTTTTTACCACATTTCTTCCTCAAAGTTGACAGTACACCACTCTCCTTCCAGGTGTTAATAATGTGTTGGACAGTTCTTAACCCAATTCCAGGGATTTCAGCAATCTCCTCAGTTGTTTTCTTTGCTTGAGGCCAATAATTTGCCCCTTCTGAAACACAGTAACATCTTTTCCACGAGCATGGGATACATCTTCCGACATGGTTGTTTAAGACATGGGAAACTGCATCACTGCAATAATGATCCAATCATGTGCTCTTAAGTATTTGCTTATTTAAATCCAAACAGCGACTTTTTTTTTTGCCCAGGCAGTGTATGAAGCAGTATGCAACTCAGACAGACGGAACAAATTCAGAGTATTCCTGGCAAAAAAAATAAAAATAAAAGAAACCAACCATACTTGCATCTTGTGCTGCAGGATACACTGCCCCTCAGTGCTCAGTATTTTATGAATGAAGGCAGTGATGTACTCTTGCTTATCCTCCAGCTTTTTCAGACTGGTCTTCATCACCTTCAGGCTCTTCTCCTCTTCATCACACAAATCCTTCAAAGAACCAAAAGTACCAAATGATTCATATGAGTTGTGCATTAGTGTGTCTCTCTCTCGATCACACTTTTACACCCATGTACATATTTTCTTTATTACAAAAACAAAGACACAGTGTCTGAAAGGAAATTCTCTTATATCACGTACTCTCATATTATGAACTGTTAAGACACCTTGGATACGGGGAATACTGGGTTATAGTTTCTGTTTGTGTGTCTCTGTGCTATCAAATACCTATGATGAATGTATTCATTTAATTACCTCTTTAAATAAGCTGATCAACTGCCATCTTTCTTATAGTTGACATGTATTTTTTATATCTTGAAAAGACTTATTTTCGTAGTATGCTGTGTGTTTTGTCTATCTGTCTGGCACCTGCACCAGTAGAAACCGTCCACGCACTGCTTCTTATCTATGTATATAAATACTCTTGTTTTGCATAAATAAACTGGGATGTCTCTGTGAGCATGCATGTGTCAGTGTGTGTTCATCTTAGACCCCCCAGGCCTGAACGCTCTACGGTAAACCACACTTTCTAAAAGTTAATAGAAGTAGAAGTAAAAAAGGCTGGAAGGCATGATGGAAGATCTGAAAGACATAATATGAGATTCCTGAGATACATGGAAATCTAACAGTGTCCTTAAACAATTGCCGTTTGGCAAGTACACCGTAGACAGCGGAAGGCACATTTATTTCTGTGCTTTTTTATGAACTAGGTTAGTAAATTTAATATGCTAATGTCCATACTGACAGTCTGATTATTATGAACATGTTAAAACTGTATATGATCAAAAAAGTTCTCAGTAGCACCAACACAAAGTGTTATCAAATTTTAACTGAAGCAAGTACCCACCAAGCTGCAGTATGTCTAATGGCTTAAATATAGCCTTGTGCTGTTTACATTTTGTGCATTCACGGCATAACAGAGCATTAATATTGTATTATACGGTTTTTCTAGTTCTTAGAAATAACGCATGCCACAACACAATCAGGCACTACTTTTATCTGTTGTATAAGTCTGCAGTAAAAGGCCACACTGATTAATACGATAATATGGAAGAGTACCTGACTGCCTAACTGAGCTTCTTAAGGGCTTATCTAAAAGCAATTTTGATGAGGAGGGTCAAAACTTGAAAAGAGTCCGATTACAACAAATGATGAAAGCTTTGTCTCTTGCTTGTTACTGTTATTGTGGGCTTACATTACTTTGGAGCACTCCAGGTGTCTTGCTGCAGTTGAATGACTGCAGAATGCAGTAAGAGAATCCTGCTTTTCTGAACAAATGTTCCTTTATATAAAGACCCTAATGACCTTGGAATAAGCAATATTGAAATGCATGCTCTTCCAAACAAATTCAAACACAATCATAGCAAAATTCATATAATTTATAACCAATTATGGCCCATGGTTAACTATAAAAAAGAAAACCGATGGAATTAAAACCGTGCCACTACCTCCAATTCCTTAGACAGCTGACGACATCGTATCACCAGAGAGGCGTACAGGGATTTCAGCGCATTATGCAGTTGCTTCTGTGTCAATGCCTTTAATTCCTTTATGGCATTCAATCTACCTCAGAAAAACACATACATTAGCTGACTGGGAATCATTTTTGTTATTCCCAATGTTAAACATTCCCCAGACTGATACAATGCAGTATTATAATCATGGCAATGCTGCTTTCACAAAGTGTTTTATACTCATATCTCTCTTCTTGTAATTATCGCAGATGGTTTTGCTTGAAGGCAAACTTTTTACCACCTGCTAATAATTTAGCATTCAGTCAGAAACCTGAATGTTTATTACATTATAAACACATAAATGCAATGATGCAACATTTATGTTATAATACAAGTTTGTTTTTGTATTTTTTTTCTTTTCTGTCCACTTATGCCATTGTTGTTCCAAAGAGTTAAGCGTCTTGAGGCACATATTAATATTAAATATTTGTCAATTTTTTTCTGTTGAATAAAGATGACCTTGCAAATCCTTTAATCTGAATATCATACAGGATAACAGAGTTGAGTATTACCTTCCATCCAGATCCTGCAGCCTGGCCCTCATACTGTTTTTCTGCTCTCTGATGCTGTCCAGCAGTTTCATGAGCTCGTCTTTCTGAGAAACCACCGCTTCCTCCAGCAACAAAAAACTGACAGGAAAAGTCAAAGAGTAAAAGTTTTTTTGTTTTGAGAAGTAGCAGCAATGGATATTCTAGATAACTGGGGTGGCGTACCACAACCCTGAAAGAGATTCTTAAACTTTCACTACAAAAGTATCAGCAGACCAGACAGAACCAACCTGTTTATAAATGCACAACTGTCATTGGTAATCACAGAAAACAGACTTGCTGAAGCATCATTGTAGCCATAGAAAAATCTCACAATGACAGACAGAGCTGCTGAAGAAATTGTTCTCCATGTAATCTTGAATCACTTAGAATTCACATACGGTTGTGCTCATAAATTTACATACCCCTTTCAGAATCTGCAAAATGTTAATTAAAAAATATGAGGGATCATTAGAATTGTGTTTTGTTTTTTATTTATATTTAATACCACCCTGAATAAACTATTTCACATAGCAGATGTTTACATATAGTTCTCAAGACACAATAATAACAACTGAATTTACACAAATGAAACAGTTTAAAAAAAAAAAAAGTACCCTTGGTTGTTAACACTGTGTGTTGTTACCTGAATGATCCATGACTGTTGTTTTGTTTTGTGACAGTTGTTCATGAGTCCCTTGTTTATCCTGAGCAGTTAAACTGCCCAATGTTCTTCAGAAAAATCCTCCAGGACCTGCACATTCCCGCATCTTCTGCATATTTGACCCCTTTCCAACAGCAGCTATATGATGTTGAGATCCATCTTTTTACATTGAGGACAACTGAGGGACTCGTACACGACTATTACAAAAGGTGCAAACAGTCACTGATGCTCAAGAAGGCAACACAATACATTAAGAGCTGGGGGTGTAAACTTTTGAACAGGATGATGGGTGCAAGTTGTTATTATTTCGTCTTCTGGGAAACATGTAAATATCTTATGTAGCTTCTGAAGGGTGGTACTAAATGAAAAAAAAAAAGATCTTTTTATTTTGGATGTTTAAAAGGAAAGTGTTTTCTTCTGATATAACAGCAAAGGTTTGAATAACTTTTTGTCCTTTGCCATCCTGGAGAGACAATCTTTGCCCCCTGCTGGAGCAGTGTGGAATGGATTCTTGTAGACTGTTGGTCCATACTGGTTGAGGGTATCTTGCAAAGAGAAATTTGCTTTGATTTACTTGCTCACGTAAGCTTCAAAGGGTGGTTTATGACCATCACAAGCAGGCAGAAAATGGAGTTTATATTAACAATAACAAGTGTCTTTTCTAACCCTTTGTTGACCTTACCTTTTGAGACTTTAGGGGATATAGTGCTGGAAAATGTTCCTACACAAGCCGATCTAGAAGCTCTGGAGCCATACTATATGTACACAAAAGGCCAACTATACATAGTCTGTATGTTTTCATGTCACCCAGTAACTTGTGCTTGTTCCCCACCATATTCCCATTTCCATTGCAAGGACACTGCGTGCCTGCACACCTGACAGGCATTGCAGCTGACCCTCACTCTTTATCTTAACAAGCCCAGAAGATGGCTTGTTGTTGTCCTTGATATAGGCAACAACATGGTAACAGTTGTTTTATAACGTATTCAACATAAAATAAAAATGTTACATTTGTAACGAGATATCAAAATAATTTATTTTATTTTTTTTTTACATTCATGGCATTTTTGGCAGACACCCTTATCCAGAGCGACATACATTTATCTCATTTATACAACTGAGCAATTGAGGGTTAAGGGCCTTGCCCAAGGGCCCAACAGTTGTAGCTTGGCAGTGCTGGGGCTTGAACTCCTGACCTTCTGATCAGTAACCCAGAGCCTTTAACCACTGAGCCCTGAGTTTAAGACCATCTTAATAAGCAAATTGTTTAACCAAAACTGAGGGATTTGAACACCGAAGACCTATATTAGGGGGACCATTTCATGCGTATTGCTCTAAAGAAGTACCTGTGGTTTCTGTGGTCAATCAGCTGACAGTCTCTACAGGTGAGCTGATTGCAGGTGACACAGAAGAACTTGAGTCGCTCCTGTTTGTGTGAAGTACAGCGCAAGCTTATACTCAAGCCTAAAGAAGAAAAATATGTTAAGCAACCAAACATGACTTGAATTAAACATTATAATCTATTAAATATTGTGTTCAATTACTTTCATTTCCTGAAATTTTAGTCCCTACTATTAATCATTTGATTATAATAGAATGACTATCATTTTACATACTCTTTCGATTTTCAACCCATCAACTTGGGGTAGTCTACTCAACAACCAGTTCCTTCCCCGTATACAGAGCCACGTCAAATCAACATGGCCGCTCACACTGTGAACACTGTAATGTCCTCCTTCGCTACTTTTAAATGAGTTGATAGCAGTATTTGCCTTTAAATCAGTTAATATACCTACACGGTACTTGGCTAAATCTATAACATGACCATACTAATCACTGTTTTGAGAAGGTAATCATAAACATTAGACTTATCTAATGATGGTCGTAGTAGTGATGCAGTAGATCTACACTTTACTGGAGAAGTGTCAATAAACTCAAAACCTTGATCAGCACAAACACAGTCCAGTACTCCGCCATCGTACTTTTGAATGTCTCGCGCGCATGCCTATAGACTTAACACGTCATGCACGTGCGCATGACATCATCGTCTTCACAGATTCTCATTTTTGTATGTCTACTCGGAGATGATAACAGCATAGTTTTCAAAAACTTGCACTTTGAAACCGTTTTCAAAAGTTTGCGTTTTCAGGCCCTGAAACGCCGTTGTCGTGTAAACGAACAGCCAAAACGCATAAAAAGTTTTCCGTTTTGAGCTGAAAACATTGTTGTGTACACGGCACCTTAAAGATAAAAGAAGGGAAGATGAGTGTCAAGGTGCCAGATAAGGAACAGATATTCTTCAAACAGATGCCACCATCACCCCCACAGCCAGAAAAAAAGTTAAATCCTCAGAGTACCAGAGGAGAAAATGGAGCTTCACCAGTCAAAGAATCCTTCATAAACATAGTGGTCCAAGCGGATAACTGAAGCCTCCCCTCAAAGAGGACCCACCATTATCAGGCATTAACACAGTTTAAGTCTGCATTACCCTAGCACTGTAAATGTGTGTATTGTGTAACACCCACTAGTGGAAGGAAGAGTGAGAGTGGACAGGAAATGAGGTCAAGCCATGAGTCTGTGTTTTACATGAGGCACAAACAACCTATATTATACTATGTATATTGTAAGCAATGTACATCTACCAAGAAATCTTATGCAACTATGTATGCTAAAAAGACCAATCCTGTTAGCGCACGAGGCACATGAAGAGGAGTAGTTTTCTGCAGCTTCCACTGAGATTTCTTCACCTTAAAATATGTATTCAGTCCATACAGGATTTCGCAGAGTTGTTTTGTGATTGTTGCGGCCAAAAAAAGCTTGATTTTGTCGTGGCTTTTTAAAAAAAATTGTGATGCAATTTGTTTTGAATTTGGCAAAACCACAACTGCACAAAATTCTTTTGCGTGGTCTTTCCCAGTGATGTTTGTCGGTAAATAGGACCTTTCAGCTGTATTCATGTGCAACGCACATGAATCGAAGACGGCTTCGGCTGAACGCACATTGTGATGACGTCACATGGCACGCTGTGATTACTTCACATGGCCCAAAGCTGTGGTAATTTTGAAAAATTGCAAGCTCCTCCGAATATTGCTGAGTTTCCTTGAGTTTGCATTCATTTCTGCGATTGCAAAATCCTTGAGGGACTGTGTATTGGCTGGGCCCTAGTTCATACATATAACAGGATTGACCAATATTATACAGTATTATTGCATCAGACCTTATATATTATCTCAATACCTTTTAACTGCATTACAATACCAAGTAATTAAAATCCAAATGATATTTCATACGGAAATTTAAATCTAAACAAATGACCGCTCTCATATGTACAGGTCTTGGATGCCCTTCCCAATGTGTGTAGGACAAACAGCTGAATTAGAAGCTATTATATATTGTTTACAAGCTGCTTTGCAAAACATTTTGTGAGATGACACACCATGGCCAATGTCACAGTACCCGATAAGTTCACCTTATCAACACTTTATAAAACATTCAGAGTTTGTATTTTTCAATGAACTCTACATGAGCACTGTTTGAATCTACAGACCTGATCGGGGTTCCTGTGGTATGACTGTATGGTTACGCGTCACCTTCACTCGCTGATGGGCTGATATACAATCTGAACACAGAGCTTCCTCACACTCCTTACACCATCCACTAAGGACAGATTCATCACATCCTCCACACTGCAGAGAGATAGAATGCGTTCAGCTTAGAGTTACAACCCGAGATTCGACCAACCAATTCAATTAGACACCAGAAAAAGAATTTGAAGAAAAGATGAAATGAGAGTTTAGGATTTCAGCTTTTATTTCCTGGTATGTATTTATTTCCTAGATGTATTAAACAACATAAAACATAGAACCTTTTGTATCAGATGACCCCAGTTTTTAGGTGAGCAAAAGTATAGGAACAGATAACAGATACACATAATATTTGGTGAAGCTTTTCCAGGCTTTTACCTCAGCATCTTTCAATTGTTGTTTGCTTTGGGGGTGGGGTAGGTTCTCCCTTCAGTTTCCTCTTCAGGGAGTTTGGGTTAAGGTCTCGTGATTGACGGCCAGTCTAAAACCTTCCACTTTTTTCCCTCTGATAAAGTGTACTGTTGAGTTGGCAGTGTGTTTTGGATCATTGACTACGTTTACATGGACAGCAGTAATCCAATTATTGACCTTAACCTGAGTAAGATAATAATGTGATTAAGGTGTTTACATGAGTCGCTTTTAGAATACTCCTGTCATGTTCCCATTTTACATGTTTTAGAACATAATTAGATTAACAGCCCGCGTCATTACATCACCGCGCCACGCCGTCCGACGTCCCTCCAGAGTTTCACGTTTCAACATACAGTTCATCTTCGTTATGGTACCGTATACAGTTTTGGGTGTTTTTATTTATTTTTTTTACGAACACTTTAAGTGCAGTTAATTATTTGTCATGCTATACATGCTAATAGACAACTGCTTGAAGCGGTGGGTGTGTCCCAAATCGCGTAGTTACCGTCTATATAGTAGCCAAGATACATGTATTTTTCCCCACTACAGGCCTATAGTAGGAAAGTATGTGATTTGGGACACAGCCGAACTCTCGTGTTCGCCGTAAAACGTAAAACTGCCGTGTGTGATCGTGTCCTGTCGCAAAATGCAGTGAAAACTCCCACACGACGTTCATAATGTGATTAAGGTCTTTACATGTCACTACTACACGTCCATAATGCGACTAAAACAGGAGTACTCCACCTGTCTTAATTAGATTATTGCTTACTTCGATTATGACCTTAATTAGATTAAGGTAAGTAAAAATTGCTGTTTACATGGTAGTTTCTTAATTTGAGTATGGTCTTAATCGGGTTAAGAGTGGATTATTGTTGTCCATGTAAACGCAGCTACTGTCTTGCTGCATGATAAAGTTCTTCCCGATTAATTTAGATACATTTCTCTATAAATTGGCTGACAAAATGTTCCTGTAAACTTCTGAATTCATTCTGCTGCTACCATCGTGAGTTACATCATGGGGATGATGTCATTTTGCACCGGAACTGGGAAGTTAGCATCACACTGGTTCCCTTGACAAAAACCCAATAGGATTTTCCCATAGACTTTTGGATTATTGCAAAAAATAATCTCTGTGATCAACAAAAGATTACAATACTAACACGTTTTGTCCATCAAGATAATTTTCACAAATGAACACAACTTTTATGAAGTTTGAAACCTAAATATGATCGCCAGAAATAAAAAGCTAACCGTATGCTATAAACGAACTACACAACAGTCGCTCGACTTCAACGTCACCAAGCTTCCAACAATTTTTCCAAACTTTATTTAAAAACATTTTCCATAATACGGATTTACTCTGTGGATCATCCACGAACTGTGCACAGCATACCGGAGCCAGTTTATCTGCAAAGTTTTTTCCTGTTCGGCATGATGACGTTTAATGTCCCTGACAACCTCTGTAGTCCCACTTAGCAACATGTAAACAATCGTTTTTTTTTTTTCAATACACGTAAAAGCTTTTTTCTGAAAATATTTTGAGCTTGTGTTCACCACAGACCTTATTTCAGTGTTTTAACCAAAATCCAATTAAAAAAACCTACTGACTTCGAGACGATGGAACCGGAAGCGCTAAAATGCTAACTCGTTTCCGGGTTTTGACATATAAAAACGTCATCCCTGCACCACTCTATGTTGACTGGCTGTAAGTTTAGGAAGTGCTTGATTTGCAGCAGAGTTTTCTATGAGCGGAGGACGAACTTTAAATGTCAATATCGCAGTCGATCATGTTCATGTAATCGTGGGCAGTCAAAAGCGTAATTGAAATCAATATTCAATTAATTGTGCAGCGCTAAGCAGCCATGCAAGCCCAAGCCATGGCACTACCTCCACCATGGTTCACAGAGGAGCTTGTATGTTTTGGACCATGAGTAGATCCTTTCTTTCTCCACACTTCTGCCTTTCCATCACTTTGGAAGAGGTCAACCTTGGACTCATCAGTCCATAAAACTTTGTTCCAGAACTTTTGCGGCTCATCTCTCTACTTTAGTCCACAGCATGTTCCGATATTTTGCTCGCCTACAAATTGGGTGGTCCGATACAAAATGTGCTATGTTCCATGTCATTTAACACATCTACATATAAAAACCATGGAAAAAAAGATGACATTCTAAACTCGCTTCTCATATTCATCTTTGGATCTCAAACCTAAATGTCTTCAGTCTACAGAAAAAAAACAATAAATTGGCCTTACCATGCCAATAGTTTCAGCAGGGACTGTATATGTAAAACATTTAGAACTAAAAGTTTCTTTCTCCTTTGGCTCGTCATACTGAGTAAGTGTGTTAAGTGTCTTTCTTAAGCGTTTAAGCGTCTTTCTGTGAGAGTGTAAACAGAACATGGATTTTGATTGCCACCTACAGTATGTTGCATTCATCCTGGATGATGGATGACTAGCAGACAGAACCTTATAAAATCAAGTTTATCTGTGGGTTTGGAGATAGAACTTTATACATTTTAAAACATTATACCAAAAGCTTAGCTTTTGAAAAAATCGAAAAGAAAACAAAAATAACACCACAGGAGAATAAAGTACCTCCCAGTGGTGGAGCTTATGAGGTTAACTAATTTCTGACAAAAATGCCACACAACCCTATAATACTGAGGTCATGAAATACTTCCAGAAAACAACATGGACACGGATGCACACGGAAGAGACTTTAATAAGATGAATGAGCTTACCTTAGGGGCGGAGTTCTCAAAAATGAAGCAATCTGTAACTTCAGGCAGGTTGAAAGACTGGCCACACGTTGGACATTCTAAAGTAAGAGAGAATCTGATCAATAACACTATTCCACAAAGCTACCTAACATCCAGGCTTCTTTAAAACAAGCCTGAACAATAATTATTAAAACTACAAACACCATTTCCATAAATTTTCTAAAATGCAATAAAAAAAAAAATCTGAGGTTTGTTAATTCTCTTGAACCTTTATTTAACTGCCAAAAGTACAAAGAAAAGATTTACAATGTTTTCACTGATCAACTTAATTGTATCTTTTCTTTTTTTTTTTTAAATATAAAGAAATTAAAAATTTTAACACCTGCAACATACTCAAAAAAGTTGGGACAGAAGCATTACCAGAGTGTTACATCACCCTACCTTTTAATGACACTTTTTAATCATTTGAGAACTAAGGATACTAATTTGCTGCCGTTTTGCAAGTGGAATTTTTGCCCGTTCTTGCTTGATACCAGACTTCATGGCCTTGTTTGCATTGTCTGATTCTCCTCTTCATGATGCGCCATATATTTTCAATAGGAAACAGATCTGGACTGCTGGCAGGACTGTCAAGAACACACACTCAGTGTCTACGAAGCCATGCTGTTGTAGCACATGCAAAATGAGGCCTGGGCATTGTCCTACTGAAATAACCATGGACTTCCTGGGAAAAGACGTTGCCTTGATGGCGGCATGTGTGTCTCTAGAATCCCAATATATGCCTCCGTGTAAATCGTAACTTCACACATATGCAAGTCAGCCATGCAGTGGGGATTGATGCACCCCCATACCATCACAGATGCTGGCTTTCGCACCTTTTGCTGATAACAGTCTGGTTGGTCTTTTTCATCTTTGGCATGGAGAACTCGATGTCCGTTTTTCTCGAAAACAAGCTGAAATGTGGACTCCTCTGACCACAGTACACGTTTCCTCTGTCTTTCGGTCCATCTAAGATGAGCTCGGTTCCAGAGAACTCGGCAGCATTTCTGCATAGAGTTGATGTGTGGCTTCTTCCTTGCGTAACAGAGTTTCAGGTTGCATTTCTGGATGAAGTGGCTGACTGTTTTAAGTAACAACGGTTTTCTGAAGTACCCCTGAGTCCATATGGTTATATTTATCACAGTGACATGAAGATTTCTCACACCGCCTGAGGGTTCGAAGGTCATGCACATTCAACAGTGGTTTCCAAGGTCTCAGTGATAAGTGGATGTCAGAACCTTGTGTACCAGGGTATTTCTGCTTTTCAATAAGCGCCATCTACTGTCAGGGAGTGAATTTGCACTTTCAATCAGCAGGTCGCCTGCATTTAATGCCTGGGTGTGAACACAAAAAAAAACGCTGCGAGAAACATCCCGGTGTGAACAGCAGTGGTGGAACTAGAGTTTTACACATGGGGTGGCCACTGCTACTTTCGGAGGTCCACACAAACACTCACGCACACAAACATACACACACAATGTTGGGTTTCCATGTTTTATGGGGAATTTCCATAACGATTTTTTATACTGTACAAACTGTATTTTCTATCCCCTAAACCTATCCATCACCTAAACACCACAAAAAAATGCATTTTTACATTTAAAAAAATGTAGTATGTATGATATAATATGATTTATACACACATAGTGGAAAGAATCGGTCACTGTTTGCGTCGATAACTGTTGAACATCCTAAATATTTTCAGAAAATAAAGCTTAAGCACCAAGGAGATTAGATACAGTAGCGTGTGTCTGTTACACGAACTACTGAGTTTATACACAAATAAACTCACATTTACTACAACAACAAAAATACACACACACTGCAATTAGATATAGCAGGCATTAAGCAGACAGGGCTGTTTGCACCTGATCCGCCTGTTTGTGCTTCTTTAAAAAGAACTGATATCTCTCCCTTTCTTTTCATGTTTAACTGATCCTGTGCAAAAATATGACAGTCTATGGTTACATCTAATTAACCAATTACCATCATTTTTATCTTAATTACAAATCCTCATTTTCATAACTGTACATTAAAATCAACTACCAGTCTATGTTAGCAGTTTGATCATTGCTAGCCCTCCTCTGAACTGAAGTAACTGAGCTAGCTAATCCATTTCAAACTGCTAAATGTTAACTCTGAACACTGACAGATGTAACCTACTTCCGCCACATTAGCTAAAAATGTGTATACTGTAACTTACACACTGCACGGTATATGTGTGTATTACTAGCACAGATGTAAGTGTAAGGATTGTTATGCTAAATTGCAAACCGATCTCTCTAATCTGATGAACTGGTAGTGTAATGGTAGCACAGAGATATGTGTGGTTATATCTGGTAATACAGAGAGTACCATGTATACTGTTAGTGAGATGTGTGTGTATCTAATAGGGACAGTGTGGTGGTGAATCGGCGGAGATACAGAGATGAAGCTGTGGGACACAGACGGTGTTAAAGGCTGTTGGATGTTGTTTAATAAAAGTAAACTAAACTGAGTCACACTTGTATCGCCTCATTTATATGTGCCGTCTTAATATTACAGGCAGCCTATTGGAGCCTTATTAACTCACACAGTGTCTCATAAAATTTATTCAGCAAACAAACCTGATGCTAAACCTTAAAAACTTACTTAAAATATGTTTTCTTTTTCATCGGTATCTTACAATCATATTCTCTCATCCTCGGCTCATCCTTGATTTGAAAACTGCACGCGCTGCCAGAACGTCAAAAAACAAACAAACTCTTCTTTAGACAAGAGGTGAAATGATGTTGGTGTCCATCAGCATCAGCAACTGCCATTAGCGAATAAAATGTTGGGGTGGCCAATCGTATGTCAGGGGTGTCCGGGGTTGCAGTGGACACCCCTGATATCGCCACTGATGAACATGCCCTAACTTTCAGGCCCTAACTTTTCAGTCTTATTTTGCCTCTGTCCCAACTTTTTCTGAATGATCGGTGTAAATTGTTATTATTTTGTTTAAAGATTTTTTTCATTTAGTATCACCCTTCAGACGCTAAATAAGATAGTTACATGTCTCCCAGAAGATAAAATACTAACAATTTACACCGATCATCCTGTTCAAAAGTTTACATCCCCTTGGCTCTTAATGTATCATGTTGCCTTATTGCGCATCAGTGACTGCACCTTTTGTAATAGTTGTGTACGAGTCCCTCAGTTGTCAACATCATATAGCCGCTGTTGGAAAGGGGTCAAATATGCAGAAGATGCTGGAAAAGCAAAGAATGTGCAGGACTTGGAGGATTTTTCTGAAGAACAGTGGACAGTTTAACTGCTCAGGACAAACAAGGGACTCATGAACAACTATCATCAAAAAAAAAAAAAAAAAAAAAACCGGTATGCACAACTGTACATACAAGTACTGTCCAAAAGTTGTAGGCACACAATTTTTTTTAGTACAAACTTATTTTTATTTTATGACTTCATTAACAAGTCAGTAGATAGATAGATAGCTAGATATATATAGTATTTATAAAACATTAATTTTAAAATACTACTTTAGTAAAAACACATTTAAATGAATTTAAAATAATACGAAAGTGCCTGAGCCATGTGATGGCTTTTTATTCATTCTTTTATCATTCAATGCTAAGTCGTGGGAGTTTTAGAGGTGGTTCCTCTCCAAGTGTAAACCAGTTGCCTCTGCTGTCAGGTTCAGATTAGACAGTAATGATTACTAATTCGAGTTATGAACACGAGCATGATGTTTACCTTTGGGGTGTTTGTCCTCAGAGTTGTTTACAATGCATGCTTTACACATCATGTGAAGACACGGTAGAAGTTTGGGCTCCGCGCTTGAACTTAGCTTTGTTGTGCAAACAGCACATGACTCGGCTTTCTCTACAGCGAGGGAGGACGCGTGTGTGCGTCCTTTCTGAACACAAACATCTATTTCTTCCTTCTTCCTCTCGGACATCGTAAAACAACACCTCCTGAAAATAAATAAACCGCCGCCGAAACGCTATTCTTCATAAACCAGGGAGTCGTTTCCGCTCACTTTACTGTTGACCGCTGCGAAGGCATATCTTCACACGTCCTGTTTCTCTTTCTCCTGAAAATGCTTCTGTCTTCGCGTGAAAGCTCGGTGTAACGTCAGAAAGTGCTGATGGTGGGTTAAGCTAGTGCAAGCCGATGCTTAATTCAAGCATAAACCTGTTTAGTTGCAAAGTTTCGTTTACTACGGAGAACAGAACTATCTGTGATATTCGAACCGTTTCCCCGTGCACGATTTACAGCGCGCATGCGCAACATTCGTGTACATGCGTACATCTGATTTTCATCCGAAGCCCGGAAACCACGGTGGGCGGGAATATGTGTGACGAATCTGTCAATCATGTTTTGCATCAACCAACAAAGTAATTGCTCGTGTCCATTATTCTCTTTTTGCATCATCCAGTCACATGTTAATATTAGCTGTCCATCTTTTTTCCCCGTTAATTAACCTAAAATTTATCTTGTCACTAGCCAATAACTGAGGATTCCCAAATGCCATTGGCTGGTGCATAAAATGATGGACAAGTACTTCACATTTTTTGATTTGCCAATGCAAATTTTGACTGACAGTCAAATCATATTATATAAAGTATCTAATGATTGACTGTCTATGCCTATGCATCTCTACCTTCCATATTTGTGTCATGGTAATGAAAGTACAATTAATTTATATGCATGTTAAATACATTTACTGCAAACATTTCCACCTCACAGTTCCAGGGTCCAGGGATCGCTATGGAACTCAGGTGCTTTCTGTGTTTGCATGTACTTCCCAAGTCCGTGTGGGTTTCCTCTGCGATCTTTAGTTTCCTCTCACCTCCCAAAATCATGCTTGTAAGAGGTCTAAGATAAATTGCCTGTAGCTGTCAATGTGTGTGTGGAAGATGCCCACCTGCATCTTCCCACACACACATTGCCCACCTACAACCCAGATGGGTTGTATTCCCACCTCACACCCAGTGTTCCCGGGATAGGCTCTGGATCCATCGCAACCCTGTCAAGTGACAGAGAGTGGTCTTGAGCTGCGTTGCTTTGTTCGGCTTTGGTACGCAAATTAAAAATCAGGTACATTTACAAAAGAAACTCAGATGGTTTAATTTTGATTGTTATTTATTTTAGTAAGCAGCATAAAGTTAAAATCTTCTTCATAGAAGTCTGCTGAATATCAAATGCTGAGCTAGATTTATTCCAGTGTGAAAATCCAGCATAACGCTTTATGCACATTGAAAAGAACATTGAATTTTTATATAAACTGAGTGTTTGAGTCATTTTGGTGGTTGTTATTCTATAAATTGCCACAGCAGCACACAGCCATAGTAAAAAAAAAATCTACAGTGGACTATTTCACTGACATTTTCCACCTTTCAGTGGATATTATGGGAATAACAAAATTAATAAAGATTATGATTGTTGGTTGGGGTATGTAAAGTTTACCAATTAAAATGCATTTGATTGGTAGAAACTGCACCAGAAAATTGCAGCAGAGAACTGAAATTGTATGCTGATATGAATGCTTAATTTATAAGTCAAGACCTCCAATTTTCAAGGTTTTTTTAGTGTAGGAATTCTAACATTTTTGCAGGCCAGGACCCCACTGACTATAAAATTAATTCCATGGAACCCTCAGTACAGATTTATGAACGTAATCAAATATTTTTGTTATTATTATTTTATTATATAAAATATTATTATATATCATATAATATATATTATCATAAATGTGTAAATGTGTGTTATTTATTGGAGTCAGAGTTTTTTTTTTTTACTCCTGAACCATTTAATAAAACACATAATGAAAATGAAATGAAAGCCTTTATTTGTTACATATACACTCACTGAGCACTTTATTAGGAATACAATACTACAACCCAAATTCTGAAAAAGTTGGGACAGTAAGGAAAATACAACAAAGAGGAGTGATTTGTAAATGTACTTTGACTTGTATAAAAAAACATATAGATAGTTGATGTTCTACATTATCAATTGCATAGTGTTTTGAAGATAAAGGTTTATTTTGAAATTGATGCATGCAACACGTTCCAAAAAAGTTGGGACAAGAGCAATTTAGGACTAAAAGCAATGTGGCAAGTTGAAATAAGAAGGTGATGTGAAACAGGTGAGGCAGTCGTCTAATCATAGTATATAAGGAGCCTCTAAAAAAGGCCTAGTACTTAAAGAGCAAGGACGGGGTGAGGCTCGTCAATCTGCCAACAGATTAGTCAGCGAATAAGCCAACACTTTGAGAACAAAATTCCCCAAAGACAAATCAGTAGGATTTTGTGCATTTCACCTTCTACAGTGCACAATATAATTAAAAGTATCAAGGAATCTGGTCAAATCTCGGTGTGTGAAGGGCAAGGGCACAGATGCAAGTTAAGGATTTACTATGCAAAGCAGAAACCATACATCAACCATGTCGCGAAGTGCCGCCCACTTCTCTTGGCTCGGTCTCATCTGAGATGGACAGTAACACAGTGGAATAGTGTTTTGTGGTCTGACGAGTCAACATTTCAAATAGTTTTTGGACAAAACAGCCGTTGTGTTTATAAAATGAGAAATGAAATAATGTTTAATTACTATGGGTTGCATTTAATATCAATTTGACATTAAGCTTAGTAAGCTATTTCCTTAGAAAGCTATTAGCCTTTTTCCTAATATGGATAATTTTTTGTGTTAGTCTACTTTTAATTAGGACTCTCTATTGTTTTTAAGTTATTTAAAAATAAATTGTTTATGATTGTTTATTTATCAATTAACCAACAGTATCTCATTATTGTAATTTTAACTCAATTAACAGTGACCTTGAGCAGAGAGCTTACATTTATCTGTTTATGACAGACCTCCTGATTAAAGCTTAATTTAAAAAAGATTGGTATCTGGATCGGTTGCGGTCCTGATCGGACCGATCCGATGTAATGGCGATATAAAGAGAGAGAGATACCCATTTACTAATTCATAGAACCCCTTTCCACCTTTTCAAGTTCGTTATACATTTTTCTTTTCAAGCATCGTGTTCAGACATTGCAAATCATCAGTCTGAAGGTTAAGGGTTACTTAGATTTTTGCTTCTTCAGCATCAAAAAAAAGTCTAAACATTAATCTTCAGACTGATGATTTGCAATGTCTATGCAACACTCGTTTCTTTTAAAACATCATCTTTAAATATTTTTCTACCTCCTAACTAAACCCTCGGACTTAAGACACGATCTTTGGATTTGTTGACGCCCTGCTCAGGGTTAAACAACAACGTCTTTACATTACCTTCATTAATAAATTGTCAAACTAACC
This sequence comes from Ictalurus furcatus, assembly GCF_023375685.1. NCBI lineage: Eukaryota > Metazoa > Chordata > Actinopteri > Siluriformes > Ictaluridae > Ictalurus > Ictalurus furcatus. Next base: position 15,386,381 of record NC_071255.1, on the reverse strand, counting down.
TCTTGGGTTTTTTAAAAATTTTTTGGAGCAAAAGTCAGGTCCTCTCTCATTTCAACAGGTCCTCTTGTTGGTGAATACACGGCAATCATCTAAGGGTATTAGGATTTCTCGGAGCAGACATTGTAACAGATAGTTGCAGAGTTTCTTCTGTGTTTTAACTACGACATCTTAACCATTATTTTAACACTGAGACACACGACTCCCTTTAATTCGTTAACAAACACATTTGTAAGAATTCTGGTCAGCAAAACCCCCAAAAGAACACCTGTGTCTCTCTCTCTCACACACACACACACCCCCGCACACCCACATGGTCATCAGAGATCATAAATGTACTGCTGGGACATGGGATGTCAAAGCATAGACAAAAGCTTATGTATTTAGCGATAGTTCTGTGTAAGTATCCTCGTTGGCGAACCATTTTCTGAAATCTTGTTTATAGTTTAAACAAAATGCACGACTCTTTTAAAACACCGTCTTTAAAAAGGTTTTTTCACCCTTAAAATAACCTGGTTAGAAGGTAGGATATGTAATACATATTTTCATTTTCTTCAGACATATTGTCACTTCAGTCTCCACAACGAATAACACTGATGGTTTTGACCTTTCTTTCAGTAAAAGAGAACAACGACATCATACAGCCTTGAAGGACTGTAGAAATGTTTTACACATCACAATGTTTTTCTCAACAACGAAGCCAATAAATAGTTCAATTATTTCACAAACCTCAGTCTGTTCATTTCTTGACAGAAGGATTACACATAGATCATACACATAGGGAGCTACACATGCATAACATGTCCAAAATTCTAATACATCTACCATATTCAGTCACCAGGTCTAGTATTTTCTGATAGATTAGTTACACAAACTGATAATTACCACAGAAGTAATTTCAGAAACAAAGATTCACTTAAACCACAAATGTACACATTGGTAGGGATCGTAAAACCCTGAAACACACGACTCGTCCCTTAATTCATTAACATAAACACACTGTAAGCATTCTGGTCAGCAAACCCCCAAGAAACACATGACTCTCTCTCTCTCTCTCTCTCTCTCTCTCTCTCTCTCTCTCTCTCTCTCTAACACACCCACACACACGCACGCACACCCACACAACCACATACACACACACTTCAGACACTGTCACCAGAGCTCATAAATGTAAAATTTACACTATCTACAGAACTGTCACCCCAGGAAAACACATGTGTAGGACAGTGTGTATAGGCCTACAAGACATCGCCCGGAAAATGTGTCTTCTAGTTTAAACAAAACTCTCGATTCTTTTAAGCAGCACTTTAAACATTTTACATCCTAAAGGGTTAGGTTTAGAAGGCATGTAATACGCGCGTTTCTTATAAAACACCGTCTTTAAAACGTTTACCTCCTAAAGGGACCTATTTAGAAGGTATGTAAAAATTTTTTTTTTTTTTTTTTTTACATTTGTTCGGGTATATCAATGTTTTAGAGTATTTATTTCAGTAAATTTTTATTCAAAGTCATGCCATTTTCTCAAAAGTGCAATCAATAAAGTTTAATTTATTTCACAAGCTTACATTCTGCTCATTTATGTTCACATTCAACCATCATGTATTTTCTAACAGCGGAGCTATACAAAACAAACCCCCACAATCTAAATTTAATGTGTGGTTGCAAGATAAAAATCCTAATTTATTGAATTAATTAAATATTTAAAGTTGTACACATTATTTTGATGAGTTGTGTTGACATAATAATGTTGATAATTACATCAACTTAATATTGTGTGTAATTTCTGCATTAATTGATTTAAAACAAAATTTACGTTGTAGTACATTTACATTTATTCATTTAACAGAGTGTTAGAGGACCTGTAGACTGAACAAATACTAAGGACATTACAATGTGAGTATCATTTCACTTACAGTTAAATTCTACTAAAGCAATGAATTTGGGGCATGTTCTCAATAGTGATATGACCAATAGTGGACTCGTGTATAGGCCACACCTGCTAATACATTTGATGGACTATTTTGCACAACTACACGTAGCTAATGCTAGTCATATTTAGCAGTGTAATTTGAATATCTACTCTTTAGTTTACCATAGCAGTGGATAAGAAGGAAAAAGTTTCATTTGACAAATCTGCTCATCTAGAGAGGGCTTTTCATTTGTGCTATAGGAAAGATAAGCATGATTACATTTCTGCTTATTCATGTAAACCTCAACTACATTGTGTAATCTAATTTCATGTATTGATACATTTTTTATTTTATTTTTTAAAATCTTTTGTCATTCGCACACGTAGCCTTCTAGCTCCACAGCCTTTGGACTGTGGATAGTTCTATGAGAGAGATAAAAGTAGTAGACACAGAGTGTTTCTTTTTTGTCTATATTGCTCATTTCATTCAGTGCTTTAACGTCTATAAATCCTGCAGAGATGTTACGTATGAGATTTGTAATGTAAATCACACTGGATTTTACTTACTATTGTTATTAAACTTAAAGGCAGTCATTTTTCCTGGTTTAAAAGACTGCATTCTACTCCAGACAATCTAAATGGAGAAACGTAATTTTAAAAATGATTGTCAACTTAACAACTTGTGTTCATAATCATGGTAATTTAGTACATAACACTTAAATTCCTTTTAAATAATGTGAAAATAAAGTGTGTTTGTGTGTGTCATATTTTTGTTTGGATGTCTGTGTGTGATACACATGGCCATTCCATGTATAGTAACATTTGTGTCAGGAATGGATGGGATCCCGATTTAACATAACTAGTAACGTTTGTGTCAGGAATAGATGGGAACCCGATTTAACATAACTATATATATTTTTATGACCTACCACAGAGTGTTAGAAAGAACATGTGTGCAACGTGTGTGGGTGGAACATATATGGCCGTACCAGGTATGGTAACGTTTGTGTCACGAATGTATGTGATCCAGATTTAACATAACTATATATATATATTATGACCTACCTCAGAGTGTTAGAAAGAACATGTGTGTGCAACTTGTGTGGGTGGAAAACATATGGCCGTACCATGTATGGTAACGTTTCTGTCACGAATGGATGTGATCCAGATTTAACATAACTATATATATATTTTTATGACCTACCTCAGAGTGTTAGAAAGAACATGTGTGTGCAACTTGTGTGGGTGGAAAACATATGGCCGTACCATGTATGGTAACATTTCTGTCACGATTGGATGTGATCCAGATTTAACATAACTATATATATATTTTGTGACCTACCACAGAGTGTTAGAAAGGCCATGTGTGCAACGTGTGTGGGTGGAAAACATATGGCCGTACCAGGTATGGTAACGTTTGTGTCACGAATGGATGTGATCCAGATTTAACATAACTATATATATTTTTATGACCTACCACAGAGAGTTTCATATTCTATGTGAAAAGAAAGAACATGTGTGCAACGTGTGTGGGTGTCTGGAATACACATGGCCATACCATGTATGGTAACGTTTGCGTCACGAATGTGTGTGATCCCGATTTAACATAACTATAAATATTTTTATGATCATGACCTTTGATCTAGATATAGAGAGTTAGAATGTGTATCTTTTTGACCTTTGACCTATACCTGTCAAAACTAAGGTTACATTATATACAAACTATCTCTCTCTACCAATGTATAAGATTATGTCACAGTAATGTTCACAAAAGTGCATTAGTCGGAAACGACTGTGCTCGAGCTTGAGCTCTAATGCCGACTTAGCCTAAGAATGACCTGAGGTGGAAAAAAGTTAATGTTATTAAAAAAATAACTGATTCTACTTGTGCCACAATTATAAACAGTATAGAGTATTTTCTAATCAAGTAAATATAAGTATGAATTGAGTTAGAAGAGTACTGTATCTTTCAGTAGAGGAGTGTATAAATCAGCATTTAACCACAGCAGCCAAGTAATAAATCAGCAATTAGACATTTAGTATGTAAGGAAATGTTTGACTCAATACAATGCCTTAGTAAACTCTTATGCAACCAGTGTATAAGATTATGTCACAGTAATGCTCACAAATGAGCCTTAGTAGGGAACGTCTTTCCTTGTGCTTAGACTCCGAGGCCTACTAGGCCTGAGAGTGCCTTAGTAGGGAACGTCTGTCCTGTGCTTAGGCTCTAGAGCCGACTTGGCCTGAGAATAACCTGAGGTGGAAAAGATTAATTGTGGATGTGTAATACACACGGCCATACCATGTATGGTAAAATTTGTGTCAGGAATGGATGTGATCCAGATTTAACATAACTATATATATTTTTTATGACCTACCTCAGAGTGTTTCATATTCTATGTGAAAAGAAAGAACATGTGTGTGCAACGTGTGTGGGTGTCTGGAATACATATGGCCATACCATGTGTGGTAACGTTTGTGTCAGGAATAGATGGGAACCCGATTTAACATAACTATATATATTTTTATGACCTAGACCTACCTCAGAGAGTTAGAAAGAATATGTGTGTGCAACGTGTGTGGGTGTCTGGAATACATATGGCCGTACCAGGTATGGTAACGTTTGTGTCAGGAATGTATGTGATCCAGATTTAACATAACTATATATATTTTTATGACCTAGACCTACCTCAGAGTGTTAGAAAGAATATGTGTGCAATGTGTGTGGGTGTCTGGAATACATATGGCCGTACCATGTATGGTAACATTTGTGTCAGGAATAGATGGGAACCCGATTTAACATAACTATATATATTTTTCTGACCTACCTCAGAGTGTTAGAAAGAACATGTGCAACGTGTGTGGTGTCTGGAATACATATGGCCGTACCATGTATGGTAACATTTGTGTCAGGAATGGATGTGATCCAGATTTAACATAACTATATATATATTTTATGATCATGACCTTTGACCTAGATATAGAGAGTGAGAATATGTGTGTGCAACGTGTGTGGGTGTCTGGAATACATATGGCCGTACCAGGTATGGTAACGTTTGTGTCAGGAATGTATGTGATCCAGATTTAACATAACTATATATATTTATTGACCTACCTCAGAGTGTTAGAAAGAACGTTTGCAACGTGTGTGGGTGTCTGGAATACATATGGCCGTACCATGTATGGTAACGTTTGTGACAGGAATGTATGTGATCCAGATTTAACATAACTATATATATTTTTCTGACCTACCTCAAAGTGTTAGAAAGAACATGTGCAACATGTGTGGTGTCTGGAATACATATGGCCGTACCATGTATGGTAACATTTGTGTCAGGAATGGATGTGATCCAGATTTAACATAACTATATATATATTTTATGATCATGACCTTTGACCTAGATATAGAGAGTGAGAATATGTATCTTTTTGACCTTTGACCTGTCAAAAATAATGTTACAATATATACAAACTATTTCTCTCTCTCATCTGTTTTGTATTAGTCCATCATACTTGTTGAGATTCAGATTGAGAAAGAGACTCCTACACTAATGTCCCTAATGCCATATTTTAAAGAGAGAAGTCAGTGTGAATGCTGAATGAGAATATGCAATGAATTCCCAAAGACAAAAGGGCCATTGTAAGAATGAACAGCAGGAAATGATAACACACGGCTTACTGGAATATGAAGGACAACTGATGTAGCTCTGTGAGGCAGCTCTCTGAAGATGACTGACTGCCTTAAGGAAAATGAACATTATTTACGTATTTATTATTATTATTATTATTATTATTATTATTATTTTACCAATTATGTATTATGTATGCAGATTGTATAATTATGTCAGGCCACAAAGAATCAAGAAGGAAAGAAGAATCATTCATTTTTTGTGCATAAATTAAATGACTTATAACTCTTCCCAGATGCACTAACTTGCTGAAGCCAAGAATGGTCCTCCGTTGTTTTACTGGGTAAATGTGTACAAGGTTATAAAGTACATTTTATGTGTAAAGTAGGAACGCTGTTGCACTGGAAGATGGTTGTTGGAGGCTACATAAGGGCTACACTGACCCCTGCTGTAAGCGTAGGCTTACTGCTGCTGTGGCACAGTCAAACCTCTCAAGATATTCTGAGTGCAAAAACATAAGGTCAGCTTAACTATTGTGGTATCATAATCATGGTACTTTGGTACTTTGTAAACAGAGTAATGGTACTTTTTTTAAACAGAGGAACACACCCTAGTAGACAGCTAGGGCGCTACTAAGAAAGAGATCTTAATCAATGACTAAGTTTACATGGACAGCAGTAATCTAATTATTGACCTTATTCTGAGTAAGACAATATTCTGATTAAGGTGTTTACATGAGTCACGTTCAAAAATATCCCTTTTAATGATCTTAACAAGGTTAACCCAGAACTGCATGCAAGTACATTTTACTCACTCACTGAATGTTTCTGTATTTATTTCAATATATTTTCTTGCCATTTTACTGGATGCCAACATTTGTATTACTTTACATACCTATTTATTATTTTACCATGGTACAAAAGTGTATTAGTATGTATAAAAGAGACAGTTGTCAAAAAACAGTGTCATACAACATAATAATTATTGCAGATATCATCATTGTACAAAAATATTATGATGAGAAGGTTAAATCGGAAACATGTAACCAACAAACCTGCAGCACCAAAGCATATTAGTAAATATAAAAGCTGCTTCTTCACATATTTGTCAGTCATGTGTATGTGACTCTTACAATGTTGGCAGTGTTTCGCCATTCAGTTACAGGTGTGGCTGAGATTTTATCTAGAGAATCTGATAACATTTTAATGATAAGGCAGAGGAAGTCTGAACAGGAGCCTGCTGTGATAGCATTACACCTACATGGAGTGGGAGGGGCTGGTGGGAACTCTTTGCTTAGGTTATTCACTTGCCTGGTTTTCAGAGTAACAGGCAAGCGCATTTAACACTTTTGTCTTTCTGAAGCAGCCCAAACTGAGTGCTGGCAAGGGAATTCACCAGCTTCCAAAAGTTCTCAAAGGTGACACCTTGCCCCTCTGTCACATCCATCTCCTTCAACATCTTGGTAAGATCTTCCTGGTCCTTGGGAGTCTGTTAAAGAAGCAAATAAAGCTTTACTCTGGTCATATTCATGAAGTGGTTTGTTAGCTCACATATTTGCTGAATACAGCTGAGACAACAGCAAGTCCATTTTGAGCGTCTTGCATGGATCGCAATCCTTTGCTAGAAAGTTTGTAATCAGATCTTCCTTGTAATCAGGAGAATGAGAGCTTACTGTGGTAAATGCTACCTACCACTGTAGGCAGTTCTTTGGAAAGCATGCCCTGGAACTCCTCTACTGTCAGAGTGGCACCGTCATTAGCAGAGGCTTCGTGGAACTGGGTTACTATGGTGTTGATGGCCAGTTCTAGATCTGTGTACTAAAGAAAAGAAGGAGTATTTTAAAATGCCACACTATAGTTAGTGCTACTACAGTTTCCACATTTATAACTTGTGAAGCAGTATTTAGAGTTAGCATGGTTTTAGTTTCAATTTAGAACAGCAATAATACACTTCCAAAAATTATAGCTTAGCAAATAAAAATATGTTGAATATAGACAAATTCAATGAATAGTTCTCTTCATTATATTGTCTTTAAACAAATATAAGATTGTTAGCTTAGTTCTAGATATATTTTGTTGCTCATTTAAAGCTTGCAATGAGCTTATTCTATTGGCACATCATTTTGCTTATTTCAAGCATTTATTTCTAGAAATAAGCAAAATGATCTGCCAATAAAATAAGTCAATTTAAGCTTGAAATAAGTAGGAGTAAGTCACATGTCTAGGAGTAAGCTACTATGTGTCTACTATGTGTTATAATAATCTCATAATGACAAATATTAGATAACTTTTTTTTTGGATATCTTCACTTGCTAAGATATCATTTATAAAGTGGATAAGCATCATAGAATTATTAGACTTTGTAGTACAAATAAAAAGAAATAATAAGCCTGGTGTTAATTGTATAATAAATAACAACAGGAAGATTTCACATTGCTTTTGGTACAACATAACAAAATAATACCATCATGTAACGTGTATACATATATTTTCAGTATGAAGCGGTAGAAGGAATTTAGCACCATAGGGATTCCACATACTCCACACACACGCACGCACGCACGCGCGCACACACACACACGCACACACACACACACACACACGGTTAATTCTACATACTGCATTTAAACTTGAATGAAAACCTTTCTAGATCAGTAACTGGTTTAGGGTGCTGTCTGATTCTGTGAGATTGCATATCGTAAAGCACTGTGATGCTTTACTTTAAATTTTAGCCACAGTAACTTTTGTAGCTTGCTCAGAAGAATGCCTAAAAGATTAACAGCTGTTCTCGGGTCATACCCCAAATTCTTCTGGTGTTGGATAAGCTCTCTGTGCTACTGTATAATCTTTTAATGTGTCTTGAACCTGAACTACTGAGTTTTTAAAAGACAAAAATTTTCCAGCAGTAATGCTGAAAACAATGTTCAAACTTGATTTTGACATGATCCTGGCCTTTTCCAAATAGTCAAAGCTGGGTTCTTATGCACTGATGTAAAACAGGATTCATTCCTTCTTGCCATGTTACTCACAGCATGTACCATGATCAGGGGGAAGGTCCTCTTTACCTAACCAGGTAACTGAACCTAGACAATGAAACTCAGGAAGCAGTTACATCAGGTTGGGCTAGGGTGTTTGCAACAAAGCGATACTATTTACTGTATGGGCGTTGGCCAGCAACCAATCTGAACTCTGGTATGGTCATAGTAGTAGAAATCTGCCATAAGGTGATTTAAGATCTCAGGTTTTGTTCGAACAATATTATATGTGATTCCCTATTGCATGGAAAGCAAGCTTTCTGAGGACAACATCATATTATAGAAATAATTCTTTTAAACTAATTGTTAAGAAAAGCCTATGAGTAGCTACCTTGGGGATTATTATGAAGTGATTGCTTTACACAAGCAAATCTAAAGCAATGAATTTGGCTGTTTATGCAGTTTGCCATAGCATGCATTACAGGTGAACATAATTCTAAAGGTCATCCTGGATTACAAGTTTCAAACTGTACATAGCTACGTATACAACGATTTCTCATGATCCACTCTAGGAATTCACTCTGATCAAAGACTATAGTCAGTTCCAAAGTGCTGAGCACACTGACATGGAAAACTAGTTTATAAATCATTTCAAGCATGCAACTGCAAATATGTTATCGCAATGAAAGAAAAAAAACTACAGTCATTTACCTTTGGTGCCATTCCGTCCGTTTAGTCTCCTGATGTCGAAGGGAACTACGTGAGTAAAGTTCAGTGACGGTGTTTTCTCACCGCCCTGCGTGTGGAGAGTCCCCTTATCTTCCTTCCACGTCAGTCCTTAATGACGGGCTTCTCGAGTCATTTAGCTGAGTCGATTCTTTTGAATCATCCTATTAGAATAATGTTGTGTACTGTGTGTCCGGGTTCTGATTCCTTTGATTCAAAGTCAAGCGCGTCAGAGTAGGTCCTTAGATTCGTTGATTTATACTATTATTTTATTTATGTGAATTAAGATTTTCTGTTAGTCCCGTTGATAATAGGAAACTTATGTTCACAATTTACAATTTAGTTGACTGGCTTTCCAGAAAAATGTCGGAGAAACAACAATAACAACAACAAAAAGACAAACAGTGAAATAGTTCAAAGGAAGGAGGCAACGAATCGTCTCTCGTGCTAAAATGGTCAATGGTAAGTTTTGTGTGTTAGCACGAATTGTTTGTGATGTTTTTTTTCTGCCATGTCAGAGCACAAGCAGAAGATCCTAAGATGCATTTGGACATCCTGAGCTATTGTTTTAGTGCAGAGGCGCCCATACCGAGAATTCCACAAAGCCGCTGGCCATGAAAAAGTAGAGCAATAACTCAACACCCAACCAGCTCGACCACATTCTCATAGTACATCTGAAAAACAATAATTTTTTTTTTTTTTTAAAGGTTTCGCAATGAAAACACAAACAATACAGTGATGAGCATGCTTTTATACAATTATTGGGTTAAAGTAATAAATGCTGGATTTGTACTGGAAGGTGATTGAGTGGCTTCTGTCTTGCACAGGTCTCAAACTATGTTTTCAAGCTTTGGTGCATATAAGTTATCTCACTGGTCTTCACTGGCTCTGTCAATGAAATACACACACACATGAAAATATAAAGGTCATATAACATGATCTGATATGGTGTACATTCTGTGTAGAGTGCTAAAGTGACTTCACTACCTGAGCTCAGAGTTGCTGGTGTGTGAATCACTCAGGTCCTCAGTATTTACAGGGTTCCTCCTCATCAGCCTCATCCTGTCAGCATTTTGACTGATGTGTGGTGATGTCATAGCCACCTCCCACAGATTCACTTGCTCCTCATCACTGGAGTCTCTGTGATACCATGTGTTTCATTTAAATGGTAGCACATGTCTGGTCCTAACACAGTTTTAACTGTTGCCTTCTCTTGACTAAATTAACTCATTCATTCATACATTCATTCATCTTTAGTAAGGACTTTGTTCTGATCAGGTTCATGGATCTAGAACCCATCCCAGGCACTGGGTCCAAGGTGGGGACATACCTTACTGTAAGTACAATGCCAGTCCTTCGCATGGCATAGTGCACTCGTACACACGGGTGGATTTAGGGGCCCTAGTCAAAAAATAGGAATAGGGCCCTATTCAAATGGGGTTGGGGAAAGGTGCTGCTGAAATAACAGTGATATGAATCATTTCAGTGATATATCATCAATGTTATATTTTCAGCATACATTATTTTGCATTAATAATTAAAAATATATATAATTTTTCTTTTTAGGTGGTCCTTGGCTTCTGGGGGCCCAAAGCAGTTGCCTGCCTTTGCCTAGTGCTGCCTAACTGTGCCCCTGCTTGCACATATGCACAATCATTTAGGGGCAATTTAGCATAACCAATCCGATGAAACCAGAGAACCTTGGGAAAACCCACATGGACACGGAGAGAACATTCACAGAAACCCCACACAGACAAAAAGCACGGCTAAGGATCGAACTAAGGACATTGGAGCTGTGCTACCATGTCACCTTGAATGAACTCAAATAGCACACTTATCTATATATTTCAAACAATAATTTTGCCACTTATAATACTGAGGAATGAAGCAGTATCATTGTAGTATAACCTATAATAATACAGAGTCATACAAAAGCATACAAAAGCCAACACTGTACACTGTGTGTGCATGAGAGCTATTTACTTATTGTTATATGCCCATTCAATTTGTCAATGGCATCACCACAAAAAGATAAAATCCTAATAGGAATATATTTTGCTGAAACAGTGTTAGTTTGTCCATAACTGGTTAAATTAATATATGGTCAAGGATCTTTGAAATGTAATGTTGAAATGTGGTTTCAACATTCTGATTTGTTTTCCTTCTGGTGTCGTGCACCAACTGTAAACTTCAGCTTTAGCTACGTGTTGGCTTGTGTTAAGTTCAATAACAGTTGACTCACAGCTCATATTCAGAGTCTTCTTGGAATGTCAGGGGGCCCATACAGACAGCACAGATGTTCCCCATTACCCTGAAGCACTGCATGCAGAAACACCCTGAAAACAAAAGAGTATATTCAAACACAGAGTTTTGAGAGCTATACTTCATACTGTATACTCAAGCTGATGGTATCTATCTACTATCTCCTGTTCTTTATTTCCAAGCATAAATTAAAACATCAAGCTAATCAAATCAAGGCCTTCTGGATCCTCTGAATACTAAAGCAAAATGTTTAAACTCCATATGATTGAGGTCGGGTATACGCAGACTGTGATATTAAAGGCAATATTTCCTTTAACATGAATACTAAGATGACCTGTGCAGTTTTGAGTAGAGCAGGTGTACACATCCGAACTGTTTTCGACCTTCACAGCTTTCCCACAGGCCAGGCATGACTTATCACAGAATCCCATGAATCTGGCTATGGTGACTCCACCTGGCAGACTGCAAACACATACAGACACACAGATCTGACTGTGATGGCTCCACTGTATACACTGCACACAGGAAAGACCATTACTAGATCTGGCAGTGCTCTCTCATTCCTAATCTCCTCAAGCACAGACAACGCAGAGTTATCGTAAGTTCATAATTAATGATTAAATATAATCAACACATATTTAATCATTTAAAATAAGAGGACTAACAGGTACTATTTAATTCCGGCTGCTATTGTTACTGAATCGTATTATTTGCATACATCATTCCCTTAATCGTCCAACATTAAGCTGTTCAAACAACATGTTTTCCCCCAGAACAGTATTTACTTGTGCCTGGCTAATCATTAGCTAATTCCACCTAGAACCGTATGGGGTGTGACTCACCGCAGTATCAACGTTTGCAGTACACTGCCATTTCCCTGGTTCTCTTTTTCCCTGGCCACCACCCGCAGCAAAGTTTTCCCCAGCGAGCCACGCTGAGATAGGATGCGACTGCGGAGTCGCAGAATCCTCACCTGTAAAACGGGGAAAATTGTAGACACTCTTATATTTAATATGACCTTGAATCCAACAAAGAGAAAAACAAATAGATAATTATTAGTGGAAATTACTGAAATAAAAAAACCACTGTATGCACACCTTTTTATAATGGGCACTATAACTGCGTTCAGAGATAACCATTCATTAAAAATTATGGTCAAAGGTAAGTAGCATAAAGTTGCCATCAATAAAAGTGATTCTGATTTACCCTAAATAAAAATCATTTCTTGTAGGATTTCCTTGATACCATCATACTGGTACTATATAACCATGGTTTGCAAGGAGTTGACAGAACCTCAGTGGAATCTTATTGTCCAAAGGTACTGATCAGGAGAGGTGTATCAATAAGTGGAGAAAACAGGGACGTTTGCCAAGAGCAAGATTACCCTCCAAAGGTCTTAAAGTTACACTTCAATTTAGTTTTTGAAGGTGAAAATGTCTGACAGGATTTTATCTTGATTTCTGGCTTTACATAACAAAAACCTACAATGTCAATAAGAGGGTGTAAAGTTTTCATATCCATTGCACCAAATCGTTTAGTTTTCACACATAATGTTCTATCTTTTATTGTTTTATTCTCATTATCGTTATTATTATTATGGCCTATGTTAGTGCCATTCTAACTTTTTGGAATGCATTTTGTGGGAAAACAGAGGCAAAAGCAACAAGCAAAAGAAACAAAAAGAAACAATGTTTCACCCGTTATACAGCAGGTGTACACAGGGTATTAAAATACCCTAGTGTAGTGCTGATTAGGTGCTTTCTGAACTACAGTACTGTATATCTATGAAGAGGTGTATAGAAAGGAATTTTCTCTCTGTATAGCAATCTTAAAATAGTTGAAATACCGTTTGTTTTCCTCATTCACTGAGGTCAACAATGCATGCAGCTGGATGCCTAAAATGTCAACATTATTGCATACCAATATTTATAGTCACTACTAACCAATACTGTCCCATTAAACTATGGTGGGAAAATACGTTTCTAAACATAAACAAAACTCTAACAGAAATTGAACCAAATACAAATGAGTCTCTCTCTTTCTCTCTCTCTCTAAAAAAACAGGTCTTACAAGCCAAGGTTAAAGTCAAAATTCTGCTAATACAGCTATGTTGCATTTGGCTGCTAGAGAACAATTTAAAGTGATACACTATATGTCCAAAAGTATCTGGACACCTGACCATCACACCCATATGTGGTTCTTCCCCAAACTGTTGCCACAGAAAAAGCAACTGAAAGCACACTATTGTCTAGAATGACTAGATGAACTGGAATGCCAACTGTACACCAGCCCTTCTCTCCCAAAATCAGTGCCTGATCTCACTAATGCTGTTGTGGCTGAATGAGAAGAATTGTTTTTGGATACTATGAAGGGGATTACCAAGAAAAGAAAAACTGCTGACTACTGCAAAAAAACAACACCTTAACTATGGCTGTTGTGTAGATGGTGTTTGTCTTACTTTTTCCCGCTGAGGGTGGTACCGTGCACACACAAACCTCTGCAGTCGTTTTGCATAACCTCCAGCAAGCACCAGGAAAAAGACAAGACCATAAAGAAAGCCTGTGAATGAGCATAAAGTGTGTCATATGTCAAATGCAGGTCATTATGTAGACAGCGTACCGTGAGGAAAAGGGATAAAAGTCCAAGCCAAGCAATTCTCTTCAAGCTAGGGCAGAGATCATTTCTGGGCTGGTAAATGTAAACAAAAGCCTAAAATGAAGAAGCCAGATATCCAGATGCATTGCATGACTGTATTGCAGATTGTACAGATTGAGAGCTCTACCATAAAATTGAAACTGTATGTTATCACCCCATATGATAGCTTTAGCAGTAAAATGATGTAGGTCACAATTAGATGAATGTTGCCTATATTGTAGCTAGTAACCATCATTTCTATTTAATAAATAATTTGTATGTAACACAAAAGACTAGGTTTAATAAAACTCCCACCATGTAAAGAACTGGATTTATGATACAGCAACAGTTGTATTTCATAAAACTACATAATTAATTAAAAAGTATTACTTTAAAATGTCACTGCAGGTTTACTTCCTGTTCTGTTCTTCTAGAAGTTCAGCATTTTAATGAGATCCCCTTGAACACTTCTCCTTTATTATTTTTGTACAACTGCCAAACGTGATACAACTTGACACCAAATTGGCATAAATGTTGATCGCATGCGTAGTACCAGTCCTAACCACTAGATGTCCTTAGATAGTTGCTGGTCCATTCACACGCAGCACATTCATACCTATGAATAGGTAGACCATGTATTCTGGCTCCAGAGGTTCCATCAGGCACTTCTTGCTAAGGATTGTAATGTTCCCCTTCTGCAGAACGTCAAAGGAGGCCACAATATCTTTAAAGATGTCAGAAGCATAGCCTGAGCCATTCACTTGTATGTCCACAACCAAAGGAGCTGGAGAAACATATGAACCAAAATTAGAAGACTCTGTTATTTAGAAAAGGAGGAAATTGAGATTCGAATAGTGCCTAGTGTCAACATTGAGAATTTGGTGAAATCTCATTCTATTGTTCATTATTTGTATGTCATAGCAGTTTTAAAGGAGCAGTTTGTAACTTTTGGAGTATTCTCCTACCTGCTATGACCATCAAATGACAATCTCAATTAGAACATTGACAAGCCAAGTCCTCTCCCTCATCGGGAGGTGTGTATCAGGGCTGGGATCCCCCGGGACCCAACAACAGTCATGGGAGATGTGGTCAGATGTAAAGCTTACAGCACAAATAAAGGCAATTTAATTTACATGGGACCACTGTGCAACATTGTTTATTTTTGGAAAATAGAGCCAAGTAAATTCATTAGAAAATATTGTGGGTGGATACAAAGAAAAATAACATCTGGAGCAGATGGAATGGTCCGAATTTTTCAGGAGTGGGGAAGTAGAGGAAAAATGTAGATGCATTGGATGGCTATATTGCAAGTCAATTTTTTTTAAAGGTATCGAAACACTTTCATAAATTATTAACTCCTCTTTTAAAATGAATTTTGATGATTGGAGCTTTCATCATAATATGTATGATGAAAAGGTATTGTGAGCATGCACACTGTCTAATGGAAATAAGGTATACTAACATAACATTATAGTAAGAAGTACCAGATCTACACTTTGCTTGAATTAGTCCCTATCTATAAAAGGCAGACATCATTTAAAAGTGATGATTCATAAGTCATTATGTAGCCTATTTGAATTTATTTTACCTCAAATTTCTCAATCATCAATATCAATGTCAAATTATGTAGCCAATTAAAAAGGCCAGCATATAATGTATCACAATATATAAGAAGTGAACAGTACAAAGCCTCTTACCTCTGGCCACTATCTCTGTTTGAGCATGATAATGTAGAATGTCAAACACCCAGAACACCATGAGGTCTAATGCAATCACCACACAGCCCATTACCATGTGCTTAAGCACGGACACCAGGCCGGTCATGACTGTCCGCCTCTCTCGAGCCATCAACCGCAAGCAGTCTTGTGGTGTGTGACACAGTAAATGGAAGTGATTAGCACAGTTTTGGCTCCTCTTTAACAATTATTGAGTCTGACATTTTTTGTCTTTATTATTTTTAAATAATCCAAACACACACTCACACTCACTCACAAGGTGTGATGTAGGTCAAAGCCTCTTTCTTACTGAGGGGCAGGACTGCTGGTTTTCCTTGCCTAGAGAACTTGCGATCCAGCTCTACAAATTGCTCTGTTATGTAGAAGTTGTCAAAATCGTCTGAATGAAGGTAACGGTTTTTGTACAGGACTGCCCTGTTCACAAGCGCAAAAAATATCAACACAAAGTATCACAGACTACACAGTCAACAGATTATATTGCAGTGTACTACTACTTCCATTTCATCCATGGAAAATGTACATACAGTAAGTAATAAACACACATGCTTTATGGTTCTGCATAACCATTTCTATAATAATTAATGATAAATAAATAAATAAATCTCAAACTGTAAGTATGCATGCTAAATTTCCCTCACACAAAGCCAGGTTTCATTTAGCCTGTTTGAGTGAGTGTACCACTTTATTTAAATCCTGAACTACAATTTCTAATTCTATTTTTCTAATTCAGTAGGGAACTTTTCTGGATCTTTATGTCTACAAGATAAAATAAATGGCAGTAATGAACAGACTGAGGTGTTTGATGGCTACTCATGGTGGACTCACTTTAGGTACAAGAACAGCAACAAAAAGAAGCCCACATAGGTCAGTAGACCCATGAGGTCCAGGACACGCTCTCGGTCTTGTGACACCTCCTCCATGATCTTCTGAGCCATATCATGCCCAGACTGACTGCTGTTTAGATTCATCTCAAAGCGCACAGAGGCTGACATATTGAATTCAAACTCTTTCTTCATTTGACTGAATGCTGCAATAATTGCTAGAGTGAAATCAAACAAATTAATAGAAGACCCAGCTTTAATCATAAACCGTATATAACAGAATAGCTAGATCTCATATATAGTCGATGGTCTTATCTGACTATGTTACTATATCCTGAAACAACTGGGTGCAATAATGTTGCAGGAGAACAGGAAGGAGTTGCAGAACTTACGGAAAGCCAGTTTAGTCTTTAGATGGTTGCCAATATATGAAGGTATGACACAGAAGAACTCACCAACTGTTGGGAACAAGATGAGGAGAAATATTATATCATTTTACAATAAATGTTGCAAATATTATGAAGTCAGTGATAAAAAAAGAGAAGGTAAAAGCACAAAGTACTCTACATATCATTAAAATGGTAGGTTTTTAACCTTTCAGATGATACTTGCACATTCTGAGTTAATATTGAGAACTTCTGGATATTATTATTGTTTTGTTTTTTTTCTCTTTTTTTCTTTTATTATTGTCTGAGGCTGTGTGTGTACACTGAGGTCATGTTTGGATTTAGAGGCAGCACTGTCGGTAAGGTTGTCTTGCCACAGAGGCGGATATAAAACAATAATTTATTCAAAATGAGAACATGCTGGTAAAAGAGGGAAGTGAATGAGTCATGGTCAGCCAGGACAAGAATGAGAAGGGAAATGAGAAAACCATTGTGCATGCTCAGCATTCAGCATTCAGAGCAGCTCTTATGCTAAAACACTGATCTCTAGTTGGTACAAAAATTTTAAACCACAAATGTTCTACAGAAGGTGACCCAGAAAGTATTTTTATGTAAAGTATGTTAATGTTATAGGGATACATTGAAGACAAATAGAATGACTATAAAGCATTAATCGAAAGCTCTGTGCTATATAATACAACCTGGTACATTGTGTATGTAAACACATAGTAATCATATATATAGCCTTTTACAAAACCAAGTTGGATGGAAAAAAATACAAGGAAAAAACAAACTTCACCACAGTAATGAGTAAGAAGGCAATGATCAAAAGCTTCCTGTAAAGATGTTAATTACAAGTCTGCAAAGGTCACAATAATACATCTGCGGAGAGGCTGACCGCGCGTGAGGCCACAGAGTGGCCTGAAGCCATCCACGATGTGGCAGAGGAAAGAGAACACTGAGAGCAGCTCCATACAGTCAGCGCGGCCCTCGTCAAACACAGAGTTACATTTCTTATACGGTGTCCCCATCTTCACATTACAGATATCGCCGATGCTCGCCAAGAAGTACAGCACGCTTCTCAGAGAACGAGCTGAAAAAGGTTAGAATAAGAGAGGATAAGGTGGTTGCCATGGGATCTTGCTTTGTCCAGCTGTCAATGAAGTACACTGTAATTCACTCACAGACATGGCGTACAGACTCTGTAAGGGCGCTGATCAAGTTCTGCACTCTGCCTGCCAGTGAGTAGGCATTCCTGCTGACCTCTCTTACCTTCTCCAGCACAGCTATGTACCCAGAAACAAAAGCAACAAAAGCACAAGTGTGAGTCATTTATGAATTATGTAATACCCTTTCCTTTCAGATAACATAAATAAAGTCAGACGTATCTCAAATAAGAGAACAATTTTTGAACAATGACTTTAGGAACATGCAGTGAAGGCTAGTGTGCATGACTTACGCAGCAGAGGAGTGGAAGCTCGCTGCATGAGTTGTTGGGTTTGGTTCATGGCTAACTCGGCTCCGCACAACACGCTGGTTGCTGCTCGGTCAAAGTTCTCCAGAGTGTTGTTCAAGGGGCCTTGAACCATAAGGGTGATGATGAGGAAGAGCAGGATTTTTTTACCTTCCCCTTCAGAGGTAGAATAAACACATGAGGAGAGAGCTCCAGAAATATTCAATGGGTTTAATGAATAGTTTTATGAATGTAATCAAGCAAAATGGATTTGTCATTGAGCCTAATAAACAGTGGAGATAGTTGTTGTATAACACAAATAATATGCATAAGATACTCAATCACATCGAGTTTAGTGCTACTGTATAAGAAGTAAGTTCTTTTAGACATAGTCCGAAATGATGGAAAGGATACTTACTGGAGCACAGCATGGGAAGCATGAGTGTGATGTTGGTCCGCACGCTAACGGCGAGACCCATTCCAAACGCTGTGAAGGCGGCGATGGTTACCGTGGTGATGATGCAGTACCAAAGCGCATGTTTCTGTATGTACAGTGCTATTGCACCATAAATGAAGGCAAGCAACAGACCAAGCAAAAACGCTGCAAGACTGCGCCAGGCACGACTCCATGCTGAACTGCGAAAGATCCTTAACACCTGGCTGTTGAGTTTCATCCTGTCAAAACAAAACAAAACAAAATGTTTACATGTTAAAGTGGAAACACTTTAAATTAGCTCGCTTTATGCCTTCTATACTGTCTATTCTACCTTCTCATCAAAAGTCTCACTTTTTTCATAGCACGTAATACACAGCTTCAATGTCAATGGCTGATTTCTGTGAACTTTTTTCACGCAGTTCAAAAAAGTACAGTTGACAGTTGTTGATTAATTTCAAATTGAAACAAAAGCAGCTCAGAACTCGATTACATCACTTTTCAACTGACACTATTCGGAAAGTGCTGACTTTTGCAGTGGACAATGAGGGCTCAGGAAATGGAGGAACCTAGAGGGAAATATAGGAAAAAAGCACCCCATTCAAGTATGTTATTCATTTAAATAATGCTATTTTGGAATTTAGTAATATTCTTTGAATTAATAATTTAACAATGTATTTTTTTAATTTACATATAAAGCATTGGAGAGGGTCAGTAAGCTTATCCTACCTGACGTGGCTCACAGATTCCTGTTCGGACGGACATCTGATTTCCCTTTGGCCAGACTTTTAATAGGAGCTGTATTTGGAGCCATCAGTGGGACTGGTCAGAACATAGTCTTGTGTTTTGCTTCAAAAATATTAAGCTCTTTGGACATGAATTTTAAAATGAATTCATATGATTTTTTTTTTGCTCATTATCTTTATTATAGCTTTGTTTCTTGGACTCATGTACAACATTTCACTGACCAACTTTCACAGAGTCATAGTTGGATATGTTTTTATAGGTATGTTTCTCCTCTTTCTAGTACTTTCATACACTTGGTTTGCTGATGTGAAATTTGGGCTGAAATAAGCTGTGAACGTTTATTTAATGTTATGTGTGTGCTCTTTTAAAGCACTGTGTGTTCTAGGTGGGATGCTGTCTTCATATTTTCGTTGCTCAGTTCTTCTGATGTTTCCCAGCATTCTTGGTTCTCGTGGACAGGCTTATGCAATGTTGTTCATAATACAATGTCTCTATCAAGGTAAAAAAAAAAAAAAAACAAACTTGCTTGAAATGCTTCCTGTTTTGCATGATGCAGGTTGGACTTTTTGTTGCTCTACTCTGATTTTCAGGAAAATATTTTCCCTGGTCAAATAGTGCTATTGCCACAGAATTAGCTTTCCCACTAGGATAAAGAGGGAGTATGTATCCTGTGCATTTTGATGATGCTCAGTTAAATGACCACAGGATTTATACATACCCTATTCTTCCCTAATAAATCAAACTCACTACGTTTAACCCTAGAATGGAATATTACTAAATGTAGGCATGAAATCTTAAACTGACAAATTTTCTGTATAGAGAGAGTAGTTATACATACATATTATAGAGCACCTAGACATGAAATGAATATATATATATATATATATATATATATATATATATATATATATATATATATATATATATATATATATATATATATTCACTGTTCTATTCTCATGCCTGTTTTCCAAACAATATTCAGTATATTCAATATAACAAACAATTCAGGAGAGTTAAGCTCACCTGCCAAAGTGTGTCCTCTCAGGTCCAATCTCCAATATCCAACATAATGTCCAGGATGTGGTCTTCTCTATCGGCTGCAATATAGACCTGCAAATTGGGTACAGTAAGATTATGTGGAGGACGGTTTCTGAACCATTTATTCAGGTGTTCCAGGAGATAGTGGTGAGTTAAACTGTAAAATGATGTTTCTATACTAGCTTGCACTTCATTTTCTGCAACCCCAGATGCAGACTAAAAGAAATGTCATTTGCATAATATAAATGAAAATGAACCACTGGATTAAACAAGATTATGAAACTAATGAAAGTGGAAGGATGTAATTGAAAGAAGCTGGACGTTCTTCATTAGTCGTGAAGACAGATTACTTATATAAATGTATGTTGATGTTTGTCAAATGAATGACATTGCTTTTATATATTAGAAACCTCTAGAGAGTTCTTCATCAACACTGTCCTAACAT
This sequence comes from Ictalurus furcatus, assembly GCF_023375685.1. Taxonomy (NCBI): domain Eukaryota; kingdom Metazoa; phylum Chordata; class Actinopteri; order Siluriformes; family Ictaluridae; genus Ictalurus; species Ictalurus furcatus. Next base: position 15,365,188 of record NC_071255.1, on the reverse strand, counting down.
TCTTCTCTCCCCTACATCAGGCTGACAGCGTGCAACTCCAGAAAGAGGCACAGAATGTGAGTAGACAGTTCCAGGGCATCAGGAATGAAGTGATGGGCGAGTATGGCTACGATTCCATTGGTCAGAATATTACAGCTACAGGCAACAGCACACAGGAGCAGTACACTGTGAAGACCATGATGCGCTGTGAATGTGAGTGACACACACGCTGCAGGACAACTCAAATGGTACTTTGTGTAGATTTACTCTGCTACAAAGACAATTTAGCAGCATCATTTAGCCACATTTTGTGGTGTCCATTAAGAATGCTCCTTGTGAATGTATACACCTTGTCATGTTGTAACGGACAAAATGCTGTGTACAGATGTGGTAAAGAAGGGCATTGATCACTGCAGTGAGTGGTTCAGTGATACATGGCTCAAGTGCATGGACACAATTAAATCCCCTGCCATCAGCCATTTCCTATGTGTGCCTATGAAGTTTGATTTTCTCTGTAATATTATGAGAGGTAAGTAGTTACATCAAACACTGTGTAGTCATTGTACATCTATCTCCTGAGCTTAATTTATATTATGCATTTAGTTAGATAGATAGATTTGAGTGGGCACGGTTGTTTTGTGGTTAGCATGTTTGCCTCGCACTTTCAGGGTTGCGGTTTTGAATCCTGCCTCTGCCCTGTGTGTGAAGAGCTTGCATGTTCTCCCATGCTTCGGGATTTCCTCCGGGTACTCCGTTTTCCTCCCCCAGTCTAAAGACATGCATTGTAGGCTGATTGGCATTTCCAAATTGTCCATAGTGTGTGAATGTGTGTGTGATGGGTTGGCACTCCATCCAGGGTGTCACCAAGTTCCTTGGGATAGGCTCCAGGCTATCCCTGTGACCCTGTGTAGGATAAGCAGTAATGGATGGATAGATATGATTTAGTGATATAACTTCTCAAGGTTGTCAATTTCTATTAACAACTAGGTTTTGCAAGTTCCTTTTACCAGGTATTTACTGGTTCAACACTGTATTCACTTCAGTAATGACTCCATGGTGTAAGGAACAGATCCCAGTGGAGGGAAACTTTGGACAGACCTTTGACAAGCTCAATTCTGCCATCAGTAAACTCGGGGAACAGTTTACCACCAATGTGGTCTATGAGGTACAGTGGATTGTCACAGTTTCATCTACCGCACAATCCGTTGATTAACGTGCTATATTCTGATAATTAACATTAAAATGCTCACGTGCTAGTGTGACTGACTCCTGACTCTGAAACACATTCAAGCACTTAGGTTTTAAAGCCCTTATATCACAGTCCAATATTCCTTCTAAACCACTGAAACTTAATAAAAAATATACATTACCGTGCAAAAGTCTTAGGCACCCTATTTTGTTTAGTACACACTTTGTTATAGATTTAAATTTGATGACTTCTACATTATTGAGTCAGTACGAAAAACATTTTAGATTTCAAAACATTAGATTTCGAGCACAAAAAGAAATGTTACAGAAAAATGCTTGTATGTCAGTAAAGAAAGCAACATATTATGTATGAAACCACTTTTCAGACAAAATAAATAATGAAGGCAGCTGGATTTTGCTGCAAAAATAAGAAGCAAGTGCGAAAGTCAAAGTCTCCAGAAGAACTGTAGCTGGTTCTGCAAGATGCTCAATAAAACTTACAGCTTTTTACTTTTTAAAGCAAAGGGTCGTCACACCAAATATTGACTTTGTTTCATTTATTACTGTTTACTGCTCTTTATAGTATTTTTATTAATGTAGAAACATTTAATTCCATTATTTTGAAGGCATCTTTGCTCTACAGCATTTCTTTGCATGTGCCTAAAACTTTTGCACAGTATTGTATATTTTATGTTTGCATGTTTGGGAGTATTACATGCCATGTTCATTTTGTCCTGTGAAATCTGTAGAAAATTGAGGATCAGCCCATGTTTGGAACCACAGTTCTTCAGGACGAATTTCGCAAGGAGCTCACCAGGACATTTAAGGAGAAGAGAAACACTATCGAGCAAATATCCAGGATCATGCAGATCCTCCTCTCCTTCACATTTATAACTGTTTTCATTTCGTAAGTGCACACCGTTTAACCCCCTCCCCATTACACATTCATATTTAGCTTCACAGATAAAATTAAACACTATTTACTTTTGTTTAAACAAAAAAAGAACAATTAGAAAAAAAATAATCTCTGTATGTCCCTAAATTACTGACACCCATAAAGAATATTTTAAATGAATTTAAGCAAATTGTCGTCCTTGAAAAAAATATATTATACGGTATATTACGTTATATAATTATTATTAGGTAATAATATGTATTAATATTAGATTTTCATAGCCTTCCTTTATTTTTATTACTAAGGGCTTTTGGATATGCACGAAAATACACCAGAGATATCTGCTTTGACAATGTCTACATTACAACCTACTTTAGACAGATTGATGAGCGAAGAAAGAGACGGGTAAGATCCATTTTCCCCCTACAACACTACTTTTCTTATTTTCCAAGCTGACAACTACTTTTTCAGGGTAAGCGGTATCTACTGCCCTTGAAGAAACCAGAAAAGAGCACTTTCATCAACCCCTGGAGCTTGACAATCCATTCCAATGAGCTGCAACCTGTGGTACAATCTTTAAGGATATAGTACATGCTGTATTATAATATAATATTTGTGTTCAGTAAATACCAACATTTTTGCTTTTGAAATGAAAGCTTTATTTTGCTGTTTTTATGTAACTCAACAGACAGCAAGCCTGGTCCAGGTTGTATCTCTGGCTCTGTTTGTATGTGTTCTGCTGGCCACTGATAGAGTCCTTTACCACATTTTCGACATCATCCGTAGGCATACCTTTACAGAGCAATCTGTTAAAAGTGAGTATAATTAACAAATATGAAAATGTTCCAACTTTAATCAGTATACTTGTCAAATGTTCAGAAATTTGCGTCTATTATTTCCTCTTGAATTACAGGTAGTCATGAAATACACATTGACATTAGAGGAGAATCCATGTTAGCTAAGCTCCTTCGTAAAACTATCGGTGCCTTCAACACCTCCTCTAACCTAGATTTGCAGTCCAGTAACTTGCGTAAGTGTCTTTCTAGTTTTGTTCATTACTTTTTCTTTGCACTGCTATGATGGTTGTACTTAATTCTCTGCACATTATTCCTTTCATTGCCTTGTATGTCACATTTATGCCACATGTATGGCATATTTTTTCCTACTGTATAAATGAAAATGGATGACATGAAACATGCATTTAACCCCTGGTTGAAGTTAACCACTGATTTCTGATCCAAATCAGACAGCGGCTTTACATCTATGAACAAGCTAAGAACATGCAGGCAAGGTCTCAGCACATTTACTGTATCTCTGAGTTCTCGGCTCTCAGGCTTCAGCACTTCCACTTATCTAGATTAAGTTAATGAGCTGTTGGTTTTGAGACCTGGAACATTATCCATTTAGAGTCCATTCACAATATGGCTTAGAGTAAGACTGTCCACCACATCCTGTATTGCTCATTGATTTAATATTCTGTGATTTGATAGTCTATAATGCAATTATGCAAAAGTCTTCAGAGATCTCCAAGAGTGCTCTTAGTATATCAGTCCTAGGAATGTCTGTTATGTCTGCATGTGGTAAAATGATTACTATGTGTATTTGCAAGTCACAGGCTTTGGAACCCTGTCTGTCCTGACGTGGTTAGCATGGCTGTGATTTTTAAGATGATCAAAGTTTCTGGATCTGACAGTTTAAACACAAGCTCAGAGCTCAGTCTGGCCTCTGTCTAATCAGGTCTCTCCTTTACATGTTGGCAAACAAAGCTGCACATGCCTGTATACATTTCTTCTTTTGCTTCTTCTATGCTATTTGAAATAAGGAAAGACCGGTGCATAACCAAACCACTGCAAAAAAATTATATATTAGCAAGAATCTTAAAATTGTCTTATTCTATTGGCAGATAATTTACATCTTTCTAGAAGGAAATGCTGAAAATAAGAAAAAATACTGTAATTTCAAGCTTGGAATGAGTACAAATATGAAGAAATAGGCTTAATAATCTTATATTTGTTTAAAAATGAGAAATATTAGTTGAATATGTCTATAATCAAGATTTTTTTTACCTGATTAGAATTTTATTATTTTAATGTTATCATTTTTTGCAAAAAAGAAAAAAAATATTATGGTCCAAGTATGTTAACTGGATTTGAAGGTCAGAAAAAAATACATTAAATGAGACTCTCAAAAATTTCATATCAGAGTAAATAGCATAGTTATACAACTGAGTGCAAAAATTTACATGAACTTGAATTCATTCATCTTCAGTAACCACTTTATCCTGGTCAATGTTGCTGTGGATCTGGAGCATATCCCGGAAACACTGGGCATAATGCAGGAGAATTCACCCCAAGCACCCTGGGGATACTCATTCACACATATAGGAGGAATTTATCTTAGTCAGTCCACCTTCTGGCATATTTTTTAAATGTGGGAGGAAACTGGAGAACCCAGAGGAATCTGGAAGAACATGTGAAACTCCTCACAGACATTAATCCCACCTCAGGATTGAACCGAGGATCCTGGAGCTGTAAGGAGGCAATGCTACTTGCTGTGCCACTGTACTGCCCATTTACATGAACTTAGGAACAAAACAAACAAACAAAAAAAACGGGCTTTTTTCACAGATGTTCCTTCAGTATCACAAGTAACATAACATGTTTTAATATTAATAGAGGGCAAAAAACCTAATGAAATCACTTCAAATGTCTCAAAAATTAAATGCCCACTTTTATAACTATTTCCAAACTGTTCCTTATCGTCTGAGCAGCTTTTTGGATCTTTGGATATTTGGTCTAACGCTGCCAGATTTCTTGGCAGATCTTTGCCCATTGTTCCAACTGTAACTGTTACTCTCCCAAACATTCATATATTTTTTTTAACTCAGGTAATAATTGTTGTCATGTTGCAGGATACACTCATATTTCATTTTGGAATTCTATTCTTGTAGATTTCTATTGTTTTAATGGAGGTATATTTTGCAATTTCCATTAAAAACAACGGGGAATGCAAACTTGTGTAACAACTGTATGTCAGCAGTTGTATATTTCAAACGTGAGTCATTCTGCAGTCTTAGAAGAGTGGGTTATTGAAATTGTTTACTAGCTTGTCTGAGATGAGGACAAAATGTATCTGTGTGTGTGTGTGTGTGTGTGTGTGTGTGTGTGTGTGTGTAGAGTGTCTCCCACAGCCTCGTGCCCTGAGTCAGGCTGACTACCTGTGGAGTACCCTCCCAGTGCTGCTAATGGGCCTCATGTGCTGCTTTCAGGTTTATACAAACCGCCTACGCAGGGTCATCACTACATTCTACTTCCCCAAGGTAACACTGATAGATTAGTTCAATATATAGTTTAATATGGTCAGTTAGTTGTGAAGGAGTATTTGTTAAGTGGTTTGGTCATTTATTAGGAACTTTATGTCCATCCTCTGCACAGAGCAGCACAAATGACTCATTTTGCTGCATATGTAAGCTCTCAGTGCTAAATAGTTTTAGTGTTACATAACAAACAGTTTCAATATGAGATGAATAGGATTTAAACTAGCACTGTATCAGACACAAAACACTCACACAGTTAGTACTTCTTATACAAGGCCCCAATATAATCTTTCAGCTTTCACATAGAAATATGAGCAGGAATGCAGTCATAATTAAGCACGGAATGTATATTCTCTCTAAACATGCTTATATTCTGTCATTTATTCAAAATCATATTAAAGAATTTTGTCAATGTTCTGAATCTATACCAAATTGCTTTCTGCTATACAGGGAGCATTAACCAGTACTGATAATGATCTAAAAAATTAGACAAAATACACATTATAAGCAGCAAATAAATAACACAGGGTTCAAAGAACAGATCCGGTATGCTCAGCTCTATGTAAATTCTATGGAGTATGTTTGAAGGTGCTCTTTGGTGGGGAAAAATATTTAAAAAATAAATTATAATCCAAAAAAGGTAATCCAAGGCACACTTCCAATTGAAATTATTTAAAATAATTTATTTAAATGAATGGCTAGTGTCATAGTGTGCATGTATAAGTTGCAAAAGTTTTAGGCACCTTATTTTGTTTAGTACAAACTTTGTTATAGATTTTTAATTTTATTTCTTATGCATTATCAAGTCAGTAAAAAAAAATGCTTTCTTCTGTTTTTGTGTATACCTCGTACTAAATTGTTTCAGAAATTAAAACAAAATCTAAGATAAAACAAAGGCAACCTGAGTAAACTTAAAATACAGTTTTTTAAATGATAATGTTATTTATTGAAGCAAAAATGTTATCCAATACCAACTGGGCCTGTGTGAAAATGTATTTGCCCCCATAGTTACTAATTCCCCAAATCTATGAAACTGCATTCATAATGGGGTTCAGCTGGACTAGACACAACCAGGCCTGATTACTGCAAACCCTGTTCAATCAAATCAACACTTAAATAGAACTTTTTTTTACCAGCATGAAGTTGGTTAAAAGGTCTTCCACAGTAACAAATTATGCCAAAGTTGAAAGAAATTCCACAAATGATGAAGAAGAAAGTGATTGAAATACATCAGTCTGGGAAGGGTTACAAAGCTATTTTAAAGGCTCTGGGACTCACAATGAGAGCCACTATCTCCAAATGGAAAAACTCAGCACAGTAGCGAACCTTCCCAGAAGTGGCCGACCTTCCAAAAATCCTAAGAGCACAGCAACTACTCATCCAGGAAGTCAGAAGAGAACCAAGGACACTGTTAAAGGAACTACAGGCCTCTCTTGCATCAATAAAGGTCACTGTTCATGTCTCAACTATCAGAAAGACACTGGGCAAAAATGGCATCCATGGAAGAGTGGCAAGGTGAAAAGCACTGCTAACCCAGAACTTTAAGGCTTGTCCGAATTTTGACAAAACACACCTTGATGATACTCAAATCTTTTAGGAGAATGTTCTGTGGACTGATGAGTCGAAAGTGGAACTGTTTAGAAGACAGTGGTCCCATTACCCCTGCTATATAACAAACACAGAATTCCACAAAAATAACATCATACCTACAGTCAAGCATGGTGGTAGAAGTGTGATGGTGTGGGGATGCTTAGCTGCTTCAGGGCCTGGTAACTTGCAATAATTGAGGGAAACATGAATTCTGCTACCTACCAGAAAATCCTAAAGGAGAATGTCCGGTCTTCAGTCCGTAAGTTCAAACTCAAGCGCAGCTGGATTATGCAGCAAGACAATGATCCAAAACGTAGGGGTAAATCCTAGTCCTAGAAGTAAGTGAAAGACTGATTTCCAGTTATCGAAAGGGTTTGGTTGCAGTTATTGCTGCTAAAGGTGGCACAACCAGATTTGAAGTTTAAGGGGGCGATTAGTTTTCACATGGGTGAAAGGTGTTGGATAACTTTTTTTTTTCAGTTAAAAAATAAAAACTGTATAGTGTGTTTACTCAGGTTGCCTTTGTTATATGTTGTATTTCATTTGAAGATCTAAAACTATTTAGTATGAGATATAAACAAAAACAGAAGCAGTAAAAACAACACTGCATGTTTAAAATCAGATGCTCCTGCATTCCTTTTAAGCTTAACAGATGTTGGTTAGTATGTTGCTTATGAATGTAAACTTGCATATCTAGCATACTAAATGTTCTTGCTTATGAAAAAGCATTTTCCTTTTTTTTTTTTAACCTTTTACTTTAGCCTGCAGACCTTGAATTTGTTTCTTGGGTACTTATTGTCATTTCTTTCTAAATAAATAATGAGACCATTTAAAAGTACACGTATTGCACTGCATTTGATATGCCTCACTTGCAGAATGGTGGAAAACTCTTACATAAAAGAACATGGCTCAGAGTACTTTTCACAGGTATTAACCACTTTGCTGCAGTGTGTTTCACTGGGTTCATTAGAATTAACAGAGCATGCAGCATGAGCACAGCAAAATCCCTATTGTTGTATTATCTCTTACAGTGTTCATTTGTGTACAGCTGGACCGTTTGTGTTAATCCAACTCTTGTGGGCTTTGTTGTGTAGGGAGAAATATGTGTGTGTGCATATGTAATAATAAGCAGAGAAAGTTTTACACTAATAGCTTTAGACACATTGTGTTCTGAGGATCCGTGTCTATGAGAAGGATTAGAGGCTCCGTCAGGCTTGAAACAGCTGCAGCATCAATAACACTATTATACAGAACAGATCACTGCTTATGCCACTGTGTTTCACCCAGCTCATTCCATTTATTTGCAAATAAAAACAACTAGAATCCATTTTTCTAGCTTTAAAGTATGTTTGATCTTCATTATGTTTCTTTCTTATATTTGACTTTGCCTTTTCTTGTGGTTGTTCTTCCTGGATAGAGAGAGAAGAAACGGATTCTTTTCCTCTATAACCTCCAGATCCAGAGACGCATTACTTTTGTCAACCGGTTGAGCAAACAGCTCAGGCATCAGCGACGAGCACCAAAACCGGTGTGTATGCAGTTACACCCCGATTATTACTAAAAAGGACCAAAAATTATCTCTCTTTCTCTCTGTTTGACACATTATCATCTTTCACACCTTCTCTTTAACGGTCTCCTCTTTCTGTCTTTCTCAGGTGTTGTCCATGCTGCTGTCTCCACTGGAACGGTTGGGGTGGGGTGTGTGTTGGTGTTGGGTGTGTGTGGAAAGCATGAGGCAGCGGAGTGCTGTGCATTGTTCTGTTGTGGGCTGTAATGTGCTCTACTGTGCACAATGCTGGAGAGATTTGGGGAACTGCTGCATTTGCTCCATACCTAAGGATATGGAGCCTCAGGACAATGACTCTGACACAGACACAGTTTACTATGTTCATTAATCATATTTCTGTTTCATACATCATACATCACACACAGGACAATAAATTGTAACTTTTACCCAAATTAGCTGTATTATCTGTTTACTAAACATTCCCCTTGTGGGTGGCCTAGGGCCTGTATTCTGTATTTGTACGATTAGAGCAAATTAAAGTAATAAAACACCTTGGGGTGTGCTGTTGTAGGAAAATGATCTATGTTGGGGTGGTGTGATGTCACACCAAAGCTGATTATTTTCCAATAATTTCCAGCATAACTGAAGTATTTTATTCCTTTTATACCACAGCAATTTTTTAATTACCATTTTCATTTATTAATGTCAAAACATTGTGCTTTTTAACTGTTTGTAGTTACATTTAAAGTCTTGGAACATTTATGAGAAGAATTAGCTCCTCTTATCATTTATGTTATAACAGCTATAAACAGTCATTCCTTCACCTGTAGATATGTTTCCATCCAAGTTGCTAATTTATGTGAAAAAAAATGGAATATCGTATAAAAAACACTTGCGACTAAAGCACCATGTGTTCATCATCATTTTCGTGGAAACTGGCACCAAGTATCAACACAACCTTTTACTTCTCTGAGCCAATTATCCAATCACATGATTTGCTGTAGCAAAGTCACATGACATTTTTTTTTAACGTGCATCGAGGAATTCATTTGGTAATTGTGATTCCATCGTAGTTTATGTGCATGTCTTCTTATCAAATAAAAAAAAATTATCCACCTGAATTGAGCACACAAAGTTTTTTTATACGCATTTTTCGAGATTTTATTCGCATCCGGTGTTTCCACCCAGAGTTTTTAATTTGACATCCCAAAATTCGCATAATAATAAGCTATGTGGACAGAAATATGTCTCTCTTTTTTTCTATTTCTTGAAGTTAATAAGACAAAAACAACACCGCTTATCAAGTTACCAAACAAACAAGCAAGCGCAAAGTCCTCTGTCTGGAAGACTTGAATGTGCAGAAAACCTATGATGTCAATAGCACTGACACTGGAGACTCCTTCTAGAAATACTAAATGAACATCTCATTACAGAAAGCTACACCATATCTACAATATATACTTTGTCTTTGTTTTATTAAAAAAAGAAAAGAAAATCTGTTTAATCGTGTCCTTGAAGAAGGAGCTGTTACAAGAGAAAAAAATGAAGGAGCGCATTAATATAAACCTATTATAGCCGAAATAGTGTCCCAGCAGTGCTGTTTCAGTTAGGCTAAATGAACTTTCTGTCTGATTCCAGACTTGAACAGTACAGTTTATTATAAAGATTAAGAACATTCAAATATTTACCCTGCTCGACCCAATATGAAATAATCGCAAAGGTCAAATATATAGGTATATACAGTTGCGCACATAAGTTTGCATACCCCTTGCAGAATCTGCTAAATCTTAATACTGTTAACAAAGTTAGACGGATCATAAAAATCCCATGTTGTTTTTTATTTAATACTGTCCTGAATGAGCTAATTCACATAACAGATGTTTACATATAGTCCGCAAGACAAGATAATAGCTGAATTTATAACAAATTACCCCGTTCAAAAGTTTACACACCCTTGATTCTTAATACTGTGTGTTGTTACCTGGATGATCCACGAGCCAGGGGGATGTAAACTTTTGAACAGGATGATAAGTGTAAATTGTTAGTATTTTATCATCTGGGAGACATGTAACTATCTTATTTAGCGTCTGACGGGCGGTACTAAATGAAAAAAAAAGAGAATTTTAAACAAAATAACAACAATTTACACTGTTCAAAAGTTTACATCCCCCTTAATGTATCGTGCTGCCTTCTTGAGCATCAGTGAATGTTTGCACCTTTTGTAATAGTCGTGTACGAGTCCCTCAGTTGTCCTCAGTGTGAAAAGATGGATCTCAACATCATATAGCCGCTGTTGGAAAGGGGTCAAATATGCAGAAGATGCGGGAAAAGTAAAGAATATGCAGGACCTGGAGGATTTTTCTGAAGAACATTGGGCAGTTTACATGCTCAGGACAAACAAGGGACTCATGAACAACTATCACAAAACATAACAACAGTCATGGATCATCTGGATAACAACACACAGTATTAAGAATCAAGGTTATGTAAACTTTTGAACAGGGTAATTTTTTATAAATTCAGCTATAATCTTGTCTTGTGGACTATATGTAAACATCTGTTATGTGAAATAGCTTATTCAGGACAGTACTAAATAAAAAACAACATGGAATTTTATGATCCTTCTTACTTTGTTAACAATATTAAGATTTACAGATTCTGCAGGGGTGTGCAAACTCATGGGCACAACTAAATCAGTCTCCGCGTTAGTACTCGGCCATGAAAGGGTTAAGCAGCAAGAGGAAATCCCGCCTTGCTGACGAGCACTACAGCGACCTTGTAAACATTTAGTTCAGCCGGAGCTACAGAGCCGCACGGTCCCTCCACGGCGATTCGTTAAGATGTACCATGTTAGGAAAGAAAGAGTCGTTTGCTTTTTCTCAGTATTGAAACTGACAACATCGCAGACATTTTGAATGGGAGATGACGACTGCGTGTGAAGGCGCGAGTGCTGGGCCGATCTACAGTGTTCAGTTTGGACCGCAGGTGAAAGGTGTACACATTCAATAACCTTAAGTATTACCCCCCCTCACCACCACCTGCCTTTATTGACGGATAGTGTGTCCCCTAAAGACGTAGCACACACTCTCGCACCTGGATGTCATCGTTGTGGAAACATCTGGCAGCTTCTCACTCCTTTCTTTCACACCGAATGGAAACATAGACAATGAGCCACGGTTTGCTTCTTGTGTTTCGGACTCTTGTCACTGTGCTGCTTTTTATAACGTTTAGTGGTACATTCAGGAGCGCGTGGACTTCAGCTGTACCTGGAGAAGTCTTCAGCACTGAGAGAAGGACAGAGTCCCACAGCCAAGATGATGTGCTGACGAGCACACCAGCAATAACTCATTCTGTTCACTCAGGTAGGCTATCAGTCTCTCACTAGACCAAATCATTACACTCTCAGGGGGGAAAAAAATATGCATCAAAGGTACTCCAGGAGTACATCTTTTATACCTTTACTATGTATCTTTCACCTGTAAAAGTGGGTTTACTGTAGCTGTGGAAAATTTTTAAGGTACATAAATGGACTGATTAATTTTTAAGGAGCTTCAGCTTTTACGGCTTAGTGGTTAGCACATTTGCTTTGCACCTCCGGGGTTGGGGGTTCGAATCCTGCTTCCGCCCTTGTGCATGGAGCTTGCATGTTTCCTCTGGGTACTCCAGTTTCCTCTGCCAAATATATGAGTTGTAGGCTGATTGGTATTTCCAAATTGTCTGTAGTGTGTGCCCTGCAATGGGTGGACATCCCATCCAGGCTGGCCCCTGGGATAGGCTACAGATTCCCCCATAACCCTGTGTAGGGTAATGGAAATGGATGGATGGATAGTTTTTAAGGCTTGAAGCATTAAATATGCACTACATGCATGTATGTCTATGTAAAAGATACGTACTAAAGGTAAATTTGGTGTACACTTGATGGTACCTGATCAGCAGCAAGGAAAGGTATCATTTAGTTCCCTTTTTTCTGAGAGTGTATAGCAGTTGGGATAAGTTACAGTGGATATAAAAGTCTGTACACCCCTGTTAAAATTGTAGGTTTTTGTAATATACAAAAATGAAACCAAGATAAATCATGTCAGATATTTTTTCCACCTTTAATGTGTTAAAGCAACCAACAAAATTCAAGTGAAAAACAAATAGAACCATTTTAAGGGGTGGGGGGGGGGACGTATAATAGTTTGTAAGTGTGCACAACCTTATGTAATGGGACTGTGCTCATAATTAACCAGTCACATTCACACTCATGTTCAAAAGTAATTATCACAACATCTCAATTTAGTCAAAACATACAAACAGTCACTCCAACCCATGTGGCAAAACGTGTAAAGAATGCCATACCCACTGTGAAGCATGGTGATGGCAGCATCATGCTATAGGGCTGCTTCTCTTCAGCTGGGACTGGGGCTTTATTCAAGATAGAACCAATAATAAATTGGTTAAAATAAAATCACCTTACATAATTCCATAAAATAAAATCACCTTCCAGCATGATAACAACCCAAAGCACAAATCCAAGTCAACAAAGTAATGACTTCAGAAAAAAATAAATAAATTTTGTAATGGCCCAGTCAGAGCCCAGATCTAAAGCGTATTGAAAACCTGTGAAATGACATGAAGAGGGCTGTGCACAGGAGATCTCCTCACAATTTGATCAATTTGGAGCATTTTTGCAAGGAAGAGTGGAATAAAATTACCCAAATCTGAATGTGCTAAGTTGGTAGACTCTTACCCAAAAAGACTGAGTGCTGTATTACAAGCAAAAGGTGTTTTAACAAAGTATTAGTTAAGGGGTGTGCACACTTATGCAACCATAAGTTACTGTAAGTTTTTTCTTCTTCCTTTTTTTTGCACCTGAATTTTGTTGTAAGCCCTAATCGACATTGTGGGTAGGTTTGATTTGGTCTGTAGTCAGTGAACAGCTGCATTTACCTGCTGGAATATTATATTAACGGTTGTCATCATACTGTCTGTAAAATATTCAGTTACCCTGCAATATGTGCCAAATATTAACCAAATATTAAACATTAAATATTAATAATAATATTAAAACCAAATATTAATGTAGAAGTAACGTCAGAGAGGGTCACAGAGTCTAGGGAAGTGTGCTAATCTATTTGTGTTGACACTTTGTACTCATGTTCTGGCAAGAAAATTGAGTAATATGTGTAAATAGTCAAATTTATATGATTTATTTATATATCTCTTCTTTTATATCCCCTTGTGCTTCAGGGGTTTCCTCCGTGTACTCCGGTTTCTTCCCCCCAGCCCCCAGTCCAAAGACAAGCGCTGTAGTCTGATTGGCATTTCCAAATTGTCTGTAGTGTGTGAATGGGTGTGTGAGCGTGTGTGTGTGCCCAGTGATGGGTTGGTACCCCATCCAGGGTGTACCCCACCTTGCACCAAGAGTTCCCTGGGATAGACTCCAGGCTCCCCGTGACCCTGTGTAGGATAAGCGGTATGGACAATGGATGGATGGATGGATGGATGGATGGATGAATATGTGTACTTCACAGCTGAAATACGCAAGACTAGTTCTAACCATAATCTCTAACTTTTTAAAACAAAGTTCTGTATTTGGGTAGATTTAGTTTAGAATGAGTAAAGAGCCATGTCTTAGCTTCATAACCAAACAAACAGAGGGCAACACATTGTTTGAGTGCTAATGGTAATGAAAGAGAAGGCATTGTATTCGCTAAAGATAAGAAATCATGGGAAACAACAAAGCTTCTCATTTTATATTTGACAGTCTTTGTTGGGGTGACTATAGTATTATGAGGCCAGCTTTAGCCTTCAGTCACAAACAAAATTTACTGACCACAGATGGTCACTGTTACTCATTCGTACACACACAGCTGCAGACAACACACACATGTGCCTATTAGTTCCACAGAACACTTTACAATGACCGTCATTGTAATTTATAAAAGGATAAACGTTTAATATGATAATAATTCATTAACGTAATAGAATTACTTATTTTGCAGTATGAAAAGTTCTTTTGTTTTTAAGCCACAAGATGCAAAGCTCAACAACAGTTATTCAGCTGTAGAAATGGCCAGTGTTGTTAATGCTGCTGCAGTTGCATGTGGCACACACATACCATAAAGCACAGTATTTCCTGTATTCTGCTTATTACCAGAGAGTAGGCTGAGAAATGACATCATGAACCGACAGTAACTTGAGAAGAGCTTTGATCATATACAGTATATGTACACTGCACACTGCAATTTCTGTTGTCACTATCCCATTATTTCTCCTCATTTGAGCCTTGAGCTCTCAACTATGTTATGCAATATTCTTGGGAACTGCAGTGCATTAATGGTAATGTTGAAAGAATTGCCTCCTGGGACTGGTCAGTTAATGGGCACTTATGTGATAATATAATAATATTAATATTCCATGTAATAGATTTGGTCATCAGGCAGTGAATACAGTCCATGGTGCACGTTAGTGCAAAGCTGTGCAAAGCATAAATCTGAACCATGGGGGATTGAGAAATGAAATGCAATATTGATTGGAAGATTTTGGAATTTCACATTCTGTGGCAGAAACATCCTACTACTACTGCCATTGCTACTTGTGGAGGAACGTGAGTTCCTTGTGTGAGTTCTGTGGAGTCCACTGCATGAATTGCACAAATGCAATTTTTAAAAGTATTTGACAGCACTAAAACACATTCAGACAGAATTGAGGGATGTGTCCCTATCTGTGTAACGCACACGAAGTAGTATGATTACATAGTAGTAATACCAGTGGTGTATTGACAATATATTTAAAGAGATAGTATGCATTTTAGGAAAAGGACCAAGTGTTTGCAACTCTGAGGATATGATTATATACTGCCATTACCTCAGTATTACAGAAGCATACTGAGTGTTGACTCACTTTTGCTGGATATAACTCTGTTTAGAAACATATAAATATCTGTACAAACAACTCCTGGCTTAGTCACAAGCCAGATATCATGAGTTCTCCAGCTCAACAACTTTGTAACTCAGCAACAATACTAATTCATATCGAGGGCAAATCGACTGACAGTCATTTATTATATTCCCAGCAAAAGCTATTCAGGAAGTTAAAAAAACTCTCAGTATTGAATCAATTTCCTCGTATCGTATCGTATTGACTCTCACTCTAACTCGTGTTCGTTTACACTCTCACACTCTTCTCTCCCCAGTTGGCTACTGACTTCTGACTGGCCCTCTATAGTCAGACTTCTTTTGTGCTTGAAGTTGGGGTGTCAGGACGTTTGACATATCTGAGCTGGTGAATGATGTATGTGCACAAATATCCCACTTAGTCTAACCTGACACCCAGGGCTGACGCTACCAATAGGCAGAGTAGACAATTGCCTAGGGCACAGGTGTCCAATCTTATCTGGAAAGGGCCGGTGTGGGTGCAGGTTTTCATTCTAACCAAACAGGAGCCACACCGGAGTCTACTGAAAGCCAGATTCAACTGATTAAACAGGTGGAATCAGGTGTGGCTCCTGCTTGGTTGAAATGAAAACCTATACTCACACAGGCCCTTTCCGGATAAGATTGGACACCCCTGGCCTAGGGCCTCGGGCTTGGAGGCGGGGCCTCCATAACTGTGACATCCCTATACGCTAGTCCACCAATCAAGACAGGCAGCAAAAGACTAGACTCTTTGTCCATTGGATATAAGTGCATTGTCACTCATCTGTAGTGAAATCAATTAATGTCACCGCTTCAAAGTGGGTCCCACCCTCTGAATGTATGAATATATAGGGTACGTTGAACAAAATGCAAAAATGAAACTTAAGTCAGTGACTTATAATGGCGCCGAAACAAACACATCCTTCGGGGGCTGCTAATCGAAAGGCTAAACAGGCATGCAAAGAATGTGCAGCTCGTGATGCAGGTATGTGAGTTGTCATCATCTATTTTGGAGTGATTGTAGTGTATTCTGAAAATAAACTGGGCCTTGTTCTGTCGATCATCAGCATTTCAGGATAGATCATTTGCCGGGTTTATTCTGAGTTCAAAAGAGTGTGAGCACCTGTCAGACACTTTGAATTCGTGCGTCGGGAGCTGACTAGCAAAATACTAAAGTAAAAGTAAAGAAGTTTGTATTCAAAGTCAAAGAGCAAACACACTAGAGAATTTTTTAATGTTTAAAAAAATAAAGTACCTCAAGTGTCTGTATATCTTCTAAATTCCACGGATGTTTACATTACTGCATTACATATATGACTATATTTATATTCTATATTGGTTCAACAGGAGGGGGAAATCCTGTCCATACCCAGCTACAAAATATGAATATAAATGAAATGTTCATTTATTGAAGTGGTGTCCAGGAAGTGTTCATCTGGAATTATATATTGGCAATGTAATGTTGGTTGTCTTTTATATATATATATATATATATATATATATATATATATATATATATATATATATGAATGATTGTTAGGCCAACTCACAGCAGCTCAGGAACATGTTATAAAGTATTTTTTCCCCTCCCGTGACTGAATTATGATGTTGTCTTCATTTTTAACAACAATAATCCTGTGCACTGTAGCTTTAATGGTATGTACTATAGTATGTAGTGTGTGGAGGTTTCTAATATTGAGAGTAAAACATTATTGCTTAACATATGAACTCCTTGGAAACTGTTACAGTTGTGTAATGGAAAAATAAACATTGCTAAGAGGTGGCAGTCAGGTTAAGACTGTTTGTACAGCAGTAATGATGATGTCATTATTCGAGACTGACTGGAGTTCTGTGTCTGGAAGACATCCTTGTGTCTGCCGTAGAGCAAAAATAAGATCTAAGCAGCATCCAGAGAAAATGAGAAATACATATGATAGCTGACCAATAAGCTATGTAGACAAACAGGTATATTTTTATATAATGTGCATGCTAATTTTTTCCTCTGTCTCCTTACAGTGGCAGTTCGTAGGAGAGGAGTTAAGCCACTGGGGACGATGAGACCTTTTGTCATTGTGGATGGACACAGGAGGAGCCTGAGTAACGTTTTACAGGTGAGAGAAGCGAGTCACTGCACTCTGTGGGCATGCACTACATTATCAGCTCGTGCAGAAACAAACTGCAAAACAGCTTCTAAGCAAGCACAGAATTCCCACCCATTAGTTAGCGCTCCCCTATCACACAACAGCTACCTCACTGCAAAAAATGACAAGTGGAAAGACCTTGAATATAGTCAAATTGATCTAGTATTTCTTATTATAAGACTACAATAAACCAAATTTAAGATTATTAAATCTATTTTAAGCCATTTGTACTCGTTTCAAGCTTGAAATAGTCTTTTTCTGCCAATAGAATAAGAAAACTACGAGCTTGGAATGAGTAATGTACAGAAATAGGTTTAATGATCTTATGTTTGGTTTATGGTGATCTTACAATAAAAAGTACTAGATAAATGATAAATCGGACTATATTCAAGATATTTTCACTACGATTTTTTGCAGTGCAGCCATAGAGGGTGAAGTCTAGTACTCGAAGTCAGCCACTGCATGTTTTTAAACTGCTGCTCATGCTGCGTCACAGGGCAACTGAACACACTGTGAAGGAAGTGCTACCTGATCTCTTCCACATACATGAGCTCACATACATCCTCAAATTTCTAGTGTCACTCTGACTGACAGGGGGCGAGTAATTACAATCCCTCCTACGCAGAGAGCATGACCAGCTTTTGCTCTCTAGGACTTCCAGCAACAGATGGCGTTTTTTTTTCTTCTTTCTTTTCAGGTTTCAAACTTGCAGTATTCCCAACTATAGGAAGAAAGCGTTTTAGTTCTCTGTCTTCTAATCTTTTTTTCTAAGTGGATTAGATTGTTTTTATAGAACACCAAATGAGACAGAGTAGAAAATCCGTTTAGAGCTGCCCTGTAGGTCGGCACTGAGGCTGTGTGTCTGCGGCTCCAGCAGGATCATCACAGAGAAGATTTAATCAAGCAGCCAATGCCTGTTCTCTGCTCTCAGTCAAAGCTTCTGGTCAGATACTCTTATCAGAAGACTGTCTTGTGTCATGAGTCAGAAATTTGTTGGGTTCGCAAACCAGCACTGATATCAGATAATAGATCATTACCAATTACAATAGCAACAAGATTATATAGTACATTGTCATATTTTATATTTCTTCCACTTCTATTATGTGCATACATAATATACACAGATTGTACTACAAATGACATCACACGATTCATAATCTGTATACATATTATCTGAAGCACGAGCCTAGTTATATATCAAACACAGATTTATCAACACATTACCGAATGCTGTTCTCAACTGATTGGGCATTGTTCTTTTGTCAGTGATACATACTGTATATTATACACACATCACAAATTATATAAATATTTTATTTGAATTCAACTGATTCATTTCAAAAAGGGGTTGGTAACTAAATGTTAAATTCAATTCATTTAACAATGGGCATTGTTGTAAAGCAGCGTTACAGAAATCCGGATACAGATTTAGATTTAGATCCTTAAGCCAGCGGAGACAATGGCAAGGAAAAACTCCCTACGATGAGACTGTAATGAGCTGAAACTATGTTCTGCCAGGACTCTGTACAACTGAAAGTTCATTATTAATTCTATATTATTTTTTAAAATTGATATTTATTTTGTAGCGTCTATAAATTATAATGACCGTACTCTAGCCCTAATCAGCATTGTTATTTGGGATCAGGTTTCCTCTTGTGGTCTTAACAATGAGTATCATTGTGCTCTAATGTGCTTTGTGTGTGTGTGTGTGGAATAGAACAGGATATGATATCAAGGGTCTTCTCAGCTGCACAGGACATGACGATCCCCTTAATGTTGCCTCCACTTCCCCTCCTCTCAAATCATATTTATTTCAGGAAGACTCCAGTAAAAAGTGTCAGCGCCCCTGCTTCCTTCCTGCATTGCAGGAGGGCAAAAAAAAGGAAACTAGCCAGCAGATCCACCTCTCATCACTCCTTGTTCCCTCATTAAAAAGGCACATAGTGAAGACATGACTGAGCAAACTCTCTGTGCTTTCAGGAACTGGACCAGACCCCGACATTCATTCTATTTTCTGCTTAGCTTTAGAACTTTGTGGAGAGGCGGTGCAGGTGTCCGGAGCACAGAATCAGTCGCACTCACGTACACCGTGCAGACATGCCGGTGTATGTGAGTTTCTAATTGTTCATTCTTTTTCTTTCGCAATATTTGTAACCTACAAGACATAGTAATGTTAGCAAGTAAACGTATCTTGAATGTAGTCAGCTTGATCTAGTATTTCCTTATTATAAGATTATCATAAACCAAATGTAAGATCATTAAACCTATTTCTAGAGTTTTCTTTTTAACTAAGTTTAAGCTTGAAATCATTTTATTCTATTGGCAGATCATTTTGCTCATTTTAAGCATTTAATTCTTGAAAGAAGCCAAATTATCTGCCACTAGAATAAGAAAACATTAAAACATTGCTTTGAAATATGTTTAACAACCTTGTATTTGGTTCTTATAATAGGAAATACTAGATACATTTGACTGTATTCAAGTCACTTTTGCAGTTGCTTTCTTTATGTCATTCTTGTAATTGGAAGTTACCCACATGATCCTTACTCATCATGTTTCAGCTATCATTAGCTGGAAGCCCCTTTCTGAGATGCTGTGTGTGTGTGTGTCAGTGAATCAGGCTGCGTATGCAACCATGGCAACTGCACTCTGTTTTTAGATTGTTTTCCAAAAGTGAGGAAAGGTGGGGAGCAGTGTGTGTCTGTGTTCACAGAAAGAGGAAAGGTGGAGTGATGCTATGGGTGTGGGTGTCGGTATGTGTGGGAGTATGTGCATATGTAATTTATTAGCCTTTCCTGTTCCTCTCTAACTGACACCCATTCATATACAAAGTCCACCCTATGCCTTTAACAATTATTTGCCTTCCAATGCCAAGTCTGACCTCAGTTGATGTGGAATTAGTCGAACCCCCTCCCAGTTAACCTCTTACACGCCCAACACCTGTCACTGGGTCCAAACGTACATTCCTCACTTTGTTCACTGCATACTTCTCCTGTTCGGTTTTACTGTAGTTACTGAAGAAATCATAGGGCTTACTTAATAATATCCAGATACTTTAATGGGTTAAATGCAGCTTCATATTCACACACAAAACATATTTGTGTGTATTATCTATCAGATTACAATATTTTGTACAAATTAGCCCATATACACTGTGTGTTGTGTGTATGCTAACCATTAGCTGGATCGTATATGTACAGTGACAGGCTGCTTGACTTAAAAGACTTCTTAAAAGAACTGAAGGTCAAATGTGTAACTAATAAAATATGACAGGCATGCTATTATAGGAAAATAATCAATGCCAGGGTAATGTGATCATGATGTTGATTGTTATCATGTTTAATGTTGTGCAGTGCTCATGAGACAAGTTTGTTTCTGTTATCACTTGTTTTTTCTCTTTATTGAAGTTAATTAGACAAAAAATGACATACTATACTCTATGCACTTACACTGTGCACTGTGTCCGCTACTGACTAGTATATGAATTTTAGAAGGGTAGTATTGTCTCAAATAGAACACTAGTGGGGTTTTTACTAACCGGAATTATAAGCCGTTTCCCAGTCGATGGCAGATAACATCAAGATGCCACTAGCTTTAGCAGAATATCCAGAATGAACAAAAATGAATTTCTTCATTTTACTGTTTATGTCAGTGACTGCGTTTACATGGACAGCAATAATCTAATTATTGACCTTATTCTGAATAAGACAATATTGTGATTAAGGTGTTTACATGAGTTGCTTTTAGAAGTTTCCTTTCATGTTCCCATTTTACATGTTATAGAACTAGAACGATTAACAGCACACGTCATTACGTCCCCACGCCTTGCCGTCCGACGTTCCCTCCAGAATTTCACGTATCAACACACAGTTCGTCTTCGTTATGGTACTGTATACAGTTTTGGGTGTTTCATTTTTTATTTTATGTAAGCTTCAAGTGCAGTTAATTATTTGTCATGCTATATGTGCAAATAGCCAACTGCTTGAAGCCGTGGGCTGCGTCCCAAATCGCATATGCACCTACTATATAGTAGCCGAAAAACGTGTATTTCTTCTACTATATAGTAGGTAAGTACGCGGTTTCGGATGCAGCCTGTTCTCTTGTTTGCCATCAAACGGTTGAGCACTGCCGTGTGTACGTGTCCTGTCGCAAAATGCAGTGAAAACTCCCACACGACGTTAATAGTGTGATTAAGGTGTGTACACGTCTGTAATGCACATCGATAATGCGACTAAAACAGGAGTACTCCACATGTCTTAATTCAATTTGTGTTTACTTCGAGTATGACTTTAGTCGGATTAAGGTAATAAAAAATTGCTGTTTACATGGTAGTTTCTTAATCAGAGTATTGTCTTAATCGGGTTAATATCAGATTATTCTTGTCCATGTAAACGTACAGACTAGCTTATTAAAATAAGCACATTAATATATAAATCTATCAGTTATATTACAGCCGGCACTATTGTCAGAGCTGTGCTGCTCTAGAAAATGAATTGAAGTTACTCTATATGATTCACAGCTATGAATAGGCTTATGCTGGTGTTGACTCATATTCCGGTGTGTCTGAGCCTTGATCTATCTTAACACCACTGCTTAGTTAAGTGAGATCGAGCACATGCACTTAGACACACTTACATATGGACACACTTAGGGTCTCTGTGCTGTTCCAGCGTAATGCTGTGCTGTATTGTAAAGTCTGTGATTAGACGGCAGATCAGTCAGTATCTGAGTGTGCAGACACACTGTGTTGCTTATCAGCATGACTACACCTCAGAACATTCAGTCATTGACCTATCAGTGTACTACAGGAGAAGCACTGCAGCTACAGAAATGGATGAAAGGATGAAAAGGAAGTGGCTGTGTATGATAGTTAGGGCGTCGCTCTGAGAGAGAGAGAGAGAGAGAGAGAGAGAGAGAGAGAGAGTCAGAGAGAGAGGGAACACAAGGTTTTATGGAGCTTTCATCTCTTATTCCCCCATGCTTGTAAAATTCTGGAAACATTATGATGTGTTGTGTAACTGCTGAGATCTGTGTGGACGCCAAGAGACCAACAGAGACAGGAGCGGTCTGTTTTGTTACTGTAACTGAAAATCTCATTCAAATTCCCAAAACTTTTGATCCAAAGTGCTAATCAGAGAATGCTTTAGTGTAATTAAGATCTAAACCAACAGTATCTGGCAGTAGTCATTTTGTAAAAGAGACTCTGTGGTAACACTGTGTCTTAATACTAGCTTTACTGTCTCCATACTGGATTACTTGCTCAAGACCATAAGACTAAACTCATTGTAATGTAATAACTAATAAGTATAGATCTTCCGTTATGAGTAACTGGAAGGAAGACGGACCTTGCTTACCCCACATCCAAACACTAATGTTACCCACTCCCTCTCTTTCTTCTCGCTGAGCCTTGCTTATGAACCACACCCAGCATTCATGCGCTGCTGAGGTCATCCCGCCAGTTGAAACATCTGTGTAGGGACATTGCATCATGGACAGAAGGAGGGGTGTATGCACGATAGAGAGACAGAACAGGAAAGTGTGGTGCAGACATCAATGTAAGTGATTGAGGTCAGAGAGTGATTGAAAGGCTCCAGCGAGTCATGAGATAGTGGAATGAACATGGAGTACAAAAGGCATACAGAGAATGCAGTGAGTGAAAAGGTCAGAAAGAAACTACAGGAAGGAGACAGAATGGATAAGATATAGAGGAGGAGGAGGTGGAGGAGGAGAAGTTGATGTGGTGTGGGAGGTGTTATCTGCTTAGCGTAGTTTTCAGTGTGTCATACTGTCATTAATTAGTCTCATTAGTCTCTTGACACCACTTGTGATCACTTCTGAGAGATGCTAACTCACACCTCTCACACTCTTTCTTTCATTCATCTGCCTCTTTTTTACCATAATGTTCTTCTCATTCTATCTCCTATTCCTCCTTACAGGGACGTGCTAGAGAGTTCCTCAGGGGCAGGGGCTCAAAATTAAAAAAAAAAGGGCTATATCACCAAAGAGCTGATTTTCCCACTTTACTAACTATAATTTAACTACATATTCTTATCATCCTGGTAGACATTGTAAACAGACTGTGTGGTCACAATAATGAATATGAGAATGACACTACTAATATAACCTAATGGTATTTCATTTTTACATTTATAGAAATAATTACAACAAAACAGCAACATTTAGTGGAAAGATGAATCCAAATCATATTTAAAAGAAAATTTAAACATTATGAAATAAAAAAAAACTACCTTATTACCATCCACAAATGTAGTGACACACCTACTGTACTGTATATCACTTACTGTAAAAGTCAGTAAAACTATTCATTTCACAATTAAATTGTTTTTTTTTTTACATCTTTCTTTTTTGCATATTTCTCATATTTACTCACCTTTTTCACCCATATTGATAAGAAAGCTGTCCCTTTGCACTGCCTCCTTCAATTTTTCTTTCATTTTCTGCCGTCTCTGTTGTTTGGCATCGTGCC
Organism: Ictalurus furcatus; assembly: GCF_023375685.1. Taxonomy (NCBI): domain Eukaryota; kingdom Metazoa; phylum Chordata; class Actinopteri; order Siluriformes; family Ictaluridae; genus Ictalurus; species Ictalurus furcatus. The sequence continues at coordinate 15,341,183 of NC_071255.1, read as the reverse complement.
TTTACTGATTATATAACATACATATAATATAATAAGGTTCCTGGCATGTCTGGAAATGTAATGAACTTGAACATTCCATCTCTATCAATTTGAAAACTACGGCGATAAGCATATAAAAAGCTACTAATGTTATGAAAAGGTTAGCAGGAGACCTAGTGCTTTCAGCATACCTCTCTGCCTGTTGAAGCGAGACGCATCGCTATTTGCTACTTTTTTTGTGCACGCTCCCATGTTAATTTGAATTGAAATGCCTTTAACATAATATAATTGTTTATTAATTAATGTTGAGAATGGCACTTTTAAATAATTTTGAAAAAGGGCAGAGGCTTGAGCCCCCAGAGGCCCCCCCACTGCAAGTCCGTGCCTCCTCAGTTCCCCTTTGATTTCCTATTTCTCAGTTTTCCCTTTCTCTGCTTATTCTCGTCATCCAGCACCTTGTCCCATGGGAAGGTTCTTGTTTCTCTTCTCAGATGCCGTTCTCCGGTTTAGTCTGTAGTCATATTTCTACCCTTCACATTATTTGCATGGAAGCACTAGTTGGCGTTTTGTCCACTAATCAAAAGTATCCCGAGTGTTTGTGTCTGCAAATAGCCGATTGTGGGTGTACTTATCCAGTCCATATTCAGTGCCCTCCACTAATTTATTATTTACTTTATTATTTAACCTTTTGATAAAAAAAAATTCACAAAAATATTCTGCTCTCATGGATATCAAACAATTGCAAACACAACACAGGTTTATCAACAAAAAAAAACCATTGTTAATTATTGGTGTGCAACAATTATTGGCACCCGTATGAAGTCATATGAGAAAAATATATTTGAAGTATATTCTCATTGATATTTTTAAGTTTTTTGTACACCTGGGTGAACAGGAATGGATAATTGTTCAATCACGACTTCCTGTTTCACAGGGGTATAAATATGAGGTAACACATAGGCCAAATTCCCTTAGTCCTTCGTAACAGTGGGTAAGACCAAGGAATATAGCTGTGATGTGCGGCAAAAAGTTGTTGAACTTCACATAATGGGAAGTGGGTATGAGAATAGCAAAAGCATTGAAAATGCCCATTTTCACCATCAGGGAATTAAGAAGTTCCAGTCAACTGGAAATGTTATGAATCAACCTGGAATTGGACGTGTGTCTATATTGTCTCAACGCACTGTGAAGAGGATGGTTCGAGTGGCCAAAAAATCTCCAATAATCACAGCTGGAGAACTGCAGAAGTTAGTTGCATCTTGGGGTCAGAAAGTCTCCAAAACTACAATCCGAAGTCACCTACATCACCACAAGTTGTTAGAAGGGTTTCAAGAAAAAAGCCTCTACTCTCATCCAAAAACAAACTCAAGCATCTTCAGTTTGCCAGACACTACTGAACTTCAAATGGGATCGGGTTCTATGGTCAGATGAAACCAAAATAGAGCTTTTTGGCAATAAACACCAGAGGTGGTTTTGGTGCACACAGAGAGGTAGCCATATGGAAAAGCACCTCATGCCCACTGTTAAATATGATGGTGGCTCTTTAATGTTTTGGGGCTGTTTTTCTGCCAGATGACCTGGATATTTTGTTGGGATACATGGCATCATGGACTCTATCAAATATCAACAGATATTAAATGAAAACCTGACTGCCTCTGCCAGAAAGCTTGAAATGGGCCATGGTTGGATCTTCCAGCAGGACAATGATCCAAAACATACATCAAAATCAACACAAAAATTTACTGACCACAAAATTAAGGTCCTGCCATGGCCATCCCAGTCCCCTGACTCGAAACCCATAGAAAACCTGTGGGGTGAAGTGAAGAGGAGAGTCCACCAGCATGGACCTTGAAATTTGAAGGATCTGGAGAGATTCTGTATGGAGGAATGGTCTCAGATCCCTTGCCATGTATTCTCCATCCTCATCAGGCTTTATAGGAAAACACTCAGAGCTGTTATCTTGGCAAAGGGAGGTAGCACAAAGTAATGACTAAAAGGGTGCCAATAATTGTTGCACACATATTTAATAAATATTTTTTTTTGATAAACCTGTGTGTTGTGTTTGTAATTGTTTGATATCCATGAGAGCAGAGTATTTTTGTGAATTCTTTGAACAAAAAAATCAAAAGGTTAAACAGTAAAGACCATTTTTCACAGCCTTCTTTGCTCATATTTACCAAAGAGTGCCAATATTACTGGAGGGCACTGTACAATACATGTGTGGCATGTGTATCATTAAGGCTCTAACAGTTTTATTTCTGTGAAGAAGTATAAAATCAGCATCTTTCAGAGAAGGTAGGGAGTTCAGAGTGATGCACATTACCCATCAGTCAACCTCCACCCCCATAACCTCATGATGAATCAGACACACAGCTGTGGAAATGCCATGCAAAGCTGTCCTTTAATTGTCCATAGCATTCTTTTCTCCAGGATTATGATAAATGAAGTGAGCACTGTCTAAAGGGCCAGTTGTTGACACATCAGCCAAATATATCCATGTTGTCAGTGTTAAGATGAGGTTGTTGAAAGGTTGAACTTATGCACCCGTAAAAGCTAAGAAGGTTGAACAGTTGGTTTCACCCATTTGACCAGTGCTGGAGTTGGATTGAAAGCAGTTGGCATAAACATTTACTCTGACAATACAGGGTGTCCCAAAAGTCTCCATACATAGGGGAAATTAACACTTTTTAGCGAAATGTCATCAAATATTTTTCAAATTTAGTTTATATTATATATTTTTTCAGATAGTCTTTAAGAATGTCTTTGACAAAAGAAGAAGGTATTGAACTCATTCTCATGGCTGGATCGGGAAGCCGTCGCAAGGTTGCGATGGACTTTAACAGGAAACATGGCAAACACATCACACACAACACACAGTATGTTTACATAGGCAACAATAATCCGATATTAATCCGATTAAGTCAATACTCTGATTAAGAAACTACCATGTAAACAGCGATTATTGATTACCTTAATCTGGCTAAAGTCATACTCGAAGTAAACACAAATCGAATTAAGACATGTGGAGTATTCCTGTTTTAGTCGCATTATCGACGTGTATTACAGACATGTACACACCTTAGTCACACTACTAACATCGTGTGGGAGTTTTCACCGCATTTTGCGACAGGACACATACACAAGGCAGTGCTCAACCGTTTTACGGCAAACAAGAGAGCATGACTGCATTCGAAACTGCGTACTTACCTACTATATAGTAGGAGAAATACACCTATATTGGCTACTATATAGTAGGTAAGTACATGGTTTGGGACGCAGCCCACGGCCTGAAGCAGTCGTCTATTTGCACGTATAGCATGACAAATAATTAACCGCACTTGAAGCTTTTGTAAAATTAAAAATGAAACATCCAAAACTGTATATGGTACCATAACGAAGACGAACTGTATGTTGATAGGTGAAATTCTGGAGGGAACGTCAGACGGCGTGACGTGGGGACGTAATGACGTGTGCCGTTAATAGATCTATGTTCTATAACATGTAAAACATGAACATGAAAGGAATATTCTAAAAACGACTCATGTAAACACCTTCACAATATTGTCTTACTCAGAATAAGGTCAATAATTAGATTATTGCTGTCCATGTAAATGTAGTCACTTTTGCCAAACTTCTTAACAAATTCAAAAAGACTGGAAGTGTAGCGGACCAAACGAGAAGTGGATGTCGACGAACATCTACTGACGAAGGCACAACCGACGTGGTGCTGGCAAACAGTCCTATATTAATGGAGACTTTTAGGACACTCTGTAATTACATAACTTGGATATTGTGTGAGGGAACTGTTTCTTCCCTGCTTTCAGTGTATACCTCATGATAATTTGCCTTTACTTAGAATGTTGTTTTTACCAATAACACAACACATAACCATGTTAATACTTATCAGAAATCAGGCATAGCCATTTTATAGTGTAATTATCAACACTAGGCCAGTTTCAAATGTAAACACCAGTCAAATAGAATAATCATCAATTAAATGAAATAAAAATATTACTGTAAGAGTGGTTAAAAGCTCACAGATAGGTCAGTAATAAGTCTCCTGGTGCCTGTCAGGCTATCTCAGGTTTTCTTTTGCGATAGCGTCTGTGTGAAGTCTCTGTTCCCATGTGGAGGGAGCTAGAGAAGAAAGGCAGGAAGCTGAGGCGGCTGTGCAGAGGAAAGCTGACTGAGTTTTCACTTTTGCATAAGTCCTTTGGGGTGGGGGTGCCGGTTATTGTTTGTATATGTGCGTCTGTGTTAGTGCATCTTCATGTGTGTTGCAATCATGTGACCTAGCAGTCTTCCTACTCAGGAAAGAGGATCATATGTAAGGAAAATGTGATTTGTGCAAGAATCAGGTAACAGGATGTTAGATGACTGTTAAGAGAGCAAAAAGGAAGAGAAGTCTGTTTATAGTGCAGCACTGCCTGCTGCACTTAACTCTCTGTCAGCAGCAAGATCAGCAGATCTGTTGTTCTTAATGGTGATGTGTGTGGGGAAGAGAGGTGGATATTAAGACATCTCACTAGAGTGCACCAGAACTCAGCAGTGAGTTTAAATCTGTGTAGCAGCAGAAACTGAACCTAGTCCATTAAAGAGACAACATTCCTGTATGTTAATGTGAATACAGAGGATCACACTGCTAAGAAATGTATATGTTTAGCAACTTTGACATTATTTTATGTGCAGAGATATGGTCATTTTAATGACATGTTTGTACTCTCTGTGAAAATCAAATTACATTCAGTAAATCTTTATTGCTCCTTTACTAGATAAGATGTAGTACTACGAAAAAGCAATAACTAAAAATTACTAATAAAAATAACCAAAACAAACAACCAAAAATAGCTCAAATTGTACCTGTATTATAAATAATGTAGAATCTGGCTAAGTTATATTCCGATTTAATCACATCAGATTAAATCAGCCCAATTAGTTGATCTTGTAAATCTAATATTTCTCACTTACTAAGACCAGTTGGAGTGAAGGCACAATAATACTGTGTAGAACTGGGATCATTAAATATGCACAAAATCTTTATGCAGAACTTCATTCTCATACATAATAGAGTGGCACTTCACTGAGTATTTCCAGTAATACTTCATTAACTGTTATGTATTTAGCATAGCAAATGAAATTTGCTTGTGTAGGATTTCACAATAGCATTAACGATGCAGGGTTTTAAGCCGGACTCTGCTTTCATACAGAAAACACTAATATACAAGTCATTTCATCCCAATCTGCCACCAGACATTACACTCTCATGTACAAGATTCTTAATATTTCAACTGCTATTACAGTGAGGGAAAAAAGTATTTGATCCCCTGCTGATTTTGTACGTTTGCCCACTGACAAAGAAATGATCAGTCTATAATTTTAATGGTAGTTGTATTTGAACAGTGAGAGACAGAATAACAACAAAAAAATCCAGAAAAACGCATGTCAAAAATTTTATAAATTTATTTGCATTTTAATGAGGGAAAAAAGTATTTGACCCCCTCTCAATCAGAAAGATTTCTGGCTCCCAGGTGTCTTTTATACAGGTAACGAGCTGAGATTAGGAGCACACTCTTAAAGGGAGTGCTCCTAATATCAGTTTGTTACCTGTATAAAAGACACCTGTCCACAGAAGCAATCAATCAGTCATATTCCAAACTCTCCACCATGGCCAAGACCAAAGAGCTCTCCAAGGATGTCAGGGACAAGACTGTAGACCTACACAAGTCTGGAATGGGCTACAAGACCATTGCCAAGCAGCTTGGTGAGAAGGGGACAACAGTTGGTGCGATTATTCGCAAATGGAAGAAGCACAAAAGAACTGTCAATCTCCCTCGGCCTGGGGCTCCATGCAAGATCTCACCTCGTGGAGTTGCATTGATCATGAGAACAGTGAGGAATCAGCCCAGAACTACACGGGAGGATCTTGTCAATGATCTCAAGGCAGCTGGGACCATAGTCACCAAGAAAACAATTGGTAACACACTACGCCGTGAAGGACTGAAATCCTGCAGCGCGCGCAAGGTCCGCTGCTCAAGAAAACACATATACATGCCCGTCTGAAGTTTGCCAATGAACATCTGAATGATTCTGAGGACAACTGGGTGAAAGCGTTGAGGTCAGATGAGACCAAAATGGAGCTCTTTGGCATCAACTCAACTCGCCGTGTTTGGAGGAGGAGGAATGCTGCCTATGACCCCTGGAACACCATCCCCACCGTCAAACATGGAGGTGGAAACATTATGCTTTGGGGTTTTTTTTCTGCTAAGGGGACAGGACAACTTCACCGCATCAAAGGGACGATGGACGGGGCCATGTACCGTCAAATCTTGGGTGAAAACCTCCTTCCCTCAGACAGGGCATTGAAAATGGGTCGTGGATGGATATTCCAGCATGACAATGACCCAAAACACATGGCCAAGGCAACAAAGGAGTGGCTCAAGAAGAAGCACATTAAGGTCCTGGAGTGACCTAGGCAGTCTCCAGACCTTAATCCCATAGAAAATCTGTGGAGAGAGCTGAAGGTTCGAGTTGCCAAACGTCAGCCTCGAAACCTTAATGATTTGGAGAAGATCTGCAAAGAGGAGTGGGACAAAATCCCTCCTGAGATGTGTGCAAACCTGGTGGCCAACTACAAGAAACGTCTGACCTCTGTGATTGCCAACAAGGGTTTTTAAACCAAGTACTAAGTCATGTTTTGCAGAGGGGTCAAATACTTATTTCCCTCATTAAAATGCAAATCAATTTATAACATTTTTGATGTGCGTTTTTCTGGATTTTTTTGTTGTTATTCTGTCTCTCACTGTTCAAATAAATCTACAATTAAAGTTATAGACTGATCATTTCTTTGTCAGTGGGTAAACATACAAAATCAGCAGGGGATCAAATACTTTTTTCCCTCACTGTATATGTATTGTATGTATTCCTGTATGTATATACAGTTGTGCCCAAAAGTTTGCATACCCCTTGCAGAATCTGCTAAGTCTTAATACTGTTAACAAAATAAGAGGGATCATAAAATCCCATGTTGTTTTTTATTTAGTCCTGTCCTGAATAACCTATTTCACATAACAGATGTTAACATGTAGTACACAAGGATGATCGGTGTAAATTGTTATTATTTTGTTTAAAGATCTTTTTTCTTCATTTAGTATTGCGCTTCAGATGCTGAATAAGATAGTTATATGTCTCCCAGAAGACAAAATACTAATATTTTACACCGATCATCCTGTTCAAAAGTTTACATCCCCCTGGCTCTTAATGTATCGTGTTGCCTTCTGGAGCATCAGTGAATGTTTGCACCTTTTGTAATAGTTGTGTACGAGTCCCTCAGTTGTCCTCAGTGTGAAAAGATGGATCTCAACATGACATAGCCACTGTTGGAAAGGGGTCAAATGTGCAGAAGATGCTGGAAAAGCAAAGAATATGCAAGACCTGGAGGATTTTTCTGAAGAACAGTGGGCAGTTTAACTGCTCAGGACAAACAAGGAACTCATGAACAACTATCACAAAACATAACAACAGTCATGGATCATCTTGATAACAACACACAGTATTAAGAATCAAGGTTATGTAAACTTTTGAACAGGGTAATTTTGATAAATTCAGCTATAATCTTGTCTTGTGGACTATATGTAAACATATTTTATGTGAAATAGCTTATTCAGGACAGTACTAAATAAAAACAACATGGGATTTGTATGATCTTTCTTACTTTGTTAACAATATTAAGATTTAGCAGATTCTGCAAGGGGTATGCAAACTTAAGGGCACAACTGTATGTAATATTCTGTCATTTTACATTCTTGGAATTCTGGTTGTATTATAAAATCATTAAATGGTGCCTATCAATCATGATTTTATTTTTCTTCTGCAGAATGGTCACCCAGAGAGACTGGTGTGTGGGCTTCAAATGGAAAACAGCCTTCTTCTGCTGGACCTGGAAAAGAACCAGTGAGTGTGCAAACACAGATATGCAGCATATGAGGGCCATGCATTATTATGTCTATCTTATGTTTCATTTTGTTTATTTATCTGCTTTTCTACCACCTCAATCATGTCTGCAGTGATCTACTGCCTAAGCTGCCTAATGTCTTCTACTACCTACCAAATGGAAGTGGGGTGTCCATGGAGGAGAGCCAGGTGGTATGTTCATTTTTATTAATTCATTAATGTGCCATTTTAATTAGTGTTAATAGTTTAAATAAATGCAAATGTAAAGCTAGTAGCACCTTGCATTTTACAGAAACAGTGACTTTTGTTTCTGTCTCAAAAATGGTGTGGCATATTCCCATGGGTCCTGTGAGATTGAAAGTAGACCTTCATGTCTGTGTGTGTGTCAGATAGATAGAGCGAGAAGGGGAAATGACAGAGGAGAGGGAAATATTTAACTACACCTGTTCTCTGTTAGGCTCAGTGTTACTATCATGGCTCTGTGAGAGGGTTCCCCCAATCCCGTGTGGCCATCAGCACCTGTGCTGGCTTACGGTAAGACTCTACTCATTAGTCTTCTATTGCTGTAAGTTCAGACTGCTGAGGTTTATTCGGTTTAGGTTATTGTGCTACTGCGGTCCTGTTCATATAATCTTTAAGATGTATGATAGTTCATATTGGGTGTTCTTTTTCTGAAGCAGAATGGTTAAATAAAATTCTCTAAATTGCTCTGCACTACAGTTGATTATGTAGCAAAGAGTGTGCTTGTGAGTCAGAATCTTATGAGGCTGGAGACTGTTGAGTATGAGCAACCTGTTGTCCTATAGGTAAGTAATGAGAGGAATACGAGTGTTTGAACCCTGCTCCTTGTCGTGTGTTGAAAACGTGTAGTATTTTGTGCAGAATTATACATTCATTCATCTTCAGTAATCACATTTATACTGATCAGGGTGGCAGAACATATTCCAGGAACAGAAGGTTAAAGAATTTTTCACATTCAAAAGTATAATTTATACACAAGTATTGGGTTTAAGCCTGTATGCATGGACAGTAATATAATCTGATGTATCGTGGGGAAGGGGAAATCAATATTAGAGAAGTAACTCTCCTGCTTATCTCTGCAGGGGAGTGATTGTAATCAATGTGAGTTTGAGCTTTGAACTGCAGCCAGAGGAATATGATGAAGGCGTAAGGAGAAGTGGTCATTCAGAAGAAGAGAAGGAATTGCACACACTTTACCCAACCCACCAGCTGAGCTCCGAATCTGGGGGATGTGGTGTTTCTCACACCTTTATACCACCCATTCAAATTATTCCACAAATACACAGGGTGAGAGCTGTGTGTGTGTGTTTTCCTGTAACTGTCTAATCATAATGTGAAGAAACACCTCTGTCTATCGCACTCATTTATTCCTCTGTGTTTATGTTTCATAGACTAAAAGAGATATTCTTTTAGAGACCAAATACATTGAGCTGGTATTGGTGGTTGATCACAAGGAGGTAAGTGTATGTTTCTGTTAGTGTTGTATTCGATGCAGTCTGTAAGTATTTGTTCAAATAGTTACAGGTTTCACTGTGTCATGAAGGGCTTGGCACTTCTAATACAGTCATGTTTTGTTTGAAAGAAATGCCATAGAATGTCATATTATTTTTTGGCAAAGTCAAGTAAAAAACAAACAAATGAACAAACTTCATGCAGTTCAGTAATCCACATTTATTACTCCAGCACCATCTACTGGTAATTGTACTGCTCTGTCAACAGATGGTATTTGCAGGATGCTGTAATATTTTGTTATCTGTTTAAATATAGTGGTTTGAAGTTGTTGTTTTTTTGCATGTATGTCTGTCACAGTACCTAAATTATCAGAAGAACAAGAAGACTATTATTTATCGCATGCTGGATGTGGCCAACCAGGTAGACTGGGTGAGTTCATTTGTGGAATTTGTTTTGATAATGTCATCGCATTTCAAAATTAAAGTGTTTTTTTGTATGTACAAATAAAAAATGCACAGCTATAAGCAGCATTCAATCCATTTAAAATAGTATTTTTTATTCAAATATAATTTTAAAAAAAAGGCAAAAAAGTATTTAGGCATTTATATCCTTAATTTATAAGGAGGTAGTAAATTTGTTCTTCTGCTGTGTTTGAATGGACCTGAATGTACACTCACTGAGAAGTTTATTAGGAACACTGTACTAATACTGGGTTGGGCCTCCGTTTGCTCTCAACACAGCCTCAGTTCTTCGTGCCATGGATTCCACAAGATGTTGGAAGCATTTCTTTGAGATTCTGGTCCATGTTGACATGATTACATCACGCAATTCCTGCAGGTTTTTCAGGTGCACTTTCATGCTGTGAATCTCCCGTTCTACCACATCTCAAAGCTGTTCTATTGGATTCAGAGCCGGTAACTGGGAAGGGCACTGAAGAACACTGAACTCATTATCATGTTCATGAAAGCAGTTTGAGATGACTTTTGCTTTGTGACATGGTGCATTATGGAAGTAGCCATTAGAAGATGGTAAATTGTGGCCATGAAGGGAAGCACATGGTCAGCAACAATAGTCAAATAGGCTGTGGCATTCAAGCAATTATTGATTGGTATTAACAGGCCCAAAGTGTGCCAAGAAAACATTCCTCACACCATTACACCACCTCCACCAGCCTGGTGACACAAGGCAGTTTGGGTCCATGGATTCATGCTATTTCTGCCTAATTCTGACCCTACCATCTGTGTGCTTCAGCAGAAATTCAGATTCACCAGACCAGGCTACAAAGTTCCAGTCGTCATCTGTCCAGTATTGGTGAGCCTGTGCCCAGTGCAGACTCAGCTTTCTGTTCTTGGCTGACAGAAGTGGAACCCGACATGATCTTCTGCTGTTGTAGCCCATCTGCCACAAGTTTTGATGTATTATGCATTCTGAGATACTTTTCTGCCCACCAGAATTGTACAGAGTGCTTATCTGAGTTGCTGTAGCCTTTCTGTCAGCTTTTGTTGCATTGAGCAATTGTTGCTCAATGGATGTTTTTTCTTTATTGCACCATTCTGAGTCAACTCTACTGACTGTTGTGGGTGAAAATCCCAGGAGATCAGCAGTTACTCAAACCAGCCTGTCTGGCACCAACAATTGTACAGTGATCACTGAGATAAACATTTTTCCCCATTCTGATGGGTTATGTGAACATTACCCGAAATGCATAAATGAGTAGGTGTGCAGTTGTTCCTAATAAAGTGCTTAGTTCAGTGTGAAATCAGGTCAAAAACTGGTCTAAAACTCTGCAATACTGTATTTTGTGGTTTAAGCTATTCAGGCTTGGTTGACGTTTTGTCCTCCCTCTCAGTTCTATCGGCCACTGAATGTACGAGTGGCCCTGGTGGGGCTGGAGATCTGGAGTGATCAAGATAAAATCCTGATAGATAAGAGCCCCAGTGACACACTCAGCCGTTTTTTGGAGTGGAGGAACAGAGAGCTGCTGCCACGACTACGCCATGACAACGCACAACTAGTCATGTAGGTTCTAATCATTAAGGATTTGGAAGGCATGGACTGTGTTAATTCACACAATGGCTATAACAGTGTAAAATGTATACAGCACAATTGGATTGATTTTAATACAGTGGGATTTTATTGATTGTTTTAAAAGGGGTGAGTCGTTTGATGGCACAACAGTGGGCATGGCCTCTCAGTCTTCCATGTGCACCAAGGACAGATCTGGAGGAGTTAATGTGGTGAGACTCTTCAAGAAATTAAATTGGCCATCCAGAACTGCTTAGTGATTTTCAATGGGTTAAAATTCCAAATATGTTCAGAGTTATTTGCATTTTAGAGGCTGGAGAGCTTACATTTGTTCTCTCACAGTTACTGACAGACTGCTGATATGCTTGTAGTAAACAGTGTACTCTGGTGTTCTCATAGCCAGTGTGTGACCATTCTGAAATCTGCTCATTATAGCTCATCACTGTCAATCAGTGCCGCATACGCAATACTGAAAACATAACTGATGTGAGATAGCACACACCAGTACAAGCTCCTCACCCATTTTCTTGTGCTGTAGGATCACCTAGTAAGTGTGCTGGGGGTTGCATCCACAGTGGCGCATGAGCTCGGCCATAACCTGGGAATGAACCATGACACAGCTGAACGCCGCTGCCATTGCCAGAATGAACCACGACTTGGAGGATGCATCATGGAGCCATCTACAGGGTGAGTGCTTCTGGGTAGATTAGTAAAGGAATCCATATATAACAATTACATTATATGACTACAACCTAAATAGCTGTTATTATAACTGCTTACAGCTTCACAGTTTAAAAAATGACACTATAAGCAGTTGAAGTGATCAACAAGATTTGGTTAGATTTGGAAACTGCTAGAATATTTCTTAAAACTAACTAGTTAATAGGGTTCGTGTAAGCACTGAATAGCTAAATTGCTCTGATTTTTGCTACTAGGTGGTGGAGGCATTATGCCCAACTTTATCATTGGTGTGATATCACAAGGACAAGTGGTTAAATGTTTTTAGGATTTATATGGAACGGTCATTCTAACCAGCAGACGAATTGATTTAGAGTTTGAATTTAGAATGTTTAGAATTGACTAAAACAGGGCCAAAGTCACAGCAAGGTCAAATATCTGAACTAGATTTTCTTCAATATTATTCTTCCTGTTTGTCATACAGTGATGTTACTTACATTGTCATGATCAGGAGCTCAAGATCCATTTTCTGAGTATCTAAGAATTTTACCATCAGTCCTTAGGTGGTTAAATGTAGGATTTGTATGGACTTATCCTTGCTTCCACCAAATGAACTGATTACAATTTGGCATTGATTCAGACATGGTCAAACTACACTATATGGCCAAATGTATGTGGACACCTGAGCATCACACCCATATGTGGATCTTCCACAAACTTTTGCCATGACGTTGGATGGCCACAGTTGTCTAGAATGTTTTTGTATACTGTAGCATTACAATTAACCTTCACTGGAACTAACTAAGAGGACCAAACCTGTTGCAGCATGACAATGCCCCTGTACACAAAGTGAGGTCTATGAAGACATGGTTATCCATGCTTTATCTCAACCCTGCTGAACACCTTTGGGATGAATTTGAACATTGAATATGTGCCTGACCTCACTAATGTTCTTGCGGCTGAATGGGCAAAATCCCCACAGCCATGGCCCAAAATCTAGTGGAAAGCTTTCCCAATGAGTGACGGTTATTATAACAGCAATGGGGGAACAAATTTGGAATGGGATGTTCAACAAGCACGTATGGATGTGAATGGTCAGGTAACCATGTTCTATTGTGTATACATATAAAGGATAATGGAGGCAAGCAAATTAATATAAAGAAGGACTAGACATATTGGCAATGGAGGTATCCCCATCTTGATGTTAAGTTCTACTTGCTGTTCATTACATAAGTGGGATATCCTGTGTGATTGTGTGCTATATTTCAAGGAATGTGTAGCACCTTAATGCATTTTTATATTAACAGTAACTATTACAGATTTCCATATAGATATAATGGTGTACCATCACACCTACTGTACAATTACACATGCAAATAGAATAAAAGTTTACAGAGGAAGCGATTTACATCTATCTGAAGGTCCAACATTATCAGACTGTTAGCCTTCTCCAGTCTCAGTTGTATGTGTTTTTTGTTTACAGGTTCATGCCAGGTCAGCTGTTTAGTAGCTGCAGTGAGAAAGATCTCTCTCTGAGCCTTATGCACGGTGGAGGCATGTGCCTTTTTAACGTGCCGCAGCCGGAAAAGATGTTGGGAGGGCCGCGCTGTGGCAACCTGTACGTGGAGAAGGGAGAGGAATGTGACTGTGGCCTACTTGATGTAAGAAGTAGTATTGAATCTGTGGACTTTAATTAAAACAAATGATTTTACATTTACCATGAAATAAAATTGAATGACAAAGGATGATTTTTCAAATCTCAAAGGCTGAGACATAACCCCTGACATACTCTGGCCTAAAGTATTAACTCAAAAATCAAACAAGTAAAAAGTCTCTTGTGAATGAAAGCACACATGGTATACGCTAACGTCTACTGACAGACAACATGTATATATTACTGTGAACAAATGAGTGTTCTACACAAGTGTAGTAAACAGTTTATGATCATGCAGGATCAAGTGAGCCCTTTATGGTGCGTGTTATTCTGTAGGTAACATGTTATATGTAAAATATAATTGCCTATCATATGTGAAGATCTATTTTATCTATTTTATATACAAGGACTGAGAGCAAACATGTTAAAATGTTGATTGAATAAAACGGTATAAAGAATCATGTAAATAAACGTGAATAATCTGTGGTTGTGCAACTGTAACTCAAATGAACGGACATCTACATGTTTTGGATTTATGACTGATCTAAATATAATACAGACAGAAAAAACGTCAGCGGCCCTTGTTATGGAAGACACCGGGAACGATTGCAGCCATTTGCTACTGTAGAGCCATAAACAATATCAAATATCAAAGTGCGGCTTAATTAAAGTTTCTGTTTTATTTCAGGAAAAAAAAAAAAAAGAATCTGTGGACACTCCTTGTATTCGACTTAAATTTACGTAAAGAAGATTGTAGATTTCTGATGTATTTCTTGTGTGTGTGTGTGTGCAGGAATGTATTGATCCATGTTGTAATGCCAGCACCTGTAAGCTAGTTCCAGGTGCCCAGTGTTCCTCTGATGGCATTTGCTGTGAGAACTGCAAAGTATGTATGATGTCTTTTATTTTTGTTACAATTCATGCATGATCATAACTGGTACTGTAATAATAGCTTTTATTAATCTCCCCGTGTACCTTATCTCACATCTCTCCTGTCTCTTGCTTGTTTTCCTTTGCTCTCTCTCTGCAGCTACGTGTTGCTGGATCATTGTGTCGAGAGCCTCTGGGAGAATGTGATCTACCAGAGTACTGCACTGGTGCCTCACCACACTGCCCACCCAATGTGTTTCTTCAGAATGGTGAGACGTGTCAAGACGGCACCTCCTACTGCTACAGTGGCGTGTGTACCATTATGGATGAGCAATGTCTAATGCTGTGGGGAGCCAGTAAGTGAAACCTGTTCTTTTATATAATCATACATAAGAACACAGAGTCCATTTGTGTTACTATTCTGTAAGAATACAGTGTGTGTTTAATGTAGCACAAAAATGGTACTGTGCAGAAGTCTTCAAAGAAATTCACATTCAAAGAAATGCTTAAAGCAAAAATGCTTTAAAAAATAATGAAATTAAAGGATTCTACATAAAAAAATACTATAAGGAGCAGTAAACAGTAATAAACTAAACAAAGTCAGTATATGGTGTGAAAACCCTTCGCTTAACTTGACTTGAATATGTTGCTTTCTTTAAATATAAAATGTTTTTGTACTGACTCAATAATTTCTATACAGAGTGCCTATGACTTTTTGCACAATACTGTGTATGCCTCAAATCTGTTTGTGGGTTAATCTCAAACTGATATCTCCATATTTCAAAGGGGCCTTATCTAGTTCTGGTCTGATTTACTCCTGTCTGTTAAAGGGTGCAAGCGAAAAACTAATCTGTGTTTGTCATCCTCTCAGACTCCACCCGTGCTCCTCCAGTCTGCTTCTCCTCCGTTAACAAACAGGGCAACATGTTCGGCAACTGTGGCCAGATGCCCAATGGCTCCTATATTCCCTGCTCAAATGAGTATGTGTCCTCAATTACTCAACTCTGCTAGAGTAGCGTATAAAGCCAGATAACAGCTGCAAATACAATAAATGAAAGTGCTTTGATTTGCTGCATATAATATGTGAATAAAGAAGGATAGAAAGAACAAGGATATCGCTTTGTTTTCTTGAAAGATCAATTCAATTATGACTGAATACTCAGCTGAATGCTTACAAGTGGTGATTATAGAAATTCTGTTTATTTCTGTGTTTTGTTCTTTTTTCCAGTGATGTGCAGTGTGGTAGAATCCAGTGTCAGGGTGGCAGTGATCGCCCTTTGATAGACTCAAATGCAAAGATTCTGACAACTAAGGTGAAACTAAACAACAGTGAATTTACCTGTCGAGGAGCATATTTCCGTCTGGGCGATGATGTCTCTGACCCAGCCATGGTAGCTCAGGGAACTGCATGTGCTCCTGGCAAGGTCAGAGTTTTACATATTTACATATATAACATATGATAGACTTGAATACTTGCCAATATTTGTACACCAATAACTCATTGCTAGTAAACTTCATGTTTACTGTAGATGATGACTATCTTAAAATGTAACTTGTTAAATTATTTTAGTTTAATAAGGCACCTATTGGCAATAATGTATGATTTTCCCTTTTCACTAAGTAAAATATCTATGCAGTAGTGGCAGTGCAGTAATGTATATTGTTTATTGTAATGTTTATTGTAATATGTATCTACTACATCACTCTCTCTCTCTCTTTAGGTGTGTTTAGACCAGCGCTGCCAGGATGTGTCTGTCCTTGGTGTTGAGGAGTGTCGTGGGAAGTGCAATGGCCACGGGGTGAGAAATTCACACTTGCAGCTCTGCTTCCTTTTCTTTTTTTTTTTTTTTAGAAAATATGTTCCAGTGCTTTTTTAAAAGGAAATTCTTCCATAATCACTGGTGCATCATTGAAGTTACACTACTTCATAAATGGTGCGTTCAAGTAGAATTTGTACATCTGGTTAATATTTGGCACTGTAAATATTTCACTAAATGGCTTTCCTAATATCTCAATCATGTTCTAAATAAGAAGAGCTGGTTTCTGAGGAACAGTCTGTGATTTGGAGAGTCCCTTGACGCCTGCAAGCCAAATCCCAATTGTAATGAAAACATTGACATGCTTTTCGCTTTCTCCCAACCAGCTCCGTCCTCTCTGTTAAGTGTGAAATCCTGAAAGAATCTTGCAATCCTGCAAAAAATCCTTAAACAAAGAAACTAGCAGGATCCAATTTAGATATTACACCTTTGATTTCACATAGCCTTGCCAAAGAGGGCATTAAGTTTGGTCACTTTATCTAACTAATATTTAATATTATATATCTTAGCTAAAACTATAATACTGATATATCAAGCATGTACCAATTCACCTCCTGTCCCTTTTCCTCTACATGTGTAGGTGTGTAACAGCAATAAGAATTGTCACTGTGATGTGGGCTGGGCTCCACCAGACTGTAAATACTCAGGACCAGGAGGCAGTATGGACAGCGGCCCTGCACGTCAGACCAGAGGTGACAGCTAACAATGCATGCCTAGTTGTTTGCTTTACATAAAAAAGCTACAGTGATATCTCTTTACACATAACATTAATATTATATTAATGTATCTATATACATGTGTTTGTGTGTAGATTCCAATCGTATTCATGTGGCTCTGCTAGTCATCTTTTTGTTTGTGCTGCCGGTGATACTACTGATCCTGGCACTCCGCCTCCCTCGCTGCCGCCGGAGGTTCTTCTGTTTCAACAACACACCCTTCAGCAAGGCCAGACAGCCCAGCCGGTGAGACAGACAGAGAGAGATGCTGACTTGATATGCTGGATATGTCTTAATGAACTGATGATTTCATATGTGCTTTTACTAACAAGGAGACCTTTTTGACTCCAACTTTTCTTTCTTTTACCCATAACACAGTAATGTCTCTGTGGCTCATATTGAGTATTGCATGAATCCACCAGAGGAACACGTTGAGAGGTATTTGAGAAATATGTGCAGTAATGTTCATTATGCTAAACATTACTGCACATATGTGTATTTAGTGTAGTGTGTTACAGGGTAGATATTGTGTGCTGTACTGTATATGAATTAGTTCTGAAAAATTAAAAAACTGAGCAGTATAATGGCTTGATGGCTACAGTGCAGTCACTTATATGTATATACATATGTATATGTCTATATATACACACATATATATGTATGTATATATGTATATATATATATATATATACATACACACATATATATAAATATATATACATAGAAAACAAGTGACTGCAAAAATCAGCATATATATATATATATATAGATAGATAGATAGAGAGAGAGAGAGAGAGAGAGAGAAGTTTCTAGAGGTTTGTATTGATACATGACTTTTCAAAATCGTCATTTTGATTCAGCTACAGTGACCTTTTCATTTGGCATAGAACGAATAGTTCTGACTGAGTGTGTGTTGTCCACAGAACCCCTGCCACTGAGCGAGCGAATGCACATAATGGAGAGCAGATCTTGCCGCTGAGGTACCAGTGGACCCCGCAGAATGACATCCCACTCACACGAGCCATCAGTAAGGTACAAGGTGTCTCTTCTCTCTTCACTCTGCTTGAAAAAAACAAAAAGCAACCCGAGGTTAGTTATGACCCCTGAATACAAAACAAAAACCATTTTTCTTTTTGAGTAAGAAAAACATGGTCCAGGGTTGAATCGTTATTTGGTCTTCCAAGGGAGTGATATAGTGAGATTTACTTTTTAAATATAGATTGGATTAAATTCTGTTTTAGTGCAATTAAAGCTCGTGTATGTAGGTCTAAGCTTGTTTGCAGTAATATGTAATAGGTTTTCATACTCTTGGAATAAGCCAATGAGTCTCAGCAGGTTCAATTGTAATTTTTCCTTTTTTGCCTAAATCTATAGTAAAATCCTCACAACTGATCTGGTACTTGAATAACTAACAAAGATTGGTTTTGCAGAGCATCTCAAGATGGATGCATCTAACCTGCTAAGACTTTGCTACAGCTGTGATACTCTCAGAATCTCACACTCACACTGCAGACACTGACTATAAGACAACATACTGTTGTGTTACACTCATTCATATGCTGTTTATTATACTAAGGCCTAGGTGACACCTACATCACCTGTTTTCTGCTTGTATTTGCTTTCCTTTTAGAGATACACAGAGCAGCATGACAGCTTTATAGGAATTGTAAATACCTCATATCTCACATCCCACAGCTGTAGTTTATGGGAAATGAAGCGTATTCCACATTTTCACTTATCTCTACAGCATGGCTAGTTCTATGTAAAAACCACTATGATGCCTTTTCTAACTCACTTGCTTATAACTGAAACTTATTGCCACTCACTGTTTAAACATCATGTGTGCATGTGCTGTCTGCCTGTCTTCTCTCTCTCTCTCTCTCTCTCTCTCTCTCTTTGTCTGTGGTTAGGCTCAGACCAGGCCTGCTCCTCCTACTAAACCTCTTCCACCTGATCCTGTCTCTAAACAGCCTGTCCAGGTAACCTGTCCTTCTCTAGAGAGATTACTGGAGAAAGACAGGACTCCACAAATCTTAAACTTATTCACAGTCCAAGGCATCAATATACTCTATGCTGATTAAGCACTCTGTGGTGCTTAATGCTGTGCAATGATCATTTCTCTTAAATAAACACACCTTATCATACTGTTTCAAAAGGTGTAACAATTTTTTTTATTTCACAGAATTTTTCATATTTATTATTTCCTCTTTTAATACATTTCAATTAATATTTCTGGATTCCTCTTTTGAACTGATCCATAATATATTCAGTTACTATTAACAGTGTATTTGCTTAATGCTTTCTCTGTTGCCGCAGTCGGCAGTGCAGCGGCCTGCCCCTCCCAACAAACCCCTCCCTCCTGATCCCGCCCCCTCAGAGAGCAAGAAGCATCGAAAGGTAGAGACGGGTTACAGCCACGTATGACCACCTGTTCCCGTGCTTCATGTAGCAGAGCAGAGAGTCCTCACCTCGCACTTGACAATGTCAATCATGTCACCTGCTTTCTGTCTCCAGCCTGTTGTCCAGTGTTGTGTAGCTTGTGCCTGAGCTGTGTGTGCCAGTGCATGCGTTTCTGTATCTAGATTACTATTTAGCTGGGTTCGAATCGGATTGTTTAAGGCTGGGTTTCTCAGCAGCAACTTGATGAGACAGTTTTCTACTGTCTTCTTAAAAGATTCTATTGAACACAATGCTGTATTTTTGGATTGTGAGCTCAAGGTGAGAAACCTTGCTTTAAGTGAGTATTAATTTGCTGCAGGACTTGGTGGTTGTCATGCATATGATTAAACGATTTTGTTTACTGTAAAGGGAGACAGAGTAAGGAAGGAAAAGAAAAAGGACACCATCCAACCATATGTAGATATTTCTTAAGGTGTCATCTCTTTCTCTTATTACCAGTCATCTAAATTAAGGTCATTTGGAATGCCTGTTGAAACTTTAAAACTTACTCTGTCACCTTTTTCATGTCATGTGGTTGAAAAATAATGTAACCGAGCTTATATGCTTAGGCTAATCAAGGGAATGTGTTAATCTCCTGGAGTACAGGATTAATGCATGGCCTGTGGTTCTCTGTGACTGCTTTGGGATGGATACGTGTTGTGACATGAGAATAAAGTGGTGGTCGTGAGTGGAGGTACTTGGTTTCATCCGTTTTTTCTCTGTTAAACTTTCAACGGATCTCCAGTTGAAGGTGACACGACCGGCTGCACCAAGCAAGCCTCTCCCCCCCGACCCTGTCCTGTCTGACAGACAGGTACCAGCAGTTGTAGGCCTGTAGAGAGACGGTCCTCTGCGCTAGTCTTCTTTTTATCGTCCATGAACAGTGTTGTGGATACTTATATTCAATCTCCTCTTTCAGAGCCAGAAGCAGATTCCCCCCAGACCTCCAGTTCCCAGGAAGCCTTTGCCCGCAGATCCCTCTGGTTACCCCGCTCCTCTGCCACTGCTGCCCCCCTCTGAGCCACCTGGACACCACACAGCTGCTGCTGCTGCTGCTTCTGCCCGCTTCAGCCCTTCTGGTGCTGCTGTTCCTGCAAGGTGCGCATGCTAGTAGAGTTTGTGTCTCTTCAGTGAGCAGTAGTATGTGAGGGCAGTAGTATTTTGATGAACAGAGCTGCCAAGCATTCAAAATGACTTGTGTGACCGAAAACATTCAGAGATAATGTGTATGCTAGGACTGACAGAATAGATTTCACAGATTTAATACATTTTCATTAATACAATTTAATACTATTGAATATGTTTAAAAAAAAATTCATAATATTTACTGTAGTATTTAAAAGGAAAATGTGTACCTTTTGTACCTTTTTATGGCTAAATGACCAGTGCTGCTTGGTGCAGGCTCTAAATATATCATTAATGGGATTTTTGCATATTTTCAGTTATGTACCATATATCTACATTCAAATAAAAAAATTTTATAGATAAAATTATGGTTTTACAGTGCCTTTGATATATACTTACTGTCCACATTATTAGGAAGACCTGTGCACATGCACATTCATGCAGTGATGAGGTGCATTTCTGCTTACCACGGTTGTAAAGAGTGATTATTTGAGTTACTATATCCTATCTAGCAGCTCAATCCAATCTGGCTATTTTCTTCTGACCTCTCTTATCAACAAGGCATTTCCACCCACAGAACTCAATATTATTTGTTTTTCTCACCATTCTGTGTAAACTCTAGAGACTGTTGTAATGTGTGCTCAGCAGTTTCTGAAATACTCAAACCAGCCGATCTGGCACCAACAACCATGCTACAGTTAAAGTCACTGAGATCACATTTTCTCCCCATTCTGATGTCTGATGTGAACATAAACTGAAACTCTTGACCTGTATGAATTTATGCATTGCGCTGCTGCCACATGATTGGCTGATTAGATAACTGCTTGAATGTTCAGATGTAAATGTGTTCCTATTAAAGTGGACGGTGAGTGTATATTAAGCATACACTCAGGAAGCCATTTGGAATATAGCCCTCGTGTGTTGCAGGAGGCTTACAAGTTAAAAATTTGATCATTTGTTTAATGTGGACCCTGGGAAGCTTGTTTTGTAGATGTTCAAATGCTAATAGATAAATAGATTTAAAATTTTCTCTCTTTTATCTAGACGTCCCCTGGTGCCCCCCGTTAGGGCAGTACACCAGCCCAGGAAGTTCCATACACCTCCCCAAGTGTAAGCAGTGGGCCCTGCAGTTCAGGTTCTGTGTGCTGTGGCCTGGTATTGTGCTGAGGATTGACACACTTCTAATTGCACTGACCATGAGAGACTCGGCACAGCTGAACCAATGCCATGCACCTGAACAAGTTTATCTAAATGGAGTCAGGAAGTTCATTTTAACACATGGACAAAAACAAAATGATTATCCAGTCAACGCATTGATAACGAAAGGCTCAGACACTTTAGATGTTGACTGAACAAGTCATCTTTCATGTGCTAAACAGAGTTCTGTATTTCTGTGTGCCATCACCGGCTGCATTGCTGATAAGTGTCTGTAGGTTGAACATAGGTTAAGAACCAATGTTCTACAGTTAAAGGGCTAGAAATCTATCCTGTACTTCCAGCCAGTAACTAAGGATTTTGTAATTCCAGTTGATTTGGCAGTAGCTATACACTACTGATTCAGAAATGATCCGAAAGGTTTGTTGTTACTGTCTTGAAGCACCACGATGACCTTGAGAAAGCTACTTAATATGTGTTTGTCCTATGAAATGATCATTCTGTTAATTTTGTAAAGTTTAAGCAGGAGATATATAGAGGATTGAACTGATTGTACTGTGGAGCCCAGGTTGTTTTATGTGGCACTTATCTCAGTGTATAAATCTCACATGTCTATCACTCGAGAGATGGTCATTAACTGTCGAAGCAGGAAAAAATTAGATGCTGCTGGTCTGGACTCTTTGCCTTTTGTAAATAGTAAAAGTGTGACGGGGATATTATTGTTTATTTTGCAAAATACAGTATTTTTATGCAATAAACCTGGAACCTGTTTTTAAAAAATGGATTCTTTTGTATTACTTGCATTCACACAGTGTTTTTTTAGTGCGCAACTGAAAGTACTACAAAAAGGCTATTCTAAAGCATCTGAAACTTAACTATAAACAAAGACATACTCATTTACACTTTTTTTAACTGACTTATTTGAGGCCATCATACAGCCCAGCAATACTAACTATTGTCCAAATGTCAGTTGCAACTTGTTGAAGTGTGCAAGTAGAGCAGAAATGTTTAAGCTGTATTAAAATTATTTATTTTTTTAACTGAAAACATTTGCATTCTGATATGGTCCACTATTCAAATGATGAACAGGTCTAACATGGCCGATTCAACTGAAGAAGTATCGATTTTTTTTTTACAGAGTAATTATCTAATGATGCTATTTGTTATCCTCTCCTTCCAGTCTTGCAGTCTATGAATGAATTTACTCCCCCAGTGTGTCATACTCTATAATGTCAGTGATGACACACTTAGATATGTCATCACAGAGAACAGCTGTACAGCATCACAGCACAGCGGGTCTTAGCTGCTGGTGGCCAGAACTACATAGTCCTTTACTGACTTACTGGTATGATGGGTGTAATGAGATGTCAGTACAACAGTACACCATTATATGGACATTTGAAATGATTATACTCTTAATGTAAGACTGTATTGTACTGTAGTATATGTTGCAGACAATGCTTCCTCTGCTAGCAGCATGAAAATGGCAGCAGCACTGCTGTGGAGTAGCACTGTTTTTGAAAAGCAATACTTTCAACAGGATTTTCACTGAGTATGCATACATCTCATTCCAAGAGTTCTCTACATGATCTGCATACCACCAGGCTACAAATGTGTTAAGAAACAGAACTGATCCCTGATCATTTGGGTGCAGGCACTGTGAATAGAGATGAAGATTTCTATAACAAATCTAAATAGTTATTATAATGAGATGACTGCTGTTATTCCAGTGCTTTTGTGGAGAGGATTCAAAAGGTTCAAAATAAATTGTCTTTAAGAATCAGCAAAATTAGCAAACTGTGGATTTAATGAAAGGCTTTCATCATTTAAGAAATTTACATTTCTACCACTTTACACAGACATTTCCAGGCCTCCAAATATGTTTCTTCAAAGTTCCTCAAGTCTTTTTAAATTGTTAGTGAGCCTACCAAAGAGGTGAAAACCTGCAGTTCCGCCTGGCATAACATTGGAGATTCCTGTTATATGTAATCTATGGTCTTAAATACAGGTTCCCAAACCTGGTCCTGGAGTACCCCTTGAAGAAACTGAAGAAATCCAGTGTTTATGCCTCCAAATAATGTGGCTGGTGGGCCCAAGGAATAGTTTTTCTTGTTAGCTTGCTAAACTTGCTTGTTCATGCACAACGTTATACTGTTGACACTAGACACCCCTTAGATTTACCCATGGTTGTGAGTAGGGCAGTGCTGACTGGTGTTTTTTTTTTTTTAAATATAAGAAGAACAGGTGCCTGTTATTGAAGTACTGTATATACCTGTGTGTGTTCTGTTTTATCTGTTGGTCCAGCCTCCTGTTTAATTCTCATCCCCTCCTCATCAGTAAGAGCATCAAAAGACTGAGGTCTTTGGGGTAACCATGAATAATCAACTGCCCCTTTCCTCTCACATTGTTAATTTGACATGCTCATGCTGATTTCTCCTTACAACATTAGAAGAATTTGTCCATTTCTATCCATATAGGCCACTCAGGTGCTTGTTCAGTCACTTGTCATTTCGAGACTGGACTACTGCAACTCACTCCTGGCAGGTTTACTTCTGAGCACCATTCAACCTCTGCAACTGATCCAGAAAACAGCTGCACGACTTGTTTTCAACCTTCCTAAATTCTCCCACACCACCCCACTGCTATGCTCCCTTCACTGGCACTGATTCTTGGCTACAAAGCTAAAAATGGACCAGCACCCACTTACCTTAAGTCCTGATCACACCCTGCACTGCACCATGCTCCCGTCGATCCTCTAGCAACGCTCGACTGGTCCCACCATCTCTCAGAGTACAAAGAAGGCATGCATCAAGACTCCTCTCTGTTCTGGCACCGAGGTGGTGAAATGAACTTCCCCTAGATTTCTCCCTAGAATCACTGGCAGTCTTCAAACTACAACTAAAGATCTATCTCTTCATGAATGTTTAAATTGGCACCTTATTTATATATATATATATATATAAAAACTTGTATTGTCCTGAGCAATTACCACTACAAATACCATTACAAGCCATCAGCTCTTTAATTAAAACCATGACCAAATGGTTTCCATTACATAGTAGGGCACAATTAAGGACGTAGGTCCTTAATGGTATCCACTAGACACAACATGCCACTAACAGAATGTAACAAATTACCAGTTGAGACCCAGAGGGACCATTACAGTTTCCATTAAAACCAATACAATTCCCATTATAATCATTACAAATTCTGTTAGGGTTACTATAGTTTTTTTCAGCTGGGAAGAGGGAGGAGACTATCTGTCCCACAGTACATCTGCCCAGACATGGTTGCCAGATTGAGCTTACTTGATTTTGCTATTTATAAAATGAAAAATGAAATGGGACAAATTTTATGGTTGATCATTTTGTCTAGGCTTCATTTGATTATTATAATTTGGGATAGTTTAGCGTAAATTGGACGGGTTTTAAATTATCCCCACTGTTTTGGAAGCAAGTCAAGGCAACCCCGATGAAATGAAACCAAACATTATCGGTACACAGCCACGTTCACTTTTAAACACCCGACCAGTTTGGTAAGTTTAAAATATCTACAGGTTTCGGGTTTTTATTTATCTAAACGAGCGTTCTTTTGCAAGATATCAGTGGTCTAATGGCAGTTAAGTCGCTTTTTTACAAACATACATAGATAGACGCATACGCTCTTCTTAAGGAGTGCCTGTTTCCTGTGCTTTAACTGCGCACATCACAGCTAAACGCCATATTTACATTATTTAAGTTTCAGAATAGCAGATTAAGGCCTGGCAATTTCAGGAAAAAACGCAAATTGGGGGTCAAAACACGGCGTCAAAAAACACCGATGTAGTTGTAGCGGTTTTGTATCCTTGGGCCTAATTTCCTCCCCATTACCCTTGTTTTTCCTTTTTGTCTTACACGCTATACTTCCAGCTACTGACCTGAACACAAGCAACTTCCGTGTGTTTGGCTACAATACCTTACTCACAGTGAAGGCAAACTAAAAATAATCTATGTAAATTTGGCATGCTATAAGCTACTATTATCACACACACACACACACACACAGCCCATATGCTGCGTAAATTCTCTCATTTTCAAATTCATGTGTGTAATATATGGCATGTATTAGTGCTTCCAAATATAATTACTGTACCTATATCAACATATATTTCAAACATAAATAAAAATATAGCCTAAGTAATAGAATCAGTTTGTAACATGTAGGCTACATAGCTGTCAAAATCGAATAACTCTCAGTCAGTCAGTAGGTTTTATGAACATCCATGCTTTACAGACACTGCTTTTTGAGAAATGACCTCCACAGTGACCACAGATGCTCATGGAGTCAGGGTGATGACCCAGATCATCCCTCTGGTGAGTCCAGAGACTGTCCAGTGTCCCGGTCAGAACAAAGACAGCAAGACTAAAGTACCTGAAGCCCCGTACATGACCAGGATGTTCCTGAAGGGAGAGCCTGTAGCATTAGGGGTAAGTATAGCCATCCACTCACTGATATAGTTCGTTTATAGTAAGTCACAAAATAAAAACAAACTCTGCTTTCTATGCATCATAGCAAGTTGGCTTAAAATTGTTATTGACACGGGGGGAAAATATATTGTCTGTGTAATCACAAGGTTTTAAATAGGTGGGTTTTTACAATGCAGTACAGTTTACCTACTCTTGGAAATGGAATAAGGAAAAAAAAAAACTTTTTTAATAACTTGATTCTAGTGCACTTGTTTGGTAAACCAGTTAAGTCTAGATTTGTTGATGTGTAACTGTACGATGTTGAGATATGTTCACTTACTCATCAGTTCACTTATGCATATCTATTTCTTACTAGAGTATTAAACTTGAATCCATTTCTTGAATCAATTCCATTTCATTTCTTGACCCAAAAATGTTAATACAAGGTGTGGCAGTGTATGCTACAGATGTGCTAGATAGAGATTAGGTGATAAAATCCCTTGAGTATTCTTTTTAATCACTTGTGTATAATTCTGAGTTGATTGATTTCGGGGTTTGGCCTTTCTTAGACTGTGCAGATCATGATTGGGATCGTGATGATAGCTTTGGGAGCAGTTACTTGGTTCACACAAATTCTGTATGGTGAAATCCCTCTGGGCCTTGGACTATCAGTGAGTATTAACAGCTTCAGCTCCAACAACATCCTTACACACGTGCTGAAAGCATGTCTAGAATTAAAAAAAAAGAAGCTGATAAAACATGATATTATTCTGTAACCTGTAACTAAAAAGCACAGTAATAGTATTAGGAGTCTATTCCTTCATTATTTGGTGTATTTGTATTGATGAGGGTGTAATATAAACAAAATGTTATTTTTATTCATTACCGCTCGTAAGCCTGGCCATCCAGCGACTGTTATGCCACTTGTGCTCCTTTCTTTCTTCTTCTTTTTAAATTGCTGCTTTTACAACACCTTGTGAAATGTTTTCACCCATTTTGTCTTGCAGTAACCCATTTTTATCAGAGAGGTGTTCATGCTTAATATTGTTACTTTAGTGATCTGAGGCAAATAGTGAACATTAAAACCTATTCACAAGTTAAAACATAAACAAATCACTAATGTTTTCTAGTTTATCTTCTCTGGATCTGTAACCTTGGGTGCACACAAGGGAACCTGTCCTCCAATTGTAAGTAATCCATATGAATTCAACAAGAATTCATCAAGCGTCATTGCAGTGCTTCAGATGTCTTTTGTGCCATTTCATTGTAGTGTAAATATACAAGTGTGAAATCCATATATCACTCCAGAATGCTTTGTTCAGTTCTGAATGAAATGTTACACTATGATGGGCTACAATACAGGCTAGGTTTTTCTCTTTGGTTAGATTAAAAGCACAATTGCCCTGAACATCATCAGTGCTCTACTTGCCATGTCCGGCATCTGCTACTTCTGCTTTGCACTTGCCATAAAAGCTAATTTGGATGCTTGTAATCATGATGAGAAAAAGGACTACTACACCGGCTACTATGACTGCCAGTTTGCAGCTAGGGGTCTGCAGGTAAGTGTTCTTGCTGGCATCGGCATTTTTTCTTTACAAAAATGTTTTAATGTTTTTCAGTATGATTTTTCTGGTTTATTGTCCACAACCATAGCTCTTATGTAATTTCGCTTGTATTAGTTGACTTTTTATTATTCCTACTTTTTTCTGACGTTTTTCAGAACTTAATAAGCGGAATAAAGGGCATACTTTTGATTTTGTCCGTGCTGGAGGTGTGCGTGTGTACCACAACTATTGTCTTTTCCTGCAAGGCCAACGTACATGCGTCTGGGACTAAAATGGTAAGACTTTCAGAAGGCTAGCTGATGGTTTATCTTACTTCTTCTGTCACTCAGCAGTCTGACTCTCTTTTAATGTGTAATATAAGTTTTTAAATTATGATTGTAGTAAATTTCTTCACCTGATATTCTCTAAAGATATATTTAGAGCTGCAACTAATGATTATTTTCATAATCGATTCGTTGGCCAACTATTTTTTCGATTAATCTGATGGGGGGGGGGGGGGGGTAACGGGACACAAACTTTCAGTACCATTTTTTCATTTATTTAAAATAAAATCCACAAACTGAGTGTTAGAAATATAAACTTCAGACTAAAACTTTACACACCTGTTTGTCCTATTAGATAAGACTGAAAAGAACCCAATACACACAGACACACTCCAGAATATATATTATTAATTTAGGACTGTAGTTTAATTCAGTGCTTTTTGTGCATCCATAAAAAATAATGCATAAATATTTATATATAATATAAACTAAGTTTATAACTAAATGTATAAACAGTAAACTGATGAAATTGATTGATTGTCGGTGACTCTGGGTATCTGCTAAAGCAAGCGGTGTCACATTATGTGCGTATGACGTCATGTGTGTTCCTTTTGAGATGATATTACCTTTCTAAAATTCACACGCTAGACGGTAGAGTACACAGTGTATAGTGTAATTGTATAGTACGTCATTTGGAACACAAATTTAGTATTTACTCTCCAATCGGTGTTTTCGGAACAGAAGTAACGTAGTGAGTAAATGTAACCCGTGCCACACGCAGACCAACTAATCGATAATGAGATTTGTTGACAACGATTTTCATAATCGATTAGTATCAATTTTATCGATTAGTTGTTGCAGCTCTAGATATATTTTGCACTCAGAAACATGAATTTGAAATGGTTAACTCCTTTTGGGGGCGCACGGTGGCTTAGTAGTTAGCACGTTCGCCTCACACCTCCAGGGTCCGGGGTTCGAGTCCCGCCGGGGCCACGTGTGTGTGTGTGGAGTTTGCATGTTCTCCCCGTGCTGAGGGGGTTTCCTCCGGGTACTCCGGTCTCCTCCCCCAGTCCAAAGACATGCACGGTAGGCTGATTGGCGTGTCTAAAGTGTCCGTAGTGTATGAATGGGTGTGTGAGTGTGTATGTGATTGTGCACTGCGATGGTTTGGCACCCTGTCCAGGGTCTACCCCGCCTTGTGCCCGATGCTTCCTGGGATAGGCTCCAGGTTCCCCGTGACCCTGATAAGGAGTAAGCGGTAGAATATGGATGGATGGATGGAACTCCTTTTGGATGGATTAGTATGATTTATATAAGTTGATATACTGATCATATACAGTGCTGTGAAAAAGATTTCTTCTGTTTTTGTATATATCTCATATTAAATAGTTTTAGATCTTCAAATGAAATACAATATAAAACAAAGGCAACCTGAGTAAACGCACTATACATTTTTATTTATTCTTTTTTTATTGAAGCCAAATAAAATGAGATCCAACATCTATCACTTATGTGAAAGCTAATTGCCCCCTTAAACTTAAAATCTGGTTTTGCCACCATTAGCAGCAATAACTGCATCCAAACGCTTCCGATAATTGGAGATCAGTCTTTCACAGTGCTGTGGTGGAATTATGGTGGAACTAGAATGACTTTTTTTCTCAATATATCATGACTTTATTCACCAAATACTCTATTTTTACTTTACAAACAGTGGTCCTAAAATGTCATTGCACATAGTAGTGTTTACCCTGCCCTAACACACCAATGCAAATCACCAATGTGGATAAGATTATACAGTAAAAAAAACAGCTAAATATGCAGCAGCAGGTACAGGATCAGGACGTCAGGAACTAAGGAACTTTTAGGAATGTTTATGCTGAAGGTCTAGTCCAAGACCTTGTGTTGTTCTACTTAAGGAAAGTTTCCAAACTCATGGAAATATGTCTATAATCAGGGTAGTTGGGGTTATTTCTATTTGCAAGTTCATACATATTTAACATTCCCTGCATTGAAGAGATGCTACTAGCCCATTAACATGGTTTATTTTACATTACACGTTAGAGTGTATTCCAGCCTCGTGCCCTGTGTTCCAGTGATAGACTCCACTGTCACCCTGACCAGGATATAGTGATTACTGAAGAAGAATGAATAAATGAATTATCCACTCTAACTACATTTGTTAAAATGCAGCTAAAATACTGGCAAGATGCAAAACTACACCATCTTGCCATAACTTTCCTCCTTCCATAAAACATAGTGACATCTACCTAAAAATACATCTCAATTATGTTCACTGTAACCAAGATTATGCACTTCATATATTTTCCCTAATAAGCTGTTGTCATTTATGCATAATACATAGTTTTTAATCAATTTGGAAATCACTTATTATTCAACATGTAATGCATTTTTGCCTTAAACATCATAAGGAATCACAATTACAAAATGACTTCGTATGGTAGGTAAGTATGTGCTTACATTGCTGTGATTTGATGTGTTGCAAATGCTAGCAGTTGTTGTACATGTTGCTTCAGTAATCAAACAGTGTACTTATCTGGCAGAAGGAAAAAGTTTGGATTGGATAAAAGAGAGTCTATGTAACTTTATAAAAGTGAAAAGCAAATGTTGGGATGATTTTAATTCATAAAACTGCCTGCTTTAGAGGGTTACATAGAGGGTTAAGCATCCAGGGATATGCATTATTCCATAACACACATTAGATCAGATTACATATTGATAGTAATACTCTATTAGAGCTCAAAATTGTGTTTAATAATTGTATTAAAAAATTTCATGAGTTTTGTGTAAATACTGCATGGTTTACAGGTGTCAGTAGAAATAAAATCCATATCAGTGAAAGTGGGTTATCCGGTCAATAATCATTGCATTTCTAACCCTGTGTATAACGTGTCATAAAACTACAGAGTTGATATGCATGCCACATTACTGTTGTTTGGATTGCAGGATGCGGTGGTGGTGCATGGAAGATGCAGCAGCCAAGAAGCTCTGTTGAACAGAGAATTGGCTTCACCTCCAGCCTATGAGCCCTGAGTGAACCCATCCTATGAAAGCAATTTATGGTTTAGAGTACAGTATAGTATTACATAGTTTACAGTAGTGCTTGCACCTTTTAGACAATAATGTAAGAGTCCCAGATATTACACTTAATTTTTTTCATGTATTCTGCTTTTGACGTTGCACCTTTGCACAAATTTATGCCACATTGAAAATGCCTGCAGTTATACTGAATACTTGTATTCTTCAATAAATGCTAAAGTGCACTTATTACCTGTGTGTTCCTCTTATCGCTGTACGATTTAGTGACACAATTCCCAGTGAAACTGAGCCATAGATTGATCTTCACAGCATAGTAGTGGGGTGAGGCAATACCTTTTGCTCACTTGCTGTGCCTGCATTTAGTGCATGTCCTTTTCACACAGAGACTGAAACAGTGTCGGTTCTTTAACATCATATTACCTTCTCCTCCTCCCACACCCACGACGTAGCACACTAGTGTCAATACTCTCCAGCAGTGGGTCTTCACTACTTGCTGCAGTCTGCCACACCACATTCTCAACTGCGCTCTTCAGCCCCTCTAAAGCGTTTAGATAATTCATCCTCCGCTGAAAAATACCTCACAACACAGCTCTTGGAGTCGAGGTTGCTCTAGAATACAGAGTTATTGAGCTCGCCCTCATTCGGCTGTGTCCGGATTGCTTCGCCTCATTACATTGAGAGTGCTGCAGAGGTTTGGACCCCTCCTCGGTTTGTCAACACCGCCTCTGCACAACTCAAGGTATGGCTTATTCAGACTCATGTACTGCGTGCAAAGGCAATCGGAGCATTTTTATTGCGATTGTTTTAACTTTAAGATGGAGCGAATGCGCGCGTGTGTGATGCGGTTCAGTCCCAGACTGGGATGCTGTCATCTTGCTGTGCTGAATAATGTCGTGTCGCTGACTGTGTTTGGCTCACACAGAGCACCATGTCGCTGTACCCGTCTCAGATTAAGGCTTTCAAGAGCAGCGAGCCCAAAACCCTTGGGGTGAGTTTTTTTTTGCTGTTGTTTTTTAATAATAATAAAGAGACTAGACTATGCCATATAGACTATACGCCATGGACAACAGCAATACCTAAATTCACTGGCCTAAATATTACTGACTATAGCTTTTGTACCTGATTGTGTCAGTAATCAGTACTGGTCATTACGAAATTCACCTCTATGATTAAATTACCACTGATAATACAAGGAAACGCCCATATCAACAATATATATATATATATATATATCTCTCTCTCTCTCTCTCTGTCACGCACGCACATAAACAAACACGCAAGCAAAGAGATGCAGCAGTGCTTTGGAGCAGATCCATTAGCCAGACTTCACTCTTTTGCACGTTTAGACTAGAGTGTACTATATATATATATATATATATATATATATATATATATATATATATATATATATCTCCATGGTCAATTTAATTGCCTGGCAAAATACAAATTGCATGTATTTTCATTTAATGCACTAATATAATAGATGATCTTATATGTTCTGCTGCCCTAATAGTTCAGAAATCCATAACTGTGATTTTAATAATTGTACTGCAGTTGACTGCAGTTAACTCATTATAGAAGAGCAACACCCTAGTGTATATGCTGATATATAAGCAGCGTATGTGTTTAAAAGGCAGTGGAGATCATCATTGGGTTGCTGACGGTCATTCTGAGCACGATTGTGTATAAACTGCACTACCACATCCAGCGGGAGGTCATCATCCTCATCCTGAATGGTGCTCAAGTAAGGCCTGGCTCTTATCAATTTATCAACTCGTTGAAAATATCGTCCAAAAATATATGTCCAAGTAAATCGAGCAATACCTATTGACCTATCGGAGGAGTAAGGAGTGAAGTAATTTTAAAAAAGAAGAGATTTTTTGAAGAGATTTTAAAAAATTTATTGTATGCAGTGTATTGAGTCAATAAGGTAAATTTAGAGTTTATTTTTCAGAATAAATGCATTCAGTTTAAATAACTGAGAGAATTGCAATGAAAGGAGGGTACGATAATAAATAACTGCACTAGTTACACTGGAATTCACTGGTCTGCTTTGCATGTCATGTAATAACATATTTAGGGTTGGTCGACTTACTGAAGTGATGCAGTGTTTTGTATTGCTCTTTCCTGCAGCTCATTATCACTGGAATTGTCTTGGTGCATACTGGTAGGAGACCATCTAAATGTCTGGTATGATATTTTGTATCCCATGATGAAAAGAAATTCTCCGTATAATGAGTATAATAAATGTATACAATCTGTTAAGCACTTTAAGTGTTTTAGAAAATGCTGGGCAAGTGCAATTTAGCCCTTTGGACAGCACCCAGTGCTGACTGATAGCCGGAATCTTGCTTCTTCAGCACCCTAGACATCTGTGTTTTATCCTCTCTTTTTTGGCTGAAAGGTAAATAGGCAAATGACCATTGCTTAAGATCTTTTTTTTTTTTGGATGATGATTATTAGCAGTGTTAGCACTGTGACTGAAATGCCAGTTCAGAGCAGTCAGTCATTCACTTAGATTTTCTCTGCTTAAAGGTTCATCTTTCATTGCACTTGAGTTGACTTGGATGTAACAGTTCAGCTGAAAGGCTGATTTATTGTTGAATGTTCTCTCTCAAAGCTTTATAGCAGTCGCTGTTGTAAGATTGTTTCTTAAATTGCTTCACTGTTTTTGTACTTTTTGCTTTTGTTATATATTCTTGTTATCGGATCCTTCCGGCTCATGCCAGCATCAATACTATCTGTGTACAACGCATTTGTCACTCTGCTGCTCAGCCTCTCTCTTATGGGGATGTGTCCAGTTTCATTCACTCTGGGCAGATCTCTGTTGAACTCATCTCTACAGTATGCCTGAAAGTTACAAGCAGATTTGCATTTTTTTGTACAGAGAATTCAGATTTGTTATTTTTATTTTTTTTTTATTTTCACAGGTGGGTACAACCATTGTTTTGCAGTTGCTAACCGCAGCATTTGATATTGTCGGATTTGGTCTCATAGCCCGACATGTGCCCTTTCGTGGGGAATCCTACTATTACAGAGACACTGAGGTAAACATTGCAACATTACACACCTCAGACTTTTCCATCATTTAATATGCCAATGCCAAGAAAATACCTGCAATATAATTTTAGAATTCAGTGTCCTGGAAAAATAATATTGCATGTTTTGGGCACCAGTCATGGACTTAGCTGTATTGCAGTTATATATATTTGTGTATGATCAGTTAAATTTGCCTTATATTCAAATGTGTGATGCTCAAATTGGAAAATGTTATACTTCCTGACATTTACTCATGTACCGCCACTCACATACCAAAATATATAATCAGAAGTATTTTTATTTTGTTTTGTCGACCATTACCTGTGAAGCAAGAACTTTCCTTATTTTATTGCAAGCGTGGAATCTGTTTTTTAATGATCATTTTTAATGTCTAATACAGGATCTCACAATAATCTCACATTATCCCTTAGATTGAGGCCCCTGGTTAGTTCATGCTTTATATAATACATTACAGTATATAGTAGGAATAGAAAGCATCAGATATAATGTGAAGAAATTCTCAGTTGGATGTACTACGTACCAAACTGAATAAATTGATAAAGGATATCTAGGAAGGTGTGTATCACCTCTGAGAAAGGTGTGACTCCAGGCTCTGCCCTGCTCGTTTCAGTGGTGTTGTGACCCACTCCATTCAGTGTGGGCTTGCTGTGGAGAAGGAGATAAAGCGGGACAGAAGGAGGTGAGTTATATTCTGTGCTTTGTTACATGTACCATCGACCAGATTGTTTAATACAGTAGTTCCTCTACAACTACATTTTTGTCTATGATTTCCTTTGGTTTTCTGAAAAAGTTGATTGGACCTTGACAAGGTTTTTTTTAACCACTAATAAAAATCTCACCACCATTCCAATACAGAGTTTTAAGAATGTATTTTTTAACAAAGTATAACATTTTCCAATGTGGCCTTTGAGCATCTGACACAGTATGGTATTTTATACACTAACTAAACACTTTATTAGGAACACTTGTACACCTATTCATTCATGCAATTATATAACCAGCCAACAGTGTGGCAGCAGTGCAGTGTGTAAAATCATGCAGACACGGACCAGCAGCTTAAGGTAATATTTACATCAGCCATCAGAATGGGGGAAAACTTTGATTGCAGTGATTCTGACCATTTTTTGTGCCAAATGCCAAATTTTTGTGCTGATCTCCTGGGATTATCACACCAGCAGTCATTAGAGTTTATTCAGAATGGTGCAATAAAGAACAAACATCCAGTGAGCGGCAGTTCTATGGATGGAAACGCCTTGTTGATGAGAGAAGTCAGCAGGGAATGGCCAGCCTGGTTCAAGCTGAAGAAAGGCTACAGTAACTCAGATAACCACTCTGTACAATTGTGGTGAGCAGAAAATCATCTCAGAATGCACATGTCAAAACTTTAGGTGGATGTGCTACAACAGCAGAAGACCATGTCAAGTTCCACTTCTGTCAGCCAAGAACAGAAATCTGAGGTTGTAGTGGGCACAGGCTCACCAAAACTGGAGAAGATTGGAAAAAATGTAGCCTGGTCTGATGGATCTCAATTTCTGCTGAGGCATACAGATGGTAGGGTCAGAATTTGGCACCAACAGCATGACTCCATAGACCCAAACTGCCTTGTGTCACCAGGCTGGTGGAGGTGGTGTAAAGGTATGGGGAATGTTTTCTTGGCACACCCATTTGGGCCTGTTAATACCAATCAATCATTGCTTGAATGCCACAGCCTATTTGAGTATTGATGCTGACCATGTGCATCCCTTCATGGCCACAATTTACTCATCTTCTAATGGCTACTTCCAGCATGATAATGCACCATGTCACAAAGTAAGTCATCTCAAACTAGTTTCATGAACATAATAATGAGTTCAGTGTTCTTCAGTAGCCTTCCCAGTCACCAGATCTGAATCCAATAGAACAGCTTCGGGATGTGGTAGAACGGGAGATTCGCAGCAGGAAAGTGCACCTGAAAAACCTGCAGGAATTGCGTGATGTAATCATGTCAACATGGACCAGAATCTCAAAGGAATGTTCCCAATATCTTGTGGAATCCATGCCACAAAGAATTGAGGCTGTTTTAAGCGCAAAGGGAGGCCCTACCCACTATTAGTATTTTGTTCCTAATAAAGTATTCAGTGAGTGTATGTGTCTTAATATTTACATTGCTTACATATATGATTTGAGCTCTGGATACTATTATGCTATTTCTGATATCATGTTTGCTCAAATTCTTTTCTCTAACTTTTTTTTTGCAGTTCCTGGTGAATGGCATTTTGGGCACCTTGATTGGTTTTTTGGTATTGGTGTGTATTATCGGTTTGGTTGTGGCACTTTTTGGAGTGTATGCCCTATCTGTTAGTGCTATTAAGGTAAGATTGCTGATATAAAATGCAATTTCATGTACACAAGTTGTCATGGCTGCTTTGTACTATAGTTCAAGGCAAAATATTTAGTTAAAAACTATAACTATAAGCATGGACGGTTAACATCCCATGGTAGGCTATATTCTTTATGATTATCTATGGACTAAATGAGCTATTATAATATATATATATATATATATATATATATATATATATATATATATATATATATATAAATATATAAATTGACCTTGCTTAAAGCTATTGCATGTGAAGTTTACATTTCTCCTCACCATTTGCCTCCAGGAGATGACACCTATTCCTACCTCCACTGCAAACGCACAGTATGGTGCCGGAGGACAGGCCAGGACTAATGTGCGTAATGGGAACTGACAGAACAAAATCTCTCACAGGATAAGATCAATGGTTTTAGCACAGTTTCATACCAATCAAAAGAAACAACTGTTTCAACTCTAAATCACACACAATTCGAACAAAAACTTTTGTGACAATGTAAATAATTTGTAAACAAAAAACAAAAACAAAAAACAACTGTTAGCTCGTTATTTGGCTGTTTTCTCACTCTGCAGTGAATTTTGATGGCTAAATAGTTGCTAGGACTTCATTCATTTTGCACTAATAGACAAGTTTGTTTGCATGAAAATACTTTTGTAGTGTCAGTAATGAGCAGGCCATAGACGTGAATGCTCTAAGACTGTACAGAAATGTAGGTAGCAATTCTTTTTTTTAATATGCTAACCAATTTGCAAATTAGACAGATTATTAGTCACAAAATACATGTTTGTACTGGACTACAACTGCTTTCAAAACAAAGAAAGAAATATGAGAGAAGATGTATAATATAGTATATTATTAATGCAAGTCTGTGCTGGGGTGCTGTAGAACATCATTTGCATGAAACATTAGTCAAATTATAAGGCTAGTAATGAGAGATAATACTGAACAACATTTATTAAGCTTTTCCTCAAAAAAACATTGAGTTCAAAAGAATCTACCAAGGAATCTATCTGGCCAACTCAAACAAAAACCTTAAGATTACACACTAGCAATATGTAATGAACACTAGTAATGTCAGTGTATTTGTAAGAATATTTGCATTTACATTTTTAGGCAACCAGACTTGACAGACTTTACAAAAGAATGAAAGCTTGATAAATATTGCCCAGAGTACACATGAAAGTAAGGATGTTTCTAATGTGGGAGAACTGTGTCAAGATCATCTAAGTGTTAACAAATGATTGGCATTGCTTGGCTTTTTTTGTCATCCTATTTTATATTTACTGATACTTCAGGAAAGCTATGATGACTGCCAACTCTGTAAGTGCCACCACTTGTGACCAAAATTAATGGACACTAACAACAAAAAGTAAGAGGTTGAAGCCTCACTTAAGGGCTCAGCCGGTATAATCTCCTCTTGTGGAAGCATGTTATCAGTTCACAGTACTGTCTGTGTCAGTGTGTCATTGCCTTTACAACAGCATGTCAGATTTACATTTTGCCTGTATTCTTCAACTTCTGTATATGTAGTGATGGAAAATCATAGACAGTGTCATGCGTGTTTATGTATGATTGATGTTTAAAATAAACATGATTTGCTAGACAACAGCAATGGAATATTTTCTGCATTAAAAAGTGTAAATAAAGGAAAGTGCCACACCCACAAAGTAAAATAAATATTCAGTATACCTAAAAATTTATTATGTTACTTTATTTTTTCATTTAAAAAGCACCAAAATAGTACCCCAGTGAGGTCTAAAGTAACACACTTGTTGATTCAAGTTCAAATACTTGCCCTGTCCTACTCGCCTGCTCCAATTTCATGTGGTTCTACAGTCCCCTCCTAAAATACTGGAACACAGGGCTAATTCGTTGTTTTTTTGCTGTAGACTGAAGACATTTGGGTTTAAGTTAAAAATTAAATATGAGAAGAAAGTTAGAATTTCAGCTTTTATTCTGTAGATGTGTTAAATGACAAAGAACATTTTGTATCAGACCACCCAATTTGTAGGTCAGCAAAAATATTGGAACATGGACTCACAGATATTTCTTGTTACCCAGGTGTGTCTTGTTAAGTTGATTGTTTAAACAATAAATAGCTCTGAACATCTACTCATGGTTTCAGCCTTCAGTTTCACCTGTGAAGACTGCATTTGTTGTTAAAAAGGATAAGCCAACATGAAAATCGGAGAGCTGTCTATGGGAGAAAAGCAAGCCATATTGAAGCTGAGAAAAGAGGGAAAATCAATCAGAGGCATTGCACAAACATTGGGCATAGTGACTACAACAATTTGGAATGTCCTGCAAAAGAAAGAAACCACTGATGTACTGAGCAACAGACACTGAGAACAACAGCAGCTGAAGACAGAAACATTGTGAGAGCTGTGAAGAAAAACACAAAAACAACAATCAGTGACATTACCAACAACCTCCACAGGACACTCTTGAAGGTATCACAATCCACCGCTCAAAGACTTCAAGTGCAGAAATATATAGAGGCCATACCACAAGATGCTATCTACTCATCAGCTGAAAGAATCAGAAAGCCGGATTGGAATTGGCAAAGAAATACAGAGATGAGCCACAAAAGTTCTGGAACCTAGATTAACCTCTACAAAGTGATGGAAAGGCCAATGTGTGGAGAAAGAAGGGATCTGCTCATGATCCAAAACATACAAGCTCATATGTGAAGCATGGTGGAGGTTGTGTCAGGGCTTGGGCTTGCATGGCCTTTTCTTTAACAGGCTCACTAATGTTTATTGATGATGTAACTCATGATGGTAGCAGCAGAATGAATAAAGAAGTTTGCAGGAACATTTGTCAATTTACAGAGAAATGCATCCAAACTAACTGGAAGGAACTTCATAATGCAACAAGAAAATGATCCAAAACACAGTCAATTCAACAAAGGACTTCATCAAGGGGGAAAAAGTGAAAGGTTTGAGACTGCCCAAGTTAATCACCAGATCTTAACCCAATTGAGCAGAATTTCAAATCCTGAAGAGGAGACTGAAGGGAGAAACCCCCTGAAACAAACAACAACTGAAAGAGGCTGCTGTAAAAGCCTGGAAAACCATTAAAAAAAGAAAAGAAAAAGAAGAAGAAACCAACAATTTGGTGATATCAATGAGGCTTGATGCAGTTATTGGAAGCAAGGCATATGCAACCAAATATTATGTTATTTTCTTTAATTTACTTCAAGACTTACCTTTTCTTATACTTTTGCTCACCTAAAAATTGGGTGGTCTGATACAAAAGGTGCTATGTTTTATGTTGTTTAACACATCTAGATGTAAATACCAGGAAATAAAAGCTGAAATAATAAATTTTCATACCCATCTTTTGATCTCAAACCCAAATGTCTTTGGTGTATAGCACAAACAAATGAATTGGCCTTGCCATTCCAATCATATCAGACGAGACTGTAAGTGAATTCACTTATTGATAACAAGTTGCCTAGTCGTATTCGGCTAACTTTATAACAGATCTGCATATACAAAACAGTGATTCTTTCATTCATCTTACGTAACCACTTTATTCTGGGCAGGGTCATGGAGGGTTTGGAGTCTATCCGGGGAACACTGGCTGTGAGGTGGGAATACTCTATGAAACACCACTGCATTGCAGGGCAGCATTCACACACTCCAATCCACCTTTAGTTATGTTTTATGGGAGGAAACCCACCTGTACACAAGGAGAGCATAAATAATTCAATTCAATTCAATTCAATTTTATTTGTATAGTGCTTTTTACAATAGACATTGTCTCAAAGCAGCTTTACAGAAATATCAACATGGTATACAGATATTAAAGGTGCGAATTTATCCCAACTGAGCAAGCCACTGAGTGGCGACGGTGGCAAGGAAAAACTCCCTAAGATGTTTTAAGAGGAAGAAACCTTGAGAGGAACCCGACTCAGAAGGGAACCCATCCTCATCTGGGTAACAACAGATAGTGTGAAAAAGTTCATTATGGATTTATATGAAGTCTGTATGGCCTTAGGAGCAGCCGTAGTCCCAGCAGTCTGGAATTAGAGAAGATTTGAGCTCCATCCAGAGGCAGAAAGGATCTGGATCTCTAGTATCTCCATAAATTCATGTGGGGCTCGGCGAAAGGAGAGAGGGAGAAAAAAGATAATTATGACTGCGAAGTAGTAGAACAGAATCTAGTCAGGGTAGGCTTGAGTAAACAAATACGTTTTAAGCCTAGACTTAAACACTGAGACTGTGTCTGAGTCCCGAACACTAATAGGAAGACTGTTCCATAACTGTGGGGCTCTATAAGAGAAAGCTCTTCCCCCTGCTGTAGCCTTCACTATTCGAGGTACCGTCAAATAGCCTGCATCTTTTGATCTAAGTAGGCGTGGCGGATCATATAAAACCAAAAGGTCGCTTAGATATTGTGGCGCGAGACCATTTAGTGCTTTATAGGTTAATAAAAGTATTTTATAGTTAATGCGAGATTTTACTGGGAGCCAATGCAGTATTGATAATATTGGTGTGATATGGTCGTACCTTCTAGTTCTAGTTAGGACTCTAGCAGCTGCATTCTGGACTAACTGGAGCTTATTTATATTCCTACTGGAACATCCAGACAGTAAGGCATTACAGTAATCTAATCTAGAGGTGACGAATGCATGAACTAGTATTTCCGCATTACGTAGTGACAATATGTTTCTTATTTTAGAAATATTTCTGAGATGAAAGAAGGCTATCCTAGTAATATTATCTACATGAGCATCAAATGATAGGCTGGAGTCAATAATCACTCCAAGGTCTTTAACTGCTGCACATGATGAAACAGAAAGACCATCCAGAGTAACCATGTGATCAGAAAGATTACTTCTAGCTACACGTGGGCCTAATAAAAGTATTTCTGTTTTATCAGAATTAAGTAGAAGGAAGTTAGTTAACATCCAATGTCTAATGTCCTTTACACAATCCTCAGCTTTACTAAGCTTCTGTCTGAACAAATAAGATTCTATCAACACCTGACTTTTCTACATGGCCACAATTAAGCAATGCATATTTAATCTAAAGATTTAATTTGTACTCAATTGTTTATATTAAGATTATTAATTTTGTATTTGTGGTTCTGAGTACTGTTTCATTATAACTTGTTTTCTGGGAGAGCTGGTGCATTTATAGTGTAAACTTATGTCATGCGCTACAACAACAACACTTCCACATAGGAAACACTTATCTATCCTGAAGCCTCATTTCTCTTCTCTTCTACTGCATTTTAATAACTGGTACCTACATAAAGATGGCAGACATTGATTGATTTTCTGGATGAGGTGAGCTGAAGAAGAATCAATTGGGTATCAGTTGTTGTCCATGTAAACGCACTGATTTAGAGGTTATGAAAGCTGTGCACAGTTAATCCCATAATGCACAAATGGGTACAAATGCTGCACCCATATTGCATTGCATATTTTAGTTTGAGTAGTTCACAACGTTGATGAGAAATACAGCACGAAGCAGGCACTGCCCCTTCTGACTTCTCAGGCTTCGTATAAATGTAAGGAATAGATTAACTGTTTTGTATGGTCACACATGCTTGGTTTATGCTTGGTTACTTTTCTGACCTTGATATTTGAGTGCAACAAAGTGATGAGCAAACTCATGTAATGCAGTGTATAAAATAATTTTCTTCAATAACCATTTCTGTTCCTATAATACATGGTGTTCCAAATGTCTCCATACATAGGGGAAAATATAAATATTTAGCAAAATGTCTTCCAAAATTGTTTATACTTCGTTTATATATATATTTTCAGGTAGCCTTTATGCCTTTGAAAAAAGAATTATGCATTGAACTCATCCTAATGGCTGGACCAGGAAGCTGTCGCAAGGTTGCGATGGCCTTTAACAGGAAACATTGCAAACACATCACACTCGACAACGTTGCCAACCTGTTAGCCACAGTTTACACAGATGACTCAGGGTGTGTTTACAAAGAAATGGTAGAGAAATCAGGTGAAGGATGTTTTGTAAATAAAGTTATATTTTGCTATAAAGTGTTAACTTCCCCTATGTATGGACACGTCTAGGACACATTGTAGTGTTCTATGTATTTTCCAGTGTAGTCAGTAGGATACCATTTCAAGCACAGCGAGTTAGTGTGCTGTGAATGTGTGACTTTTATTTTGAAGAAATGGCAGCCATTTTGGAGGAGAGTCTAGTAGCTCTACCACGACACTGAATCCATGCATACTTGTGGTAGCTGTTTTTTTGGTTGTTGATGTTGGCCAACTGAAACGTCATTTTGGACAAATTTTCTACAATAAATGTATGATGGTACTTTAAATTTGGGGGGGCTATGTCGTTTGTTATTGTAGTGGTTTGACTAAGTTCCTTAAGTTCACCCCTCATGAGTTATTATAACTTAATGTTCAGTGCTGTTTAATTATATTGCTAATAATGGAGAAAGTACGACGAATCTTGGTGCATTTATCCAAAGAAAGCGCAGCTCCACACTGTGCCCAGTTTGTTCAGGTCAGTTAAACAAGAGCTGTTGTCACTCTTAATACGTATACACTTGTACAACTGGTTTGACTGGTGTTTTTATTTTCCTAGAGCATTACTGGACACTTTACTGGACATCTTGACGACCAAACAACTGTGACTTGTTCCCTGGAAAACAACCGGTTTATTTTGTGTCAGGGAAGTCATGAGAGGGGCGTGCCTCTTAAGGTTAGACGACAACACGAGTGACGTCATTACTGACATTATTACTTCATTGTTCGAGCAAATTAATCATTAAACAGCCCTTTAAAATTTTCAGGGTTGCATGGTAAATTATTTATTCAACACGATATATAGAATAGTATTTAGACATATTGATTAGTATGATAGTGTGCGGTTTTATTTTGCTTGTGGATGAAACTGACTTTCTGCCTCCAGAGGGCGCCGTTCTGCCCAATCAAATTGCTCTCTCCCTCAGAGGCGGCGTCGCTTTCTCCAGACACTCTCCGAAGAGGCGTGGATGTGGGCGTGGCTATACTGCTCCAGTCAGCCAATCAGAAGCTGTTGCTGACCAGGCGTGCTCATGCCCTGAGGATTTTTCCTAATGTATGGGTCCCACCTGGTGAGTATGATGCTGCCCAGACTGCAGAGTGTTTCTTCTCCTTCTTTTTTTTCCATCCTAAGTGTCACACTAAACTGCAGCTTTAGGAGAGAACAAATAGAATGTGCAGACTCAGGCTTTATAAGCTAAACTGTAA
Source organism: Ictalurus furcatus (assembly GCF_023375685.1). Classification (NCBI taxonomy): domain Eukaryota; kingdom Metazoa; phylum Chordata; class Actinopteri; order Siluriformes; family Ictaluridae; genus Ictalurus; species Ictalurus furcatus. Next base: position 15,297,324 of record NC_071255.1, on the reverse strand, counting down.
AGTAAAAATCTGCTGACGACTGAACCATTTTTGTAATCATATGACCAGTAGGTAGGGCACATGGTGGCTTAGTGGTTTGTTGGGGGTTTAATTCCCGCTGTTGACCTGTGTGTGTGGAGTTTGCATGTTCTCCCCATGCTGCAGGGGTTTCCTCAGGGTACTCTGGTTTCTTCCCCCAGTCCAAAGACATGCATGGTAGGCTGATTGGCATGTCCAAACTGTCTGTAGAGGGTAATGGGTGTGTGAATGTGCATGTGATTGTGCACCCTGTCCAGGGTGTGCCCCACCTTGTGCCCGATGCTACCTGGGATAGGCTCCTGGTTCCCCACGACCCTGAAGGATAAGCAGTATAGAAGATTGATGGATGACCAGTAGGGCAGAGCATTACTCTGAGATGCTTGATATCTCTTAATACCTAAGGAGCCATGATGCTTTCACCTTCATTTCAGATTGTTGACATAGCTAAGCAGTCCTTAGCTGGACTAAATGCTGTGTTCTCGTTTTCTGCAGGTGGCCATGTGGAACTGGAAGAAAAGGTACAATTTGAGCTACAGTCAACTTAATTAAGCATTATTGGCACCCTTCATAAACATGGTTAAAACATATTTCAATAAAATTTATAGTTTTAACATTCCACAGTTTGCTTGGGGTTGACAAGCTTTAAAATCAACTATTAAATCAATCAGTCATCCATGACAAACTATTTGCATGAAAGAAGTGCTTCATGAGAACAACCCAGAAAATTCAGTGCTCATTGAAACTGCTATTGGACTCATTTATTGAGGTTAGACCACAATAACTTTTTGGCAATGCACATCATCAGTATGTTTAGTGAATATGGGGGCTGCATCTAAGGAAAAGCACCTGATACCCATAATAAAACAGGGTAGTGGATCATTGATGTGTTGGGGCTGTTTTGTGGCTGGTGGTCCAAAGGCTCTTGTGGATATTGTGAATATCTCCCTCAGGCATATAGACATTCTGTTTCTAATTAGAAGTATGCTTCGAAAAAGTGGATGTGTTATTCCTTAATATTACAGAAACCTGCATCATGGAAATGAGTTGTTCAACAAACAACATTTTTACTGTCTGCCAAATTAGTGTTTCACTCCCAAAACTGTCACTCTGGACCCACGGTCAATTTAGGGGCTGTCTCAACTGTAGAACTGTTTAACTCAACTATAGAACTGTAGAGTTTAGTGCTGACTCTGTTGTAACGCAGTTTTACTAACAAGTGAATTGGTAATTAGCTGATCAGCTAAATACTGATGGCACCATGAATTCTGCCAGCACCAGGATATTGTATCACCAAGCCTGGTTGCTTCCTGACACTTCGGGAAGGAACCTAGTCCGGGGAAGGTGTCCCAAAATATAGATTGTAAGGGCATCAATAATTTTTGGCATGTGTTAATCATTCTTTTGCATTTTCTTAAAGAGTGGCAAAAATTTAGGAGCTAATTTTACATGTAGAAATGTTTGTTTATTTATTTTTATTTCTTATGTTTTTACTTAAACTAACCATCACTAATGTCTTATTTGTGCAGATTAACTGGAGGCTCATTAATCAAATAAAGATCAGGCCATATTTTGCGTCTTGTAGACATTCAGTATGGCCTCTTTCTTTTCACTTGTTTTGCATTAGCTGTTGGATGCAGGCCTGCGGGAGCTGAGGGAGGAAACTGGACTTAAACTGGACCCTGAGGACATCTCCTCCTCTCAGCTGCTGGGCCTCTGGGAGGTGAGCTCAGAGTGCTGATGTGTAGACACACTGGGCCAAAGCAAACGGTCTGTATGTTTGCAGCACAAAATAAAAATTGCAGCTTTGTAAAATATAACAAAAATACCAATGTTGTACAAGGGTACACTGAAACCAGTGCTCATTACTTTCAAACAATCTCCACATATTAGGCCTGGTATATTTTTAATTAGTTTTTGCCTTTCTAATCCAGGATTTTCATTCAGTATATAATATCCAAAGTGGACATTTTCAGTTGGGGTTTGGTCTGTTAAGAGAAACATAATAATAAGACTCTTCTCATAACCTGTCTCTTCCACAGTCTGTATACCCACCCATGCTGTCCCGAGGACTGCCCCAGAGACATCACATTGTCACCTACATGCTGCTTTGCAGTAACCATACACACCTGCAGCTACAGGTAATGCCAGCCTATGTCATCTAAGCTCAGCTATATGCAGCAAAATTGCCATATAACTGGTGATGGAAGAACCATGTAACTGGCCTGTATGTGCGTATCTTTATTATCTGTAAACCCGTCTCTTCTTTTCTTATTAGTCCTGTATGAGGCCAGAGCCTGCCGAGGTCAGTGCGTGTGTGTGGGTTGATGCAGGACTGGTCAGGGCTATCGTATCTGCTGTTGATGGGGAGGAAAAGTCTTTTCATATACCTGCTGATCTTCCTCAGTCTGTCAGGTATACAGACGTTCTGTTCCTAATTAGAAATGTGCTTTGCAATAAGCATATTTCAAGAACACATCTAATTAAATCTGGACTAGGGCTGCACAGTATTAATATTACAGAAACCCACAGCATGCAAATGAGCTGTTCAACAAACTTTTTTACTGTCTTTTGTAACCATTCCGATCATCTCATGTTTTGTCAAATGCATAGATTATTGTTTTACATATAAGTAATGAGTAAAATGTCTTAGTATTGAATGTTCTTAGCTCTGCCCTAATACTGCTGTGGTGTTCTCTGTGGTAGCGTTACTGAAGTGTCTCCTGAAGGTGAGCTGAGCGAGTCCACTCTGCCCGTGTCAGTGTTCTGTAACCGGGCCTCGGCTGAGGGCGAGGATGTGGAGCGGGTCAGCACAGGAACCAAGTATGCCTTAGAGCTCTGGCTGAGTACCCAGGCAGCTAGCTGTGAGAAGGGTTAACTGCAGCAGATACGTTCTCATTCTCAGGCCTGATCTGTGGAACCCAAATAAGCACCTGATATTTACCTTCATAATGCACTAAGGTTGTTTTCTTTAAGCGCCATTGAAAAGATGATGAGCTTACTAGGAGCTTACTTCTGATAAGCATGTAAGCATGTGTGCTCTTTTCCTAAATATTTTAATTAATCTAATTAAACATGAAATGCTTTCCAGCCACAATGGGGCAGTAAAGACTCTTGTTATCTCTGAAACAAATGACTAATATACTACAGTTGCATGAAACGTGAAATTTGCACTCGGACAGCCCACTAATCAAGTAGTTCATTTACTCTATTCATTTATTAATGTGTTGTTATGTTCAAATAGTAATTTGTTCTTCTATGTTTATTCAGTACATATTACACAACTGATCTTAAACACATTCTACAGCACTATGAACCTTGTATAACCTGTGAATACAGCAGGATGTAAACATAGAGCATGTCACACAGTGTTACAAAGGCCATGTTGACTGGTTGTCTTAAAAGGTGTGGTCTTGTTTCTTGTAGAACACTAACAGTGGCACAGACCATGCTGACTTGTCCTAGTCTTATAAGGATAGACTTTTATAGACTACAGTGTAGGTTATTTGAACCACAGTTGTGCACCAATTATTATTATTTTTTTTCCAGAAAGTGAAACCAATAGCTGCTAAAACAATCATTGGCAGATTCATCTTAGTCATAAGATACTGAAAGGTTTAACATAATATCCTCAGAAAAAAGACTCTATACGTATAAGCACATCATGAGCTCTTATGACAATGCATTATGTTTTATTTAGTCATTTTTCCTAACACCTCAGTTTGAAGAGACAGTAACAGCAGAGCATGATACCCTGTACCTGTGTGCATTTTACTGGCTTTAAATTGCATTTCTCTTTAAAATACACACAAAAATTAATGGTTCTTCTTTGGAGATCCTAATTCTTATTGGAACCATCATTAACAGGTAAAAATTCAAGTTTAATTCAAAACGTATTTTGGCCACAAGTGCCGGAAAATTCCACCATGTTTCACTGTGGATGCAACCAATGAGTAATGCCTAAAATGACTTCTGATTACTTCGATATCATGCCATACAATTGTGTTCAATCACTGTCCCTAACATGTCCCTTGGAAGGAAGGAATAGAAGCTACCTTTGAAAGGACTAGGCTGAAGTACTCTGAGTGTAAGGAGCCTGGCTGGAGAACCATCGTCTGCTCGTAGAAGCAGGATGCCTTAACGGTGCCAGTGGGACTTTCTACAGCCTTAGTCACTGGAGAGGCCTGTATGGTTTTGGTTGTGTTAGGCATGGTGACAAGAAGGAGCGGTAATCATATGGGCACCAGAGGAAGTGCGACAGGCAACAGTGTCATAGCAGGCCAACATCTACCTGTACAATCAATGTTACGGGTAAATGTTTGAGTTTTAGCCCCACCTGGGAATAACAGGTGTAACAGGATATACTGTAAGCAGCGATATGGAATAAATCACAAAAAAAAATTTGACTGTACAAAACATGTAAGACTACGTTTCTACATAGATTAAATGGAATTCCGATTTGCATATTGATCCGCACACTCAGGCTTTTGATCTATTTCTGAACTAACATTGGTTTCACTTCTGTATTTTTTTTTTCTTTTATGAAGAACAGCTCTTCAGGAGAAGGGTTCCACTTTTCTAAGAGTACTGAAAGTCTGTCTGTCACCATTCTCTCTTTTCCCCCTCTTCTTCCCTTTGAGACCTGCAGAAGAATCTTTGCGCTGGTCCCATCCACACAAAGAAACCTTTTTGTGAGCACAATAGCCCCAGAAAGCAATGACCCTGGAGGCTGAGGTGATCTGGACACTGGCACAGCTTATTATCCCTAAACCTACCCCCATTCAACACTGTTTAACCCGAGACATCCCTCGTTAAATTAGCAAAAAAAAAAAAAAAAATTTTGTATCTTTGTATAAAATGTATTCCTTTTTAAAATAAAATGACACGTTTTTCTCTTTTTTCACAAAAGAATATATATTGTAATAAATCCTTCTTTATTACAAAGCATCACATATCGATCTGAAATTACATTTTGCCATAATATTAGCCATTTGGAAGCAGTGCAGTTTATATAATCTAAATGTATTTTCTATCACTGTCAGTAAACCATTTTTAAGCAAACAGATACTGTCTCATAGAACATTACAGTTGTCCAACGTGACAGTAATATGTAGTGGCTGGTGATTGCTCTGAAATCAGCATTATATATTCTAAATATCATACAATATTATCCCTGCTGGTTATTTGGTATTACAGCCTGTGGACAGCTTTTATGTGGTGCCTCTTTGATCGCTGGACTGGCAGGTGGAAGGTAGAGCAGGAGAGCCAAACAGCACCTGATTGTTGTTGCTGAGTCGTGGTGAGTAAATTATGATGTGGCTTTTGTTGTTTAATCCAAAAGTTGTACCATTTGACTTGAAGCCCTGGGTGTCGCATCACTTGTTCACTGTGTACATTCCAGTCTGTTTTTTAGGAGGTCTCTCGGAGCCTGACTCCTGTTAATTAAGATTCTGTTAAAGTATTAGAACTGTTTGATGACTGAAATGACTAATATTTTCAATAATTTCACTGACATTTTCCCAAGGTTTCATAGTTCACTGAATTAGGTTCCAGTGAGTAAAAAAAGGGCAAAACTCCTTTTCTGGGAGCTGCTGTGTGTGAGTTTGTTGTAGTGTGGGCAGCATGCAGGCTTATTTATGGCCCATCAATGGCCTCTTTGTGTGAGGGAAATGGAGCAACAGTCTTCACTGACTTCAAACAGCGTCCTAGCATAATCATTTAGGCATTGTAATATCATATGTATAATGAAGGATAACTAGATATTCTTTAATGAATTTCATTAATGAACATGTAACGTGTGGTTCCATGAACAGACATCACTGTGTATAACACACACCTGTCTCTAAATAGCTGTTTCAGTTACTAATCTCTTTGGGTAAAAGGTTTTGATAGAGTGAGATCAGTTATAGGGCATTTATAGAAATGAGATTACAGAAATGTTTGTGGGACTGTGACATTTTCAACGATGAAAACAACTATGTCTTAAATGGTACAGACGTGTGTGTGAGAGTGTGTGTGTGTGTGTGAGGGCACTGTTGTATGCGTAGATGCAGTGTTGGGTCTGATAAAGCGCTAGCTCCAGGGCAGTTGCGGGAAAGAGAAACACAGAGCGGGAGTAGTGTTTCCCACGCCTCAGGTTTCCCTGTCAAAGCTGGTTGGGCACAAAGAGAGCCCTATACAGGTGGGAGGGAAGTGGGACTGTGGGCTGTTTAGTAACTGCAGCCAGTTTTGCCTGGATGAACATGGAGATGCATGGGGAGGCCATGCTATAGTCTATTGTTACCTCCACATCTCTACATCTGTTTGCCAAAGGATAAGTATGTAGGATATGTAGTCGTGTGTGTGTGTGTGTGTGTGTATATATATATGTGTATATATATATATATATATATATATATATATATATATATATATATATATATATATATATATATATATATATATATATTATGCAAGCGTGAATGCGTCTAACTAAAGGAGGTCCTGGGTAATCTGGATTACAGAATCCGATTCCAAAAGTCAACTACAGGTAGTCAGAGATGAATAAATTTGGAAGCCTGAATAATAAATTAGTTCCTTTTTCCAGATTACCTGATTACATTTTTTACATCAATAAATTTGAGGCTTTAATTAATTTGGGTTATTCTGTCATTTGAATGTGGTCATAAATGACATAATTATCTGATTTAAATAGAATCAGTTGTGGTTTCTTACTGCATCTGTAGTCCAAATATAAAATATAAATCTGTAGTCCCAAATGTAATCCAAAGGTAGTTAGACTAGTTTATCATTTTTAAGTCTAAATAAATGACATTACTGATGACACCCTTATTCGTTTGTAATTAGTGCCAGAATACATTCACTCAGTACCCAGGACTTCTAAAGAGAACAACATCTTTGTCTTTTATATTTTTTGCCAGTATGTAAAAAAAAATATCATTATCACTCTGTGGTCACACTAAGTACACCCTAAAAATAATAAAACTCTTAGTTCTTGCTTCACGTCTGATTGGTGTGAGTGTTCCCTTAAACTATGTTATCTAAAGTGTGTAAAGGCAAAAATTAGATGAAGATATAGATGTAGATTCACTCACCAGTGACTTGCCGTTGTGTGAGTCATACGTGCTGTAAGTGGAGTACATAGGAATGTCGGGGTTATAATAGCCCATTTGGTCTGGATCAGACACATTCATGAAGCCACGCTGTCTCCACCAACAGCACCAAAACAGCAGCTGTGAGGAGGAGCATGCTTTATTTTATGTTTCAGCAAAACAATAGTGACACAACAGCCATGTTCCATTCACAGCAAGGGCACACTGTTGTGAACATCAGAATCATGCATTACACCCAAGTAAAAAATGCAGGTTTCGATGCAGAAGTATCACAAGATCTCCAATATGTCACAATATATTTATGGTAAAGAAAAGAAGAAGAAACATAAAAGAGTATGATACAGCTTAGGTACATTTTTTAAAATGATTTGATTGGTAGTCTATTTGAGGCTCACCAGCAGTATGAGCAGGACAAGCATGAAGAAAAGTATGATGGCTGCCAGCACCAGGATGGCAATGCCCCAACCAGGCACACCCTGCTCTGTTGCCACTGTGTCTGTCACTTCAGGTCCTGTGGGCTTTTGGGTTACGGTTTTCCCTGTACTGACTGTAGAACTGGAAGCAGAAGTGGCTGAGTTGTTGCTGCTTGCATGTACTACTGTTGTTGAAGAACTGGAAGCAGACATGGCTGAAGTGTTGATGCTTGCATGTATTGTCGTGGTTAAAGGACTAGAACCAGAGATGTTTGAAATGTTGCCGCTTGGATGTTCTGTTGTGGTTAAAGGACTAGAACCAGAGATGTTTGAAATGTTGCCACTTGGAAGTTCTGTTGTGGTTAAAGGACTGGAACCAGAGATGTTTGAAATGTTGCCGCTTGGATGTTTTGTTGTGGTTAAAGGACTGGAACCAGAGATGTTTGAAATGTTATTGCTTGCATGTATTGTCGTGGTTAAAGGACTAGAACCAGAGATGTTTGAAATGTTATTGCTTGCATGTACTGTCGTGGTTAAAGGACTAGAACCAGAGATGTTTGAAATGTTGCCGCTTGGATGTTCTGTCGTGGTTAAAGGACTGGAACCAGAGATGTTTGAAATGTTGCCGCTTGAATGCAGTATCATGGTTGAAGGACTGGAAGCTGACATGGTTGAGGTGATGGTGCTTGGATGCACTGCTGTTATGCTGTTGTCTGAGATACTATTATTTGAATTAGTCTCAGAAGCAGAATGGGTGACGTTACTGTCGTTAGTGTTGGAATGAGTTTGTGTGCTTGCAGCTGTGTCATTAATATTGTTTGTTGATTCTTCTGAGCCACTGCTGGTCAAGGCAGAGGATGTAGATGCTGTAGAACTTTCATTTCCAGATGTGTGGTCAGATAACTTAGGGCTGGTGATGGATGTAGTCATAGAGGCGATAGAAGGAGAAATGTTTGACAAGACAGGAATGGGTTCTTGATCTACAAGGGGAAGACAGAATCATACAGATAGTTAAGGTTTGACAATCATTCATGACTCTGTAATGGATTTATAATCTATAATGTACTGTCTACAATCTACTGAGCATGTATTAATGTTAAAGCATGTAATGGCTTCAGACTGTTGTCTAATTCTGTGTGTAGCCCTAATGCTTCAGTCACTCACTGACTTGTATTGTAGAAAAAATTCTTATGAACTCTTATTCTCATGAGAAACAATATGAGGGACGTTTTTACCTGCAGTATGGTTGATGTTTAGATGCAGCAGTGTCGCGGGGTAATGTTGATAATTGGTAACGAAGATGTTTTTAATAGTCTTTCCACTTATTTGCTTAGTTCCAAACAACACTATGGAATTGGCAATCACAGATCCATTGCTGATGAAATAAAATTACACATTACAGTTACACATTACTCCAGGCCATGGCTTGTAAAAACAAGTGCATGATTTCAAGTTTATTATTATTTGTAATGTATTTGTTGTTTAAACGTTGTTGTTTTTTTTACCTGAAAGTCATCTCTGCAATCTCTTGATACTGAGCTGATGGTGTAAATTTATACATCTCAAAAAACTGAACAAATGGGGGGAAATAAGAAATTTGCTAGGTTTAAAATCAATGATCCAAAATACATGAAATAATATAGTAATAAAAATGTTAGTATAAGTCAATTACATTGTAAAGTTTTTTTCTTTTGAGTGTATGATTACTCATTAATGAAGTTTTTTACTCGGAGACTTTCTTGGTTGGTTGGTTAAGAATAAGGCATCTTACCATATTCTCAACTTCCTGTCGTAGTATTTTATAGTAATGTGATTGGTGGTCTTCAAGTGAGTCGTTGTAAATGCGGTTAGTTATTTTTATGCTAATGATAAAGGCAGAGATTTCATTTGAAGTTGTTGTGCCAACTCCAGGAACTTCTGTAACATTGCCAGCTGTAATCACACCTGCACAAACACAGATCCATGGAAAATATTTACTAAGATAATCAGCAATCGGTCAAATGGCCAAATCGTTTGTATTTCAACATATAATGAGATAGAGACATTAATGTTATGCTGCATTGCCTTTAAATTAAGTAAATTTCATTCAAAAGTATTTGGAGACAACTGGATTATGGATAAAACTTATGACAATGACATCAGAGAATATTTTACAAAATAAAAACTAAATAATATCTCCTTCATTATTATTGTTATTATTATTGTTGTTGTTGTTGCTGTCTTAGATTTTTAGAAATTTGAACAATTGTAAAATCCATAGTAGTGGAATACTGCTTATTCTGTACATACTTTCTAGTAGTCCTTGAGAAGAATAAAGCATTATATATATATAAAAACATGTTATACATTTTAGTGAAGAGGTTGGCTTACCTCACTATACTGTATTCAATGTACTATATAGTTATGCAAATTTGTGTGATGCCTTTCTAAGAGGCTTTGTAATTCATAGTTATTCATAGTTTTTACAAGAGTTGTTGCTCATAATTGTAAATATTGCAAATTGATCATTCTCCACCTGTTATCGTCTTCATTTTGCACATTAAAATATCTATCTATCTATCTATCTATCTATATATATATATATAACACCTTACCTGACCAAAGCATTAGGAGTCCAGTAATACAATAAAGAGACATTTCTTTGTTGATAACGCACATCAGTGCTAATCCTTCAGCCTGTAAACTCTTCTGCTTGGCTTTTGTCCTAATGAAACAGTGCTTTAGATGCAGTGCCTCACTATGAGAGTGAACAGTCCCTTTATTGTTTGAGCACCTGAGCAGGCACTGGGGTGGGACCCATCTGCTTAATCAGTGGGCCACATGGATACTTTATTTTACACAGGAAGATATAGGTACCTGTGTTTCTGTATAAAAAGGATACAAAAACATCGATTGGGATTGACTGAATAACTTTTTCTATGACTGTGAAGATTCCTTTATTGTTAAAAGGTCATGAAGAGGTCATAAATCAGATAAGGCAAACCTCCTCAACTACAATAAATGTTTGTCCTGATATGACACTCGTTACTTCCCACTAGTGATTCATGTTGTTCGCTGTTCATTTTGAATCGAAGGTCAAAACCTGTAATAGATTTTCCTTTTATGATGGGCCAGCTTAGGCTATTCATAGGGAAAAGCCTACCAGGTAGGGCTCAGTTGAAACATGTGAACATGCACAGCACAAGCAAGATGTGATATAATTAACAGTCAAAGATAGTTATGGAAAATTCAAAAGTAGGTAGCCTATTTGCGGTTTTTAAATTGAGGTCACAAAACATGAGAAGTTTTGATTTGATTGAAGGTAACATGCTAATGTTAGCAGTTTTTCTTAAGTATCAGTAGAAGTGGTTAGTCAAGACAACACAATGCTTTATAGTGTCTTTCTGATTTTTCTCTTTCAACTTATATATGCTGGTAAGGTAGTTTATTTTCTTAAATACATTTCTATAAATAAACGTGTAAATTCTCTTCACTAAAACAATCGAAAATGTTTTTTTTCATAATGTGTTGTGTGTTATAGGAGGGACTCTGGTCTTTCAGTCTTCCAGTTTGACTGTGGATGATGGTACAAATGTCACGTTAACATGTGATATAGCAAATGCATTTGGTCAGTGCTCCTCTGTCAGATGGCTCCTGTACCAACAAGAAAATGGCCTTAGGATCTACAACCCAGGCTTCAGGACCATTACCACAAAAGCTGAGCAAGACACACTATGTTCACTGAAAATTTCCAGAGCCAGTCCTTCAGATAACGGCACATTTTATTGTTTACTGTTAAATGAAGGTGTGGATTATATGGGTAATGGAACAGCACTGATAGTCATGGGTAAATGTCCTTAATAAAGTTATCTACTAATTAAAAATTTAGATAAGTTTGCTTTTCTGGTGTCTATTGTAATTTGTGTTTGATGTCAGTTTTTGTTTATTTCAGCTCCAGATATAACCAACAAGCAGAACGTGAACACTCATGACCACAAGACAGAGTCACAACAAGGTATTATTTCTTGATTATCATTATTGCAGAATTAAGCCTTATTTTGTTAATATGAGTTCATTTGTTTTTCAATCTAAATGAAGTTTATTTTTTTTCCATTTATTTCCGTGGCACTAATTTTTTTCCCCAACAAGATTTATAATGACTCATTCAAGAATTTCTCTTTCTCATTAAGAAATGAGAGTTTTGGAGTTGTATTACCTTTATTTACCACTAATAATTTTATTCAAAGGTACAAGGTGTGAGTATTGTAACTCGGGAACGCACCCACTGTGTCACATATTGATTATGACTAAGTTATCTCTATCATCTATAAACCATCTCTTTAATGGTTTATTGCAGTTAAGGAACATCAGTGTTTGGTCCCCTTGGCTGTTTTGGGAGGAATCTCACTTCTGATCATCTTCGCAATCCTAGCCATATGTGCCTGCATATACAGAAGAGGTATGTCATGAATATTAAATGTAAAAAAGAAGAAATTATTATATCTGGAATAAGATATTATCGATAGCCTATAAATATTAAGCCATCTCAGTGTACTGTAGATACCATTTTAAAATAGAAAAAATTTATATTCAGGTATGAAATCTGGAAAAAAGGCGAGTGTTTGTAATATACAGTATACTGGTGCAATAATTTAACATTGAGGTGTTCATTTTCTTCAGCTATTTTGATGCTTGGGAGTGACAATAATGCATCACAGCAACATCAACAAGTAAGAATAAGAAGTACAGATATATTAATGGTTTTATGTATGTATGTATGTATGTATTTATTTATTTGACATATTTACAGGAATGTTGTGCTAGTAAATAGTATATAACTATAATAGCTATTTACTCATGGCCAATAAGTCAACACCACATTTTGTATAAATTGTGAATCTGTTTACCAAATTATGTTGGTGATTTTGAGAGCTAATAAATAACAAGAGGAAAAAAGGTACATTAAAAAATTTAAAATGCAGAAATACTTCCCTGGGTCTGCTAATTCTTATTTTACTGTCAAAAATAAACACTTTAATGTCTCTGCAATCATTTTCCACAGTCCTCCAGTGAGACCCAGTATGCTACCCTGACGTTTGTAACCAGGAGACATGACCGTGTTGCAAACTCCTGAGCCTAAATCTTCAGTGGTAACAATTATTTTGGTTGAATGTAACATTTGTTTAAATCTAACATTTTTTTCAAATAATTGTTTTGTCTGCTTTTCTTAATCTATTACCTCCCCAAAAGAGTTTTTAGACTGATGGTATTCTTAGTCCATGACCTAGTGAATCAGTATCAGGATGTGTTTATTGATAGAAACGTCAAAGCACTTCTGTAAGTCGCGCTGGATAAGGACGTCTGTCAAATGCCCTAAATGTAAATTTGAAAGGTCATGTACATTCTATACTTCTGGTTTATTTTTGCACCATAATTTACCATATAGCTTTTCATGAACTTACTTTTACAATCTTTTGCTAAATGTCATTAATATCAGCATCTGCAACTGAAAAGGATTCAGTGCTCAGTTCCAGTTCTGGAGGCTCCATGCACTGTAATGTTTCTTGCTTTCCATATTACAGCAAACCTGTAAAAATTCACTCAGTGGGTACTTATAAAGCCCTTTTAACTTGACTGAGGTGGAACAGATCTACTAGGAGGGGGAAAAACAAAAATCTACAGGTCATGTGGTCTTTAGGACTTGAACTGTGAAGCATTGCTACAGCAACCCAGGAGTGCTCATTTACAGTACTATATGTGATTTAAATTTAAAACTAAACTGCAAAAACATTTATGCAATATATATATATAATGTATTGATGCAGAATATACCAGGGATTGTCACACTTACAGTATTAGGCTCATTATTTAAAAGTATAAAATTTCTGACTATTAATTGGACCTAGAGAGTTTTTTTTTATTCCTGATTCCATTCAATTAAACCCATTTAATTCAGGTGACCAGTAAATCAGCCTAATAGCTATAAGAACTCAATATTAAATACAGTATAATAACTAATGGTGGGTTGTAGTTTCCACCACTGTAAAATATATATATATATATATATGGTTTATTTTTGAAGGAACCAACTCAGAACAAGACTGAACAACATTTCAGCAGTGAAAGAGACCAAGTTCAGATGAGTTTTCCAAGAAGAAGTGCAGGAACATGGAGACCTTTCTGGCCTTTAAAAGAACAAACTACCCTTTATCTCTGAACACAGCATGTGATGTCATGTCTTGTGAATGTTCTGGCCCATGTCTTGCCAGCGGCAGTGTTGAACTGTTGCAACACAGATGCAAATTAATGTCTAGCTTAGGGTCCCTTTGCATCTATAAAACAATATCCTCATGTATAACACCATAATCTGCCTAAATTGTTTTCAGATTTTGGTATACTAATAGTTAGCGACAGATAAAAACATCACCTACTAGCATCTTGGTTAGAGATTTCGACGTTTTCTCCAACAAAAAGAGGAATTGCCTATGAGCAGTGGCAGTTGGACAAATGTCCATGTGCTATTAGAATATATATTTTACAGTAAACAAAACTATTAGAATTGTTGTATATAACATGGCATGTTTCATACAGTAACTGTGTATGATTCTGTTTGTAATGAAATTTTTTTTAAACATCTTTTTATGATTTGCTGCTCCACCCATTCTGTTTTCTCTAAATTCAGATGAGACTTTTCATTACATGTAGCCCTCAAGACATGAATTCAATCATCTTCAGTAACCTATCCTGGTCAGGTAGACAATCATGTAAAAAAAAATAATATACATATTCAATTATTTTATAACTAAGGAAAAAAACACATCCGGGGGTGTTACACTACGCCGTTTTTTTAATCGGTCGGTGAAAAGGATCAAAGAATATCCCAAACATTTTGTGGTTTTCTGCGCCTCTGTAAAAGATTACTTCCGAGTCAAAGGTTTTTTGAGTTGAACAAGATGGCGGCCCCCTTAGAGTTGTTTTGTTGGAAAGGGAGTTGGGGTTTACCTTCTGTTGATACTGACAGTCTAATAGTTTTGGTAAGCCTTTTATATTGTTTTATTCTGTACTACTTGTTTAACCGGAATAATCTAAAATAGTACGCGTTTACACTTTATCGGGTATTTTGTTACTCAGCATTGACTGGGTGTTAATCATCTTAATCCCATTGCATTAAGGTTAAAAATAAGCAGACTGATTTTAATAAAGGTGCTGTCGTTCACTCAGTTTAGATATATGTCTTTCTTTTAGGAAAGCACGTGTCTTGCTCAGAGACTAAGGCTTCGTGTGTTAAATATCATAATGACTTAAACTTTCAAATGTAAAATATAATGCAGTGCTTATGGGAGTTGAGACGTCACATGGTGTTGGAGCTGCTCTTTCTCAAATTTACAGTCTTCTCGAAACCCCAAAATACATTTAATCGTTAAGTCTGAGCAGCTCGGCGACGCGAGTAGGCTTTCTGGGAGCAGACACTTACACCTCGATATTTTTCAGCTTGTTTGACTTTATGTATAAGTTTGGAGTTTGAGCACGCGCACGAAACCGACTAAGAACAGCGATAATGGAATAATAATAATAATAAAAAAACATGGACAATCACAAACAGTAAACCAGTATGGAGTGCTTCTGTCAGAAAAAACGTAATTGGCATACTTTTGTTTTGCTTGTTATTAAGGGAGAGACACAAAAAGACGAATAAATACATGCTTTAGACCCACAGTATACAAAACACACTTCACTTTTGCAGAACAAGCAATTATTCAAGATCTGGGAATTGTAATATTATGATAAGTCTTTCATTTTCATTTAGTAAGCCATAAAATTTCACCCATAATAACGTGAAAGCAGATCCAGCTGTGTATTTTTGTAAATCTCATTCATTTACTCGCTTTCAGTAACCACTTTATACTGGTTAGAGTCGAGGTGGATACGGAGTCTATCACGGGAACACTGGGCATGAGGCAGGAATACACCCTGGATGGGATGCTGGTCCATCACAGGGCACCATACACACACATTCACACACTCGATAAACACAATTTATCTTAGTCAATCCACGTACTGGTATGTATTTGGGAGCTGGGAGGAAACCCATACAGATACTAACTAGAGCTCGGTATCAAACCAGGGACCCTGGAACTGTGAGGCAGCCATCTATTTTTGCATATGTTTAATCAAAATGTTGGCATGCTAGACGTGTTTCTTAATACCAAGAGCACTGGACTTGGGTTCTTGAGTATTAGAATAAATCCTGGGCGTTAAAAAATTATGTCAGTGGAAGACACACAAGAACACAGAGAAACACCCGAGTTACGTAATGCTTGTGAAGTCACACACAGATTTGGCCGCACACTTTTCATCATGTCTCAGTATTGTGCTCTACTTGTGCATGAAGCACAATTAAACAACTTCATAGTGTGGCCAACCACCGACTTTTTTGTTAAATTACATTTGTCCAGGTGCCTTAAACTTTGACGGTGTGCAATAAAGAGCTGCTTTTGCTGTATTTTTTCGTTCAGGGAGCTTTTATGTACTCATTATGGATGATTGCGCCCACACAAGCACACACATTTTAATGGTTTTAAAAATGAGGTTTTTTCTACAAAATGCATTATATACCATGTCTACACATATCTGTGTTACCTACTATTAACCAACTACAGCTAAGAAAAATCAATTTCACACTTTCTAATTTTTCCAGATTCATTCATGTAGGAGTAAGGAGACGTGCGCTGCAGGACACATGGGTGTGTGTTTTTATGATGCTTCTAACAGCTGGTGTGAATTTAAACACTGGTTAAAATAAAAGTTTAATGTTGTATTAAACCAGGACTTTGATGGCTGCACTTGAAACCAGGAAAATTATCATGTATCAGTATCATGATATCTGTGCCAAGAGGGGGATTCAGGAAGTGGTAATGCACGTATTCCGCACTGGTGGATTTTGAATGTCACACAAACTTTAGTGCAAATCATTAGTTTATGTCTAGGATAGTACAAATGGGGAATAAATGGCTGGCACACAATCAAAATAGTAAACATCAGTATAAACCAGTAAACAGACCCCTGCACTGGCACATAAATATTTTAAGAACTTTTAGGAAATTTTTCATAAAGTTCCAGTTGTTTTCTACTTTAACACAGTTTGCACATGTAAAATTCCTGCATGATAGAAAGTACTGGTGCATAAATGTTCTGTGCTTATTCTGATAACTGCAGCAGTATACTTGTTTATTTCTTATTTACTCTTTGTGTTCTTTAAATTTCAACCATTAAAACAAGGTCTTGTGATTTAGTTAGCATTAAGCCACGGACAGACTGGATTTTTGGGTGTGATATTCTGGTGTTACCGTATTGGTTCAATGAACAGCTATCCAGCTCGGTAGATTGTTTGTGAGTGATAGACAGTATTTTGACCAAACTGTGCTGTCTGCAAATTTTGTCAAATTTTTGTATAATTCTTGTTAGTGTCCACTAACCCATTGGTAAAATTTTTGTATGTATAAACATTAGGGATGTAACAAAACACATTGTGACATGATGTGCATCATGGAAATGTGCAATATCAGCATTCTATTAATTATGTAATGCAATTGCACTGTTTGCACACCAGAGGTCCCAACCTATGTATCCCATTGAGTTAAAATATACAGTATCTCACAAAAGGGAGTACACCCCTCACATTTTTGTAAATATTTGATTATATCTTTTCATGTGACAACACTGAAGAAATGACACTTTGCTACAATGTAAAGTAGTGAGTGTACAGCTTGTGTAACAGTGTAAATTTGCTGTCCCCTCAAAATAACTCAACACAACCATTAATGTCTAAACCGCTGGCAACAAAAGTGAGTACACCCCTAAGTGAAAATGTCCAAATTGGGCCCAATGTGTCAATATTTTGTGTGGCCACCATTATTTTCCAGTACTGTCTTAACCCTCTTGGGCATGGAGTTCACCAGAGCTTCACAGGTTGCCACTGGAGTCCTCTTCCACTCCTCTATGATGACATCACAGAGCTGGT
Organism: Ictalurus furcatus; assembly: GCF_023375685.1. NCBI lineage: Eukaryota > Metazoa > Chordata > Actinopteri > Siluriformes > Ictaluridae > Ictalurus > Ictalurus furcatus. The sequence continues at coordinate 15,279,784 of NC_071255.1, read as the reverse complement.
GGATGTTAGAGACCTTGTGCTCCTCCATCTTCCGTTTGAGGATGCTCCACAGATGCTCAGTAGGGTTTAGTCCATAACCTTCACCCTCAGCTTCTTTAGCAAGGCAGTGGTCATCTTGGAGGTGTGTTTGGGGTCGTTATCATGCTGGAATACTGCCCTGCGGCCCAGTCTCCGAAGGGAGGGGATCATGCTCTGCTTCAGTATGTTACAGTACATGGTGGCATTCATGGTTTCCTCAATGAACTGTAGCTCGCCAGTGCCGGCAGCACTCATGCAGCCCCAGACCATGACACTCCCACCACCATGCTTGACTGTAGGCAAGACACACTTGTCCTTGTACTCCTCACCTGGTTGCTGCCACACACACTTGACACCATCTGAACCAAATAGGTTTATCTTGGTCTCATCAGACCACAGGACATGGTTCCAGTAATCCATGTCCTTAGTCTGCTTGTCTTCAGCAAACTGTTTGCGGGCTTTCTTGTGCATCATCTTTAGAAGAGGCTTCCTTCTGGGACGACAGCCATGCAGACCAATTTGATGCAGTGTTCAGCATATGGTCTGAGCACTGACAGGCTGACCCCCCACCCCTTCAACCTCTGCAGCAATGCTGGCAGCACTCATACGTCTGTTTCCCAAAGACAACCTCTGGATATGACGCTGAGCACGTGCACTCAACTTCTTTGGTCAACCATGGCAAGGCCTGTTCTGAGTGGAATCTGTCCTGTTAAACCGCTATATGGTCTTGGCCACCGTGCTGCAGCTCAGTGTCAGGCAATCTTCTTATAGCCTAGGCCATCTTTATGTAGAGCAACAATTCTTTTTTTCAGATCCTCAGAGAGTGCTTTGCCATGAGGTGCCATGTTGAACTTCCAGTGACCAGTATGAGGGAGTGTGAGAGCAATGACATCAAATTTAACACACCTGCTCCCCATTCACACCTGAGACCTTGTAACACTAACAAGTCACATGACACTGGGGAGGGAAAATGGCCAATTGGGCCTAATTTGAACATTTTCACTTAGGGGTGTACTCACTTTTGTTGCCAGCGGTCTAGACATTAATGGCTGTGTGTTGAGTTATTTTGAGGGGACAGCAAATTTACACTGTTATACAAGCTGTACACTCACTACTTTACATTGTAGTAAAGTGTCATTTCTTCAGTGTTGTCACATGAAAAGATATAATCAAATATTTACAGAAATGTGATGGGTGTACTCACTTTTGTGAGATACTGTATATACAGCACACTGGTCGTATCGTGTTCTTTCATGGAGAACCTGTGCCATTACCAATACGGGAAATGTCTGCACTTGTGAAGTGACCGATAGCTCTGGAAGTTATTAGGTTACATGACCACATTATAACCATTAAAAAGAGCTCTTCAGTAGCTTTCAACCAACACCAGCCCTGTTACTACTGTGCCCGAGAAAGATGCCGTGGAAAGCTGGCATTTTAGCCGACTTTGGAGCTCTATTTCTATCTAAAATGACATCTCAGGCACTGCTACAAAGCTCAGTATATTTTAATCGATCCTTTTCCCAGGTCAGAGACTTTGTTTATTCAATCAAGTGAATTTTTTTTTGAGAATTTATTTTTGTTTCTTTCTTTCTTTTTAGGATATGGTGAAGTACATTTTGCTTACAATATTAAACATTTGTTTGTGGCCATTTTTGGTTTATTCACAGTTTTATGCAGATAAAAATGCACATTGTTTTGCATTGTTTATGATTCATAAATAAAAAAAAAGGGGTCTTTTCAATCAAAATATTTCTTCATTCAATTTATGTTTAAAATATTCTGTGAATATCGAAACCTGAGCCCAGAATCATGAATCGAAATATGACCGGCGTGTATCACTACATCCCTAATGTATATACTGCTGTTATAAAACAGGGTGTCCTGAAACATTAATAAGCATGTCCTCCTGCTGAATCTGCCAGAAGGACATGACTCTACTCATGCATTCTTTTTTTTTCTATTGGCCCAAGTGTCTAATATTGGCAAATTCTGGGTTTTCTGGTTTGAAATTCCCGCAGTGAACACTTTGTGCTGTTGATACTTGACTCGGAGCATTCACTGTGGTGCTTTTTAGGGTTTATATAGCATAAATAATAGAAAGATTCATTTCCTGGATGTTTTTGATTTTATAGTATGTTTGGTCCATGATAGAGTGCTGCTATGCACACTGTGCAATGTGTGTAGACTAATGCTTGTTTTGGAATTGTAATAAATAAATAAATAAATGGTAATTACACTTATTTCTTAAAAATTACGCTTTTACATCTTGGCTGATATTTGAATTGTTTTAGTGAACTCATAATTAAAACCATGAACAGCGTGAGGTCTTTTCTGTGGCTCTGGGGCTTCTTCTATTCCAGAGAAATAACATATCATGGAAAGAGTTTCTTCACTTTCTTACTTTTCCACTCAGTCTCAGACTCACCAGGAAATCCCTGTCCATATCTCTGTAACACCATAGTAGCCACATGGAATTAATTTCCGTTGTTTCAGGATCCCCCACTTTTTTTCAAATGATGTGGCTTATTTGCAGGAGGTGGGTTCAGAAGAACTTTCCTCTTCTTGGTGGTTGGGAAAATGCCTGTGGCAGTTTTTTCCCCCTGTTGTGGGGTCTGTAACTACAGGCTGATTCCTGACACAGCAAGCAGTTCGTGACACATCAGTGTACTCTCACACAGGCTGTCTGGAAAATTATAGCCCGGTTCCATTCAGTTTTCCATATGATTTCTTGGTTGTTCTTGCAATGAATAAACTAACAGTATGGAAGAGGCAGCAGAGGAGCAAATCTTCAAATGCACTCTAGTTTCCCATCCAAACTATTCTTTTTTCATTGCTGATATGTTAGAAATTCCTTCATAGCTAAAGTGTTTAAAGAATAAATGAGGTGTAATCTGCATAAAGGCTCACCTTCAGCTGAAACCAATGAGGGTTTGAAGACTTTAGTTAAATTAATCTCTCAAGCTTGGCCAGCAAGCTAAATTATTATTGTGTGACTCTTTAGTGAGTTGCCATTTGAAAACGATCTTAACTGTATAGCCTGTGTTGACCAATTTCAGTGCCGTCCAGTTTCCGTTTCAATATTTTATTGACACCTCGTGATCGTATTTTAAGAGATTGCACATTACACCCAGTACTAAATCATACAGTCATTCAGTATGCATGATTTATTTTCAGTGTTAAATCTCACATTTTATATTGTGGTGAAATTGCAGCTTAGCATGGTTTATAGCAGAAAGTCCATTTGGAATGGTGCTTATGGCATTTTTATACGAACTGGTGCTGTGCTGTAAACTAAGCTGTCAGCAGAAGCAGTTTGGCCTGCAGCAACTTTCCTGTTCGTGTTTCTGTTGGACGGCGCATGGGCATTCATGTCTCTGGTTTTACGGCATGCAGTTTAAAACTGTGGAGGAATTCTCCAATAATCTGACGGGATGATGTCAGTCTTTGATGGTAATGGTGCTGTTCCAACTGGCTGTGTCGCATCGTGTCTGTTTCCACTGCTCTGCTCGTTTAGGCAGTAATGCAGAGCCGCACAGTGACAGTAAAGACACTTAGATTTCATTTGACTTCTAATTTCTGGATTATAAAACTGCAAAAAAGACAGAAAGTTCCAGAACTCTAGTGTAAAATATATACAATCAGTCTCAACTAACCTGAAACTTCCTGGACTTCCTGACAGTAAGTGGCCATTTGAGTGGCCATTTAAAACTATTCTTAACTTTTTAATTGGGTGAAATGTGTTTCTATTAATTTAGAAACGTAATAGCTATTATGTCAGATTCATTGTGGTCTGTAGTAAAGAAACAACAACTGACGTTTCAGTAGAAAACTGAAAATAATTCTCAGCCCTTCAAAGACGGTGTTTTTTTTAAAAAATTTGTGTCGCTTTATTATATTTTTTTTTATTATAATATAGACTATTGTGCTCAAGACTCTAGGGTGGTTTTACTGTCACAGTGATCTTGCAGTAACATTTTATTAACATTTGAAATATAATGAAAGTTAATGATTTTCATATTTGATTGTGGTTGTAGTAGATTGAGTAGATGCAGTGTAATTTGACCACCATTGAACTTTTTTTTTTTTTGCCTTCTGGCTTGCTGCTTTTTCCTCCATCCACTTCTCTTTGTAATTTCTCAAACAGCTTTAAAAAAAGAACCTCAAGACCTGCAGACATTGTGGAAGAAATTTAGCAGTGTTTTCCATGACGCTCCCTTCACTCTCACTCACTCACTCACTCCCCACCCCCCCTTTCTCTTTCTCTCTCACTCACGCTCTCTCTCTCTCTCCGTCTCTCTCTCCGTCTCTCTCTCTCATCCGCCAAGACTTTATGCTAGAGAGGCTACGTGACTCTCCTGTCCACATAAAAAAAAAATGAGGCTTGCAGCTGAAATGTCACATAGGTGCAAGTGGGTTTCATGGTTCCCCACTCTAATGTATGTGTCACCCAAAGTATTTGTTGAGCTATAAAGAATACCACTCTTGTCTCTGTCTTAATATAATTCATCTAGGAGTACTCTTTACACCCTTGTCATGATCACAAACTTGGAAATCTTTAAAAAAAGATATGTTATTCTACATATTTCTTTTAGTCAAGTTTTGCTGGGACTTAAGAAATAGAAAGATTAATTTGCTGGATGCTTTTGACATGTTATTAGTGATGTATTAAATGTTTGCCATTAGGTAGTTAAGAACACATAGCTCTGTGGCTATAACATCTTCGAGAGCAATTGAACTTCAGCTCGAACTTCAAGTCGTTGAAGTTTGGTCCACATGCAGTGATGTGTTGAGTGGCTGTTTCCTTTTCTGCCAGAGGAGCTGTGAACTGCTTCCTTTCTCAAGATAAAATAAGCAGAGCATGGCTTCCTGTCGTCTTCTGCCAAGTCTACTTAACCCAAAATCCTGATTGCACTAAATCATGGCCTCGCTCTGCTTTGTTATAAGGAATATCCAAATTCTCTAAACTCTGGCTAAGTATTCAAGAATTCCTTGAATTGTCACCTATTTCTAAAGCTGTGATTCCTGCTTGCCTAAGACACTGCTCGTTTTAGGCTCTTGGCCCAGTCTGGCTTTTTCTCTCTCCTCAGTAAACACCACTCTGGACATGTGCACATTTTCTCCACTGCTAACATAACTGAAAATTAGTCTCGGTACATGCGGGTTTATGTGCTGAACTGTTGAACTGTGTCACATTCTTTCCTAAATTTCCTATGCTAAAAATAAGGCTGCCAGTGGAAAAGGGTTTTGAAATGGTTATTTGTCTGTGTTTGTGTCTGACTTGTATGAGAACAGGTTGTTATTATTTATGGTTTATGATATTTATTAGGTTTTTAAGCTTTGTACGTTGCTAGCCAACTCATGAGGAAGACACAGAGTGTCTGTTTCTGGGTCGTTTTGTGTCCTGGCTGTGTTTCCCATCCACAGATGTCCTGTGGGGTGTGTAGAGAGTGTTATTGCTTTCTATGCCAGTTGGTCCATTGGTGCTCTTCCAGTCTGGCCTGACTATAATTTGATTAAGTGTGGAATTAATTTAGATCTTTTCTAGGCATGGAAGGCTGTGCCTACATTACACTTTTTTACACTTTTACCTCATTAGCTGGAAAATCATTTCTATCAAAGAGTTTGCTAAATTCCTAACTGTTCAATAATGCTGCTTTAACCAGTGCCTTATGAATGGATTAAAGCCAAAAAAGGGCCTTTAGGGCCATATCCCTTTGTGGTTTTCTTTTACTAATACAACAAATTCTGCCCATAAAGGCTTAACAAGTTGAATAGAGTGTGTTAAATGAGCTAGATGCTTACCTCTGCAATGTAGTGCCGCTCCATCCTGGATTACAACACAAGTCTTACTCATAACATTGTTGGCTTCTTAAGTGATCTTTTATGCTTCCAGGCTTATGCTCGATTTGCTGGAACCCCACTGAAAGTTCACAGGATCTCCAACCCCTGGAGGAGTCCCACAGGTAAGCAGATTTTTTTCAAGGGATTTTAATGATTGTTTTCTGGGCAGGCATGCATCGTTAATTTAAGTATGGTGCTTTTAGGCTGATCAGGTTACCTCCAATGGCAGAAAGTGTCTAAGCCACTAATCCCAGAAAACTGAGACTGATCTGAACTGGATCTTTTGTTGGACGTTGACAATGGTGAAATAGACATAGCAGCTAAAGGAATTAGGAATTTTAGTGCTCAGTGTATCCTATATAACACATGCTTTAATTTTCTAATTCTGTCAGTAATATAGTAACACAGACCAGCATTTGGTATGAGAATTACACAGTAGCAATACAGTACAGTAATGTGAGTACAGTGTTGTGGTAATGGTGTGTTGTATGTGTTTGTATGCTCCCAGGTTCACTCCCTGCTCTGAAGACCAAAGAGGATGGGAGTTTCTCTCAACCCAGTAAAATTATCATCCAGCTCAGGAAACAGGTAACCCACTGTCCTTGACTTATCACCCACAGCTCTTGGCCCATTTTAGCTAGGCACATATAAAATTTTAACAAAAGCTCTAAGTTGTAAAACAGTCAGACAATGACAAAATCATCTTGTAAATATTTTGTCACCTTCTATGCTTTTCTCATCTGTGTGGAATGGACTAATTGCTTATTGAACATTTCTTGTTGTGGGACATTTCTTTCTGGACAGTAGCTGTACCAGAAAAAGTCCCCTCTATTCCCAATGAAATCAGCCAAACCATTATAATGGAATATTTCTTTTACTTCATGACATTTGACACGCACAGTGCTGTGAAAAAGTATTTCTTGATTTCTTCTGTTTTTGTATACAACATAAAACAAAGGCAACCTGAGTAAACACACACTACAGTTTTTAGTTATTTTTATTGAAGCAAAAATGTTATCCAACAGCTATCACCCATGTGAAAAACTAATTGTCCCTTAAACTTAAAATCTGTTTGTACCACCTTTAGCAGCAATAACTGCAACCAAACACTTCCAATAACTGGAGATCAGTCTTTCACTTACTTCTTGGACTAGGATTTACTCCTATGTTTTGGATCATTGTCTTGCTGCATAATCCAGTTGTGCTTGAGTTTCAATTTACGGACTGAAGACCAGACATTCTCCTTTAGGATTTTCTGGTAGAGAGCAGAATTCATGTTTCCCTCAATTACTGCAAGTTGTCCAGGCCCGGAAGCAGCAAAGCATCCCCACACCATCACACTTCCACCACCATGCTTGATCGTATATATGATGTTATTTTTGTGGAATTCTGTGTTTGGTTTACGCCAGATGTCACGGGACCCCTGTCTTCCAAACAGTTCATTAATACATTTTCACACAGGCCCAGTTGGTATTGGATAATTTTTTTTGCTACAATAAATAACATTATCATTTAAAAACTGTATTTTTTGTTTACTCAGGTTGCCTTTGTTTTATCTTAGAGTTTATTTTAATTTCTGAAACAATTTAGTATGACATACACAAAAACAGAAGAAATCAAATCAGTAACTACAGGGGTAAATTCTTTTCACAGAACTATATTATGATCTTTTTATCTCATTGTCATGACCCAGTTGCTTGTTACACTACAATGTTAACAAATAAAATTTATCTAATTGGTCAGCGGGTGTTTTTTTGTTTGTTTGTTAGTTGTTGTTTTTTTATAGCAGTGCAGCTCTGACAGTAGTTCTGGCTGTAAATCAAACTGCAGGTTTATATGAATTCACTTGTTGTAATATATTATCATTTCTATAGTTACAACTCATTTTCAGGGACTTGTATTGCGGACACTCCACAATAATCTAATGCGAATAATTAACAGATTATAAAACATCTTGTTATTTAACAAAGAAAAACATAACCGTTCATATGGTGAAGGTTTCTGTAAAGAGATAGTAAGTTTTCCACCATAGGAGAGTCTTTTGTATGTTCTGGTTTCTTGCTAAGATGACTAGCTACTTTTTCGTTTTACTAACTTAAAGCGTGAGTGAGAAAAAGAGAAGCTAGTGTTGAAATGATTGTTTATAGAGGTGATAACAGGAACTAACTTGTCTTGTGGACATTCCACAACATTAAATGTAACTACAATTGTTTTTAAAAGGAATGTCATGTCATTCATTAATAAAGTAATTGTAATCATTGCCAAATTGCTGTGGTATATTTTTCCTGTTTAATTTCTCAAATAGCCTGCTCTAGCTTTGTGCTTTCTTTTCTATTATCATGACACTGAACACTCAACGACTGCTAATGTGCGAGATTGTCGTATTTATTTCAGAAATACAACGCAGACTACGACCTATCCGCAAAAGAAGGTGCCGACACACTCGCTTTTATCTCTCTGGTGGAAGAAAAGCTGATGCCTGCTCTGGTGAGGTTCACACGAGGAGCACAGAAGCTAGTTTGCAGAGATACATGATCCAGTCCTGTTGTTAGCAAGATCAAAATGGTGCAAATAATAAGAAAGTGGACAGAAGCAAAGGGGCCCAGTGCTCCCTCAGTATTGAAGAAGATATTGGTATATAATATTCGCTCCCATTCATTACCTCTCATTATATGCCGTTTGTCCTTACAAGCTCTCTCTCCTACCACGTGTTCTCCTCTAATTCATTAGCCAGTAAATGGTGACTGGGTTATTATCTCTGGTATTTAGTTGCTGCTGTATAACAATTCCAAACAGTTTCCTCTCAGTTGGAGGCAGTGGGCTGGAGAGGGACAGTTTTTAACTCTTCCATCACCTGAACTACTGTTATGAAGGGACCTCCATATAAAGCTTATTAGAATGCTGTTTATATATTTTGCCTTTTTTTTTTCCTTTTTTTTTCTTTTTCCTTTTTCTTTTTATGAAGAGTGATCTTATGAGAATCCACTCACGTTCTTCTCTCCCTTCTCTTCTGCTGTTGTCTGTTGTACACACACTTGTAGATTTATGCTCTATGGATCGATCCTAAGAACTATGCTGAGGTGACACGTCGCTGGCATGCAGAGAACATCTCCTTTCCACTGAACTTTGTCCTGCCGAGCCGCATGCAGTCTAGGCAGCTGGAGAGAGTGCGACTCATGCGGGGAAACGGCACTCTGGAGGCCGGCGAGGAGGCTGAGAAAGAGGTGCGGATGCATAGAATTATGGGTTGAAGGAGAATTTGGAGGCTTTGAGAGTGGGAATGTGTAATATAGTAATCTAAAACCCAGGTGTCCATACATGCAGCTGGGGATCAACCCTGCAGCCAAGTTTGTTTCCACGGCTAATATAATGACATAATCCAACCACACAAGATCTTGATGATCATCAGAATATTACAGGCAAAGGTGTTGAGAGAAGTTCTGCTGCTCTGCGTACCACAGATTCTTTCTGTACACACACACACACACACACACACACACACACACACACACACACACACACACACACACACACACACACACTCACTCATTTAAACACCTGCAAGTTTGATTTATTTTATCATGATGTCATAGACATAGTGATTGTTTTTCCTGCATAGCAAAAAACTCCCTCTTTCTTTTTCTCTTTGTAGCTGTACAGTGATGCTCTGGAGTGCATGAATCTTCTCTCTCAACGCCTTGGCTCAAACAGATTTTTCTTTGGGGACTCGTAAGTTCATCAAAGCACAAAGTCTAAATTACAGCTTTTGAAAATTCATTTGAATGAGCTTCCCTCCTTCTTTGTGTAACATCACTGGTTCCTAAAGCGATGACTACTTTATTTGTAAGCCGGTAAATCTGTCTGGTGGTTCTATGGGCCCTATTTGTCAAGGAGTCATTGAAGCAAATTTATCTCCAGACCTAATTTGAAGAAGAATATATATGACTTCTAACTTGTAACAGATATCATCAGTAGGGATGGGTTAAGGAAGATCCAAAAGCTCAGGGGCTGTGAAAAACTCCCGAGGCCGATATAAATGCATGCAAGTTATCAGATAATATTTAGGGTTTTCACATATAGTTAGTTTTAAAAGAACCAAACCCAGTTCACTTAAAGTGAACCGGAAAGGGAACCAGCTGAAAGTGACCTCAGTGCTCTTGGTGTTCAGAATATAGTGGACTCAAAAGAGAACCCGGTTCTTTTTTTGGTGCTCTTCAGCAATGAAGTGATCTCAGACCCTTTCTTCAGAAGAACTCAGACCCCAGCTTGCACCCAAAATTTCATCCAAGTCGTCATAGAAGGGACAGGAATCATTTCAGCAGACTCTCCACTTCGATGCATTTTATCACGGGTGCTTATGTACTTCTGTTATAGTTTTTTTTACTTTTACCCGGCATTGTAGCACTGTTCTGTTATAGCCTGTTTCCTTCATTTTTTTAGAAAACAAAAGAAGCACTTTTATGTTCTTATGTATTGAGGATAGTTGGTATTTAATGCAGTCATCTTTCCAAATTTCAAGAAGTATACAGCTCTCCTCCTGATACCACACAACCCCGTTCCCTGACATGCTGAAAAGTTTTGTGTTGTTTTCAGCAGTGACGGAACATGGCTTCAGGTACGGCAAGCCTCCAGGTACGCATGTCGAAACGAAACGCAAAGTGGACCGGGACCTCACTGCTTTCACATATCACAACGAAATCGAACCACAAACGGACCCACAAACAAACCGTACTCAGCCCAGCTCCGGAGGCGGTCTGTGTACGGTTCGCTTTTGGCTCCTTTTAGGGGGGTCTGCGATCACTTGGTTTGTTCACATATACACGCTGAACTGCTCCGAGAGCGTTTGGAGGGCTCAAACAAACTAGGTGTGAAAACACCCTTATACTTACCGCCCCTTTATTACGAACACCTGTAAACCTAGGATTCATCTAGTTCTCTAATCAGCCAATCATGTGGCAGCAGTGCAACGTAAAAAAATCATGCAGATAAAGTGCAATAGCTTTGGGGAATGTTCACATGAAAAATCAGAATGAAATAAAAGTGTGATCTCTGTGACTTTGATCATGGCATGGATGTTGGTACCAGATGGGCTGGATTGAATATTTCATAAACTGCTGATCTCCTGGGATTTTCACACACAACAGTCTCTAGAGTTTAATTAGAATGATGAGGAAAAACACAAAACATTGAGTGAGCGCCTTGTTTATTAAGAGAGGTCAGAGGAATGGCCAGATTGGATCGAGCTGTCAGGAACAATATAGTAACTCAAATAATCACTCTTTACAACCATGGTGAGCAGAAAAGCATTTAAGAATGCACAAAATTTCAAACCTTGCAGTGGATGGGCTACAACAGCAGATGATCACATTGGGTTTCACTCCTGTCAGCCAAGAACAGGAATCTCGAACTAATCTGGCCATTCTTTATTGACCGCTCTCATCAACAGTGTGTTTCAGTCTGCAGAACTGCTGCTCACTGGAAGTTTTTTCTTTATTGCACCATTCTGATTAAATTCTACAGAATGTTGTGTGTGAAAATCCCAAGAGATCAGCAGTTATAGAAATACTCAAACCAGCCCGTCAGGCACCAACGATCACGTCACGTTCAAAATCAATGAGATCACATTTTCCCCCATTCTGATGGTTGATGTGAACATTACCCGAAGCTGCTGGCCCATATCTGCATGATTTTATACATCACACTGCTGCCACATGATTGACTGATTAGATAATTGCATGAATGGGTAGGTGTACAGGTGTTCCTAATAAAGTGCTCAATGAGTGTATATTCGACACGCTACTGTAGAAAAGCTTCAATAACTGCTAAAACTTGATAACTTCCTCTTAGCTATGAAGAGCAGACTATAGAAAGCTCACTGTGAGATTTACCCTCCAGACCCTCCTCCCTTGATGCCTATGTGTTTGGCCACTTGGCACCGATACTGAAGATCAGGCTGCCCAGCAACAAACTGCAGCAGCACCTGAAGGATCTGGACAACTTGACCAACTTCTGCTCTAACATCCTATCCTTGTACTTCCCTGATGAGATTCGAGGTGAGGTTCCTGTCACTATTAAGAAGAGTAGTGTTTGCTGCACAAGAACCAATAGCATCCTGCCTAATGCGTGACATGGCATGTGTATATATCCTTGGTTGTATTTGAGATTGAGATGAGATGGTGTACTGTTATCATGTATGGTTTGGTGCCTTGTGCCCAGTGTTATCAGGATTAGCTCTAGAATGACCGGAACCCAGCTCAGGATAAAGCAGCTACTGAAGACGAATGAACAAATGTGAGATTTTAATTATTTATTTGTTGACAGAAGGAATGGGTCAGTCGGCAGCCAATGTTCAGGAGGGGAGTGAGTTTGACCATGAACCTTATAAGAGACGCAAGCAGCTGCTGTCCGTCCTGGTAGCTGTAGCAGCCATGCTGGGCTATGCTTTTCTCACGGGCATTGTTGCTATTGAGCATGTGAAGGAGAAGGGGTCAACAGGAAACACCGCCTCAACTGACCTTCAGATTGAAGAGGATGAGTGATGGATGAGGAGTGGGAAACAAATGGGGACATTTAATTTACCTGGTGGACAGAATTCTTCACTGGAGATTTACACAATGAGGACGGTTAAGATTACAATGTGTCTTTTTCTAATTAGAGAATTTTGAATAGGATTTGGGCTTTGCTTTGTTTTTCCCTGCATATGTGACATTTGTTTGACTGTTTTTCAGTTCTTTATTATGTGGTGCTATAAAGATACCTAGTTTCTACATAGTGACATGAGCTTTTCATTGTCCAACATCTGAAATGTACTATGAAAGGACATATACTATGTCTGACTTGAAAGTGAAAATTGGATATGGCCTGTACTTCGAGTCTAATTTCTGTGGGTTATAGACTATCTGGTAAATGCTCTGTATTTTAATTGACATATTGCTAGTAAACATTTTGGTCAAATTCCATTGGTGGAACTAATAACATCTCATCTTGATTAATAGTCTCTGTTCATTGCACATTCCTCTTTTACGTTGTTGCCTTGTCCACTGAGACACACATTCCTGCTGATCTTTGTAATGTTCAAACCAGTAATGATGTCCAGGGGACATTAATGCATAGGTCAGTGATTTATTTATTCTTTTTTTTATTGATATTTTTAAGTTTTATCCAAAGGTTTAAAAGCACATTATAAGTTAACATTTGAAACGAGCTTTAATAAAGTGTTATTTGCCTGGTTGCAACAAAACATTAGAAGTTTATTGCATTTTCTTTTGTATTTAAAACATTGCATCAAAATGTCTGGTGTGTAATTGTGATTATTATTATTATTATTATTATTATTATTATTATTATTATGTGATTATTCCAGAAAGTTTATCCATATCTAGCACTAGAGTGCTAGCTTGAGAACTTGGCTTGATGATCATACTTACGCAGGTTTAGCTGTAATACTGTACTTTGTATGTGTGCAGGTGAGTACATGTATGTGTGTGTTTGTACTTGCTTGTGTGTACTTGTTTGCAAGATGAGGAGTTTGTAGTAGTGTTTAAAGGAAGTACTTCTATTTGTCTGGTGCCTATATGTCTCTATAAGTGTTTGGTATGTAAAGCTTTCCTCCCCTCAGCACTAATAATATGTCTGTCTTATGTTCCTACCATTTATCACAGTTTTTTAACGTATGTACTTCAGGGGACCTGCTACATTTCTTATATAATACATTTCCTTACCTGCATTCCATTCTAAATCAAATTCAGCAGTAAAAATGTGTAGTTGGGTGACTCGTCTTATTTGTAGTAATTTGGGGTAGATGTCTACAGAAAGGGGTCAACCTTTATTTAGTAAGTTGATGACCTGGCTGATGAGCTATAGTGTGTTACACAAGTGAGTTAGATGTATATCTATTTCAGGTGCACTCCACACTTGTCTGGTTGAAATGCTCAGAAATAGAACAAATACTTGTGATTTTAGATTTTGCTGTTGTGAAAGTAAAAAAAAGTGACATTAGGATTCAATTAAGGATTCAAATGGTATTGATGTCGAGTTGCTGTTTTGTTTTGCTGATTTGTTGGTGGCCTATTAAACAAACTGATTATAATAGAAATGGCCAGGCTGATCAGATCAATTAGTATAATCCATCGAGCACCAAAGACATCACCATAAATTCCTTTAGCACAGAAACAAACCAGATTTACCAGTAACGGTTCATTTAATTTGAATCTAAAATATGAGTAGGTTAAATGTGTATCAGATTAATCAGTGTTTACTTTTTTTTTGGTTGAAGTTAACAAGGAACTCCTCTTGGGTACTTCCATGGTTCCTCTTGGAAATATTTGAGAATGGTGAGAATCACCTGGATACTTTACTTTGCGCCAGCACACACACTGAGACCTTCCAACAGTCATATACTGACATATGACCCAGTATTAAATACAACTTGTATATAGCTATCTTTCCTGTACACATCAGACTACATGTACCATGTGGAGCTACAGCAAACCTGTCCTCCAAAACTTGTGATAGCCAAGGTGAGTGTATTTTCTTTTCTTTTTCTTTTTTTTACTTTATGTGGTTGCTCAGTAGTGGCACTTGTCTCTCATTCTATCCAGCTGGTCTGGTTCATCTCCGAGTATTTCACATCCGCTGCTGTCTAGCCTCCCCATTCATCATATGAGTATACTGTCTACAGACTTGTCAGAGAGATTCTTCCAGACTGGTAATGGCTTAGCAGTCTGATAATGAACTCTGGCATCAGCAATGTCTAAAAATGGGTCTGAGTTGACCTTGGAAATGCCAACTAGTAGGCTCTACTGATAAATGGTGTGTTTGGTTGTGCTGGGTTTGTGATTGTGAAGCCTGCATTCTCTAGGGCATCTTTGCTGGCAGGGCCAAAGAGTGACCCTGACCCTGGCCCTGGATAGGAGGGTGTCGGTTTCATAATCACCAGCACAACAAAAAAAGGAACCATCTATGTGCCACAACCCATTGCCACAGCTCTCAAAGGTCCATTTGCCTTATACAAGCCTAAGGCTGAGCAAGTAAATGCCCCATACCACTAGAAGGCATCTAATTGCTCACAGCCACTAAGCCTTACCACAGAGCATGCCCATGAAGAGCCTGGCAATGGGATGCTTTACAGCCAAAAACATTGCCAACAAAATTGCTGCTCTGACCCAAGACTTTTGTTCTCTTTTGGACAAAAGAGCATTCAATCAAGGCTTCTACACAACATACTTCTGAGTTCTGGGATGCTGGTTTCTGTCCAATACTAAATTTGATGGGTCTGAAGGTAATACAGATTCAATTTGCCTTATACTGCAATTTTAACAATGGACATCGTCACAAAGCAGCTTTACAAAAATCCAGATATAAATGTGAATTTATATGAATTTAGAGATGACGTTTAAGGTTTGCTTTCCAAGGACAGGCATTGAATTTCAAAGTTCTACCCCACGGCCTCTTCTTAGTATCATGGATGTTTTTTCACGAAGCTTGATTCATTGAAGTTGCTAGCCACCCTGTTAACTCAACATGTGGCAGACATTATTATGCTTGCCAATCAGATTCAGTTCGGTCACCATGTGTGCAGTACAGCTGCTGTTGAGGATGTTAGGATTGATAACGGCAGCCAAAGCACAAATCGTTCTAGGCTTGCTGGAGCTATTAGCCTTCAATTAGTGGGTTATCAGATTATGATAAGTCCCCAAATACCATTAACAGTAGTGTCTCCTTTGTCTTAGTGAGAGGGGCTCAGGTGCTAGAGATGCAGGAGTTTACTAACGAACGTTGCCCAGTTGGTGAGTTTTTCTGGCAGCTTTCTCTGTGTATCTGTATATACAAAAAACTTATATAGGAATGTCCTATCTACAGTACTGTGCAATAGTCAGGCACATACAAAGAAGTGCTGTAGGGCAAAGATGTCTTCTAAAATAATGAAATTCAATACTATAAACAGCAGTAAACAGAAATAAATGAAGCAAAGTCGATATTTGGTGTGACGACCATTTGCTATTATTAGTAGTAGTTTCTGGTACAGTTAGTGTAGTTTTATAAGGAAATGAGCTGTAAGTTTTATTGAGCATCTTGCAGAACCAGACACGGTTCTTCTGGAGACTTTGACTGTCTTGCTTCTTATTTTTGCAGCAAAATCCAGCAGCCTTCATTATGTTTTTAGTCTGAAAAGTGTGTCGTACATAATATGCTGCTTTCTTTACTGACATATAAACATTTTTCTGTAACATTTAATTTTGTGCTGGAAAACTAATGTTCGGAAATCTAACATGTTTTTTGTACTGACTCGATAATGTAGAAGTAATCAAATAAAAATCTATAACAAAGTTTGTACTAAAAAAAATAGGGTGCCTAAGACTTTTGCACAGTATTGTATATACGCTATATGGCCAAGGGTCTGTGATTACCTGATTATCACCTGATATGACCCATATGTGTGATAAGTTTTATTTGAGAAACATCTTTGGCTCATCATTTGTCTTAGTGTTTTGTGCACTACTTATTGGCAAGCTATTATAATATGAGAATTTATAGTAGACTTTGTATTTGCAATACAGTATAAAAACTCCAGATGAGCATCCTTTCTCTAACTCTTTGTGAAGGCCAGTAAACATCTTACTGGAGCTGCCAAACTGAGGTCTGTCTCTCCACTGCACCCAATGGACACACAGCTGTGTATTACAGCACGCTTCAGGAATCCCACCATGGCTTCTGCTCAGTCAAAGGTTTTTTAATGTTGTTTTTGTTTTTTGGGGGGAGGGGTTGGGGGATGTAATGTGTGTGTGTGTGTGTGTGTGTGTGTGCGTGTGCGTGTGTGCTCAAGGTTTATGTGCTCTCTCCAACAGGAGCTGTTTAATGACCATTTAATGACCCCAAAAAAACAGATCTGGAAAATGTACTGTATAGGAAAAATATTCTGTATCTTTGTTCTGTATGAGATATTCCAATTCAGACAGAACAGGAAAGATTGAGTTTAATGCCTGAACATGCATGTCATGTTTGTATCTGCTTTTAGTTTAATTCAGGAACTAAAATGTGTGAGTCACCCTTTTAGACTCACTAGAGCTAAACATTCAAACATTTTTCTGGAAACTCCGATTTTTCTCTCTGAAAGAGAACAAGCCAGCCATTACATACAGGCACGTTACTTCATGTATAGTGTGCTTTTTTAGGAGACACCATTTCAAATTGTGTAATGATGTTTGAAAAGGGCAAGAACCAGCCATTCATTTCCAAATCTCCAGCAATAATGAAGCATGAGCAGAAATATTTCCTTGGCACAGGCTGTTAAAAGCGGTTGCTGTGGCAACACAGCAGTAATCAAAAATAAACATTTTCTCAGTGCAGGGGAGGGAGATTTCAAGCCTGCCCTCACTAAAACCTGGCTAAAAAGTTTTTGAATTTTTATTAAACCCATCTTGGAATCATTATTATAAACTGCAGGTTTTATAATTCCAAGAACAACATTCTGTTTAACAGTGTACAGTGAATTGCAGCTAAGAGGTTTCAAAGCTCTGTGTATTAAAAGGGCTCTTAAAGGTTTCTGAGGTCATATTAGGGGGCAAGTGTTTGCATAAAGGGGTCAACTCCCAGGTCTCAGAAATGCCAGTGTACTTGCTTTATTTCAACAGTGCCTTTATTTGCCCTACACAGAGAGATTTGTGACTGGACTACTGAATTGTGAACAGCACAAATAATCACAGGAGTGATTTTACTAGGGATGAGTGAAAAGAGCACTGGTGTGTCAGAACATGTGTATGATCGTTATGTGCATAACCTCAACATCTGTCCCTTTCTTTTATTCCTTCTACTATATCAGTGTGCTGTAGAAGTCCAGAAAAGTTGTTGTAGTTAAATAAGTTTGATTTGCTTCCCAATAATCAGAAACAACAATGATGTAATGTATAGTATCGTAGTTATTCTGCATCTGGCAAGTTGTATTACATTTGTGAGAAGGCCAGTTTTTTCATGTATTGTTAAAAATAAAAAAAAATAAAAAATTCAAGGAGTATTACACTTTTAAAGGCTAAACTACTCATTCATAATATAGCACTGTGTTTTACCAAATTTCTCAGCAGCTCAAATATCTCATTTAATTTTCTGGACAGTTTACATTTAATTAAAACTGAATTTAGAGGCCACTATACTTCCATGTTTTCAGGTCTTCGAGCTTCCTTTTCAAGTGACGGACTCTAATTTGGAGTGCTATTACAAGATCTGGTTTATTTTAACTTCAGATTATGCCTTGTTTCCTCATCTAATGGAAAAGAGTACAGAATTATCAGACAATATATTTCTTGTATTCTCCAGGAACTATTCATTTAAATAGCTTCTTTTTAACTTCTTCAAGGCCATATAATGTCCACTATTGTCTATTTTAACCTGCTGACTGTCAGAGATACAGTTTATATGGTGAATACAGATATATTGGGACAGTTTTTCAATTTCCAAATTGTCTAAGCTTTCTTGCCATCATTAAAATAACATACCCAAAACATTGCATTTCTGAAATCCTCAAGATTTGACTATTTTTGTAGGGGAAATGTTTCATAATTTGGGATGTATATATTCTTTGGTTTAGTCCTTTACTTCATCCTTGATGACATGTTTAAAAATCACATTTCACTAACAGGGCTCTTCTCCAAATCATCACCACCATAATATAATACTGAACGAACACATTAGACTAAGTAAAAATTATTTAGGCCTGATTACTGCAAACCCTGTTCAATCAAATCAACATTTAAATAGAACTTTTTCAACAGCATGAAGTTGGTTCAAAGGTCTTCCACAGTAACACAATATGGCAAAGAAATTCCAGAAATGATGAAGAAGGTGATTGAAATACATCAGTCTGGGAAGGGTCACAAAGCTATTTCAAAGGCTCTGGGACTCCAAAGAACCACAGTGAGAGCCATTATCTCTACATTATCTCCAAATGGAAAAACTCAGCACAGTACTGAACCTTCCCAGAAGTGGCTGACCTTCCAAAATTCCTCCAAGAGCTCAGCAACTACTCATCCAGGAAGTCACAAGAGAACAAAAGACAACATCAAAGGAACTACAGGCCTCTCTTGTTCATGACTCCACTATCAGAAAGACACTGGGCAAAAATGGAATCACATCCATGGAAGTGTTGCGAGGTGAAAACCACTGCTAACCCAGAAGAACGTTAAGGCTCGTCTGAATTTTGCCAAAACACACCTTGATTATCCTCAAATCTTTTTTTGGAGAATGTTCTGTGGACTGATGAGTCGAAAGTGGAACTGTTTGGAAGACCGGTCCTGTTAAATCTGCCATAAACCAAACACTGAATTCCACAAAAAGAACATCATACCTACGGTCAAGCATGGTGGTGGAAGTGTGATGGTGTGGGGATGCTTTGCTGCTTCAGGGCCTGGGCAACTTGCAATAAATAAGGGAAACATGAATTCATGTTTGGTGCGGACTAGTCAAAGTCCTGACTTGAACCAATTGAGATGATGTAGCAGAACCTTAAATGGGCAGTTCATCCTTGAAACTAAAGCATTTCTGCAAAGAAGACTGTCCATAGGCCAAAATGCCACCACAGTGCTGTGAAAGACTGATCTCCAGTTATCAGAAGTATTTGGTTGCAGCAATTGCTGCGAAAAGTGGCACAACCAGATTATCAGTTTAAGGGGACAATTTGTTTTTTTCGGAGTTCCTGAAGTGACCCGTGCAAAAAAATGAATAAAAATCACAAAGACTTTTGTGTGCCCCCAAGAAACTGTTCAGGAGAGCACCAGAAACTTTTTGTGTGTGCAAGCGTTACAGTTTCCAGTGTGTGTATAGCTCTCTTCCGTTTGCATCATTGCCATAGTTCATTTACACATACAGAAACCGAGAGCATGGATGTGCATGAATGTATACAGATAAATTTTAAACTGGCCTGCGATACAAAAACATTTCCAAACCAAAATGTACATTACAGATATATTATAGATCAGTGATCTACGTTCTCATCCCTATCTCATCCTCTCTGTGACAATGACGCAATCAGAAAAGAGCTATACACGCACCGGAAACTGTAACGCGTGCGCAAGAGAAACTTTTCACGTGCGCACGTGAAAAGTTTCGGGTGCGCACATGAAAAGTTTCTCGTGTCCACGCGAAAGTTTCTGTGATTTATTATTTTTTTGGACAGGTCACTTCAGGGGCTCGGTTTTTTTTTTTTGTTTTTTTTTTCAAGGGTGATGGATGTTGGATAACCTTAAAAAATAACAATAATAAATAAAAACTGGATTTTGTGTTTACTCAGGTTGCCTTTATTTTATGTTTGTATTTAGTCTGACGATCTAAAATTATTTAGTTTGATATATACACACAAAAAAGAAGAAATAAGGATGGGACAAATACTTTTTCACAGCACTGTACATGTTTTGGGATGGCAAAAAAAGCTTCAATTATATGGATAGCTCGAAAGAACCGAATCAGTAAAGTGAGTCATAAAGTCAACCGCTGTTAATTGCCCGATACACACCCACCGCCACGCGCGCTTAAGTGGTGCTCTCTCTCTCGCTCGCTCTCGCTCTCTCTCTCTCTCGAGCTCACGAGCCAGTTGGACGGAAGGAGCGCGCTCTGAATGCGGCACGCACAACTTCATCCGCATTGGTTTGATAAGGAAAAGTTCTCAGTTTTATAACTCATTTTATTTTTTTTATTTATTTATTTTTCCCACTGGAGATCAGCCTGTTCTTGTTTCGTTTTATCCAAGATCATGGGTGCAATGCGATGTCTGCCAGTTTGGATTGTATTGACCATGTTGCAGATCTCCTGCTTGTGTGAACCTCTGGAGAAACAAGACAACCAAGGTATAATTATTACTCCCACAGCCTGTCTTATGTTCTGTTGTATGTAAACAAAAACTGCCTTTCTCTTTAGACTTATTTTAAAAAAGATTTTTTAAAAAACAGTTTACTAGGTATGTCTAGCTGCTTGCTATAACAAGCACACGTAGGACTTCTTTATAATTTATAATATAGACTTTTCATGTTGATTGAAATGGAAGAAGTGATTCACACGTTTAAGAAGTTTGTTCAAAAACAAAGCTCTCCACCAAACATAACTGACTGCATGTGACAAATACTTTCTACATTTTTTTTTAATTGCTCTGATATACTGTATACTTACATGTATCTACACGTCTGTCATCAGGGGTACACAGTATATACGGACATTACAGAAGGCTGTAATATGAAACTATGCAAAAACAAACAAAGGAACAAAAAAAAACATTTTTAAAAATCCATTTTTCTTTGTACGCATTGCGCATCCTCAACAACCTCAGACATTACAGCTCAATTTTGCTGTGGTTGTTCGAATGAATCATGTCATGCTTACAAAATAAACTTTATGAAATAATAGAAACAATATTGTTTTCTTTACACACAAAGTATTGTAAAAGTATTGTAGGATGTAGCCTACAACAGAGGGTTTCCCTTTCCGAAAAGTTTCCATATAGGACCCTTTGAGACAGCAAGAACATTTCAAAATGTGTTTTTATAGGTTTTATAGGTAAGTATTATTATTATTATTAGTAGTAGTAGTAGTAGCAGCCTAGTAGTACACATATGCATTCCAGGAATACTTTATGCATCTCAACACATATATGTCTGACATATTCTAGATATCTTATCTCATCTACCCTTGAAGTCCTTTGCATCTTTCTCAAGAGATGGATAACAGGGTGGCTGAATGAACACAGAGCGAGACAACACAGAGGTTTAGAGATTTCCCACTACCCTGGACCTGAGTACTGTCTCCTTGGTTCATTCTTTCCTTCTGTCTTTACCTCAGACAGACACAAACTCACAGACACACAGACACTCAGAGAGAGAGAGAGAGAGAGCCAGAGAGAGAGAGAGCCCTGTCCTGGCTGCAGCGCTGCTGGCCTACCACAAGCCATTGTATAAACAATTTGATAGTAAGTGAGTCAATATGTGAGAAATGACTAAGAGGGAGAGCCATTGGACGACAGCAGGGGTCTTTAACCTGCTGCTTAAGAAGGCACTGAGAGTCTCAAAATGGTGTAAATTTGACACTTGTCAGAGATTATATACTCGGATTAGTGCTTATATGGTTGATTATGCTTAATGCTGTGTCAAAGTGGAGGCACAGTTACACTTTCAAATACCTAAATATTGTTGTAAATAAAATAAAGTTAAAAAGTAGTTGGTTTCCCCAAGAGGAGATGGTGAGATAAATAGTATGTATATAATGTTTGTGTGTACATTTGTTGTTAAAAGTGCACTGATATATTCATGGTGCTATACAGAAGGAAATTTTTTCCCATCTTTCTCATTACTTTATTCTGCAATTGGGAGGATGTGTTGTTTATAGATTCTTTGGGCATTGGGCTTGGAAATGTCTAGGCTCTGGGTTAATAAAAAAAAATAACAAAAAAAAAAACCTCTGCACTTTACACAACAGGCCCATACTCATGGACAGTGGTTCAGGCAAAAAAAAACCCCAAAAAACCCTACCTTGTAAGAGTGGTATTACTGCTTGCTAGATGTCAAACCTACCATTGTATTTTGAATGGAAAGTTGCAATTATATTCTTATAGTCTCACAACAGCCTTCATATTTAATTATTTTTTATAAATATTTTTGCAAGGAATTAAGGAGTTACAAACCAGACGAGCAAATAATATATCCTAAATTTTCACAGGATACAGAGCTGTTGAAATGCAATTCAATATTTGCAAAAGAAAACAAACTTTCTAATCTAAAATGAGTGTGTATATGGGGCTCAAAAGTAGAAAGAGCAAAAGTAAAAAATTTTTTATATATATATATATATATATATATATATATATATATATATATATATATATATATATATATATATATATATATAACACTCCAAAACACTGAAACATGCAGGTTAAAATAGAAAAAGTCCAGGAATATTCCTTGAAACTATGCATTCATCATAATTGAGTATTAGCTGAAAATGCCTTCTTAAGCAATAAAATCCATCCTTCCTGTATTTCAGTGATAGACATGTTGGCTCTGCAGGATGTCAAGCAGAATGTGGCTGCGGTGGAAAAGATGTCTGGAGCACTGAAGACTCTCAGTGATCTCTACATTGTATCCACCTTCCGCCTGCCACCCAAACTTGGAGGAGTGCTACTCGGCTTCTACAATAAGCAGGACAATAAAAAGTACTTGGAGCTTGCCATCATGGGCAAAATCAACAAAGGTACTTATAGACATAAGAGTAAATCTAAATGTGATGTGGTGGTCAGTATTGAGCAGGGTTCTTCTGTTTGTATAGTGCTGCAAGAAGGCGGAGAAACAAGAACAATACATTACTAAGACTGTCTATGAGAACAATGCTTGAACCGTTACACTAATAAAAAAGACCCAATATTGAGGTCACCAGAGGGTAGTCTTTTAATTCACTTAAATAAAGTTTTATTTGTATAGTGCTTTTAACAATGGACATTGTCTCAAAGCAGCTTTACAGAAACATAAACACAGGATACAGATTTTAAGTGTGTGAATTTAAGCAAGCCAGTGGTGATGGTGGAACGGAAAAACTCTCTAAAATGATATGAGGGAGAAACCTTGAGAGGAAACAGACTCAAAAGGGAACCCATCCACATCTTGGTAACAACGGATAGTGTGAAAGTAAAAGAAAGTTCATTATGGTTTTTATATCAAGTTTGTTCGTTGAACTAGTCCACTGTTCAGTAAAGGAGACTTGAGTGCAAAATTGTTTGTGGTAATTGCAGTCCTAAGGCCATAGCAGCAACCATAGTTCCAGCACCATAGCGCAACTGTTCATGTGGAATTGAGGTCCAAAACCATTTCCATGGTACTTCAAGAAGCACCATCCTCAGCAATCTCCAGGCTGCATTGATTGGGGTCGTCCTCAGTAGCAGAATGTAGCATCCAGTTGGTGAGAGCTCCAACCAGAGGTAGGGCATCAGGATGGATCAGGCAGGTCCAGAGAGCAGAAAGGGTCAGGATCACTGGCATATCCATAATATCATGTGTAGCTCGACAGAAGGAGGGAGGCAGAGAGAGGTAAAGAGAGGAAGAGATTGTTAGGTATGCTTACTATCCTGCTAAATGAATAAATGTAATGTATAAGACTGTATTTTGCGTAACAGAAAGTCTACTCATGGTAAGCTTGAGTAAGCAAATATGTTTTCAGCCTGGACTTAAACACTGAGACTGTGTCTGAGACCCGAACACTGATTGGAAGGCTGTTCCATAACTGTGGGATTTTGTAAGAGAAAGCTCTTCCCCCTGCTGTAGCCTTCACTATTCGAGGTACCGTCAAATAGCCTGCACCTTTTGATCTATGTAGGCGTGGCGGATCATAGAAAACCAAAAGGTCGCGTAGGTACTGTGGCGCGAGACCATTCAGTGCTTTATAGGTCAATAGTAGTATTTTATAATCAGTGCGAGATTTTACTGGGAGCCAATGCAGTGTGACGTGGTCATACTTTCTGGTTCTAGTTAGGACTCTTGCAGCTGCATTCTGGACTAACTGGAGTTTGTTTATGCACCTACTGGAACATCCAGACAGTAAGACATTACAGTAATACAGCCTAGAGGTGCCGAAAGCATGAACTAATATTTCTGCATCATGTAGTGACATTATATTTCTTATCTTAGCAATATTTCTGAGATGAAAGAAGATTATCCTAGTAATATTATCTTTATGAGCGTCAAATGAAAGACTTTATACTCTGTTACTATACACATACAAACATACACACACTTATGTTCTTTTACCTTCTTCAGAGGCCCCATTGCATTACATAAATTACCTTTAATAACATAATTAGTGTGTTGAATACACTATAATCTTTGAACTATTACTGTCCACTTTATAATTGTTAATATCAATGTTTAATAAAGTTTGTAATAACAACATTACTGTTCTGACAGCTCTTGTGCGGTATGTTCGTGAGGACGGCAAGCTGCACACAGTAAATCTGCAAAGTTCTAATTTGGCGGACGGGCGTGCTCAGTCCATCATCCTCCGCATAGGAGGTCTGCAAAGAGAAAACCTCAGCCTTGAGCTTTATGTCAATTGCCGCCTGGCTGACTCTGCCCAGCGCTTGCCTCCATTGGTCGCCCTGCCTGCGGAGGCAGAGTTGGTGGAGATAAGAAATGGCTACAAGGCATATGCTCGGCTTCAGGTATAATAGCTTTGCTCAGATACCATTTTACTTGATCTCTCATAGCACATATAAAAACATGATGATCAGCAGAAGTGTTGTGGTCATGTACAGTGGTTCGTTAAAGTTACTTAATTTGGCCCACATTTCTATTTTGAATTGAAGCTGTAGGAGAAGGGAAACTTGAGTGAGTAAATTAGGGATATTATTATTTGTTTGAGAATGTTTGTGTTTGGTTACAGGGATCAGTGGAGAGCCTAAAACTAGCTCTTGGGGGGACTGTAGCTAATGCAGGTGCTCTCACTGACTGCCCTTTTCAGGGTGACTCCTCCTCATACAATATAGGTAACACACCATCAGATGCTCAGCTGGACAATAAAATGTACAATAATATTGATTTTAACGATGTCAGTGTATTCTAAGATAGTCTCTGAGTATTACTGAATGTCTGTAGTGAATTCTAGGAGTATTCTGTTTTTATAAATTTGCATCTCTGTCTTTGCTTCAATTCACAGTAAATGGAGAAGTGACCTCCATTCTCGGTGAGTGCTATAAACCAACTATAGAACATCTGTATTTGTTGGTGCATATAATAAAGAATTATGTTTGTTGGTCACAGGTGATCACACCAAAGTTCTGATTGGACAACTCATTATCTTTAATCAGATCCTGGGTGAGCTTCGACAAGATATCAGAGAACAGGTGTGTGTGTGTGTGTGTGTGTGTGTGTGTGTGTATTTAAGAATGGATCATGATAAATGTTTGTTATTTTTTCTGTGTTTTGGTTGTGTCTGTGGATCTGCATATCTGTCTGACTACTGTAGGTGAAGGAGATGTCTCTCATTAGGAATACCATACTGGAGTGCCAAGTGTGCGGTAAGTCTTCTCCTCCGAGGAACCAACTCTCTGTTCTGAATCGAGTGACTGGGAAAAGTCCATTTATAAAGCACTAAACTAAAACTAGTTTATAACATGGAAACTTATTTTCACTGGTATCTTTTTACTTTTATCTGTACCATCTTTCAGTGGGGAAAAAAATAACATATTAGAAATTGCATGAAGCTAGATTTTCAACACCAGGAGTGTAGGTAGAGAAGTAGTCTGATCTTACATTTAAAAAGAAAAGTGCGTTTCTCGAGTGGCTAGACTACGATGAGATAATTGCAATCTTCAGCAGTTGCTCTAAAAGTCTACCCCTAATACTGCAATAGCTCTTATGTTAATTAGCCTGTAACTGTCATGGTGCTATCCGTGTGAATGGTAGACAGATAAATGTGAGGACATTTTAATTCTGAAGTGGTAACCATGTTACCATCTATTTTAGTGAGTGCTGCTTGCAGTAATATAACATGCCAATAAATGTACCATTTTAAATCAACCAAAAATGGCAAAGTTAATCAATCAGGGAAAAAAATGTTGAATGGTTTGCATTACATGTTTTTTTTGTGTGATGTGCCATATAGGGTTCCATGAGCCTCGCTCCCGCTGTCAGCCCAACCCCTGCTTTAAGGGTGTTCCCTGCATGGAGTCTTCTGAGTTCCCAGGATACCGC
The DNA here is from genome assembly GCF_023375685.1 of Ictalurus furcatus. Lineage (NCBI taxonomy): Eukaryota > Metazoa > Chordata > Actinopteri > Siluriformes > Ictaluridae > Ictalurus > Ictalurus furcatus. Next base: position 15,253,208 of record NC_071255.1, on the reverse strand, counting down.
TGTGGGCCCTGTCCCGAAGGAATGACCGGCAATGGAACCCACTGTCAAGACATTGATGAAGTGAGTCTGTTGTTATAATAAATACAAACATTGGAATATAAAAATACAAGGCATGCATATGCTGGTGTTTTGTTTCTGCCTTTCTCTCAGTGTTCACTGGCTCAGCCCTGCTACTCTCCAACTGCATGTGTAAACACAGTGAAGGGCTTCAGATGTGAGCCTTGCCCTCCTGGATATTGGGGGAAACCAATCTTAGGGGTTGGTCTAGAATACGCCAAGAATCACAAACAGGTGCTCACGAAGACACACAATCACACTTATATATACAATAGGGTTGCCAACCATGTGGTTTTCAGGATGGTGTCCAGTATGAAAAAACAAGCAATAAAATCGGTCGGTTCTTTTGTCATACTGAACGTTATTATGCCAATTGTGCCATTTCACATAATTGGTGTTTATTTTAAAGCAACAGCCAATTATACAGAGAGCTGCTACAAGTCACAGTCCCTGTCTAAAATATGCAGAAGAAGTGCAAAAATGCAGGAAGGAAGAAATCACCAAAAAGAACCGAAAAGAAAAAAAAGTCTTGTCAGGGAAGAAATCTGCATTCGATATAATGTTGGATTCTTGTGTGCTGAATTCTATGAAATTGTTTAGAAGAACAAGACACAGATGATAGTGGCATAGTCAAATGCAAATTATAGTTGGAAGAAACATTAGCGGTGTGTCTAACGGAATTTTGAGCTTGAGTGTTAGGGCATAGGGTGTCAGGTTTTAGCATGTTGAAAAAGTGGCAACCCTACTCACATAATACATAACTCACATAATTACATAATCTTGGGCTCCAGATTGTCAGATAAGGCTTGGGCTCCAGAGTGGCAGAAAAGTATTCTATCATAGGGAGATTGTCAATTTGAATTCTGATGCTGCTACAACCATCCAAGGGGGTCAAAGAAAGCATAATTTGCCCTGCTGTCTGGGAGGGAGGAAGGTCATTACTTTCCTGTCAATCCGTACAATATTTGCTAATCATAGAGATTTTTGAGCTCATGTATATGGAAAAGGGCAGTTACTGACACTGTGTCAGTAGCAGTTTGAAAAAACCTGGTGGCTTCACCATGTTAGACTTCTCCCTCCTAGCAGTTGTCATGCAATAGGGAGAACTAGGAACTGACAATAACTAAAAATGGGGTAAAAACAAAAACAAACCCTTGTTATTTAGATATACATAGATGATATTGCACTTAAGTGATAGCTGTTACACTGCTCTTTTCTCTGATGGGTTTTTCCTTCACAGGAATGTCTAGACATAGATGAATGTGTGGAAGTTGCCAATGCATGCACAGCCAATTCTGTCTGCATAAACACCATTGTAAGTATTAAGGCTCTTATTTAGACCTCAGCAGTCCAATTTCCTAATAATGCATGGGAAGCTTTGGTGAAGTCAGTTGGAATACAGTGAAATGCCAAGAGACTTCCAATTCACTTTCACACACTCTCTCTTCCTCATTTTCTCTCAGGGGTCATTTAAATGTGGGCAGTGCAAAGCTGGATATGTGGGAAATCAGACGGCAGGCTGCTTTCCTCGGAAGTCCTGTGCTACACTTGACTTTAACCCATGTCACTCCCATGCTCACTGTATCATTGAGAGGAACGGGGACGTATCCTGCGCGGTATGCTAACAACTAAAATCACTTTAACCTTGGAAACAGATAAAAGTATCACATCTGTTTCAAATGAGGCCTTATTCTCTGAACATTGTGCCTACTCGTAAACATTGTGTTTACTTGGACTTTGTGTTGAATGTATGGTATGATTGAGAATGTGTGTATACTATTATTATGTCTTATTTCTGTTCTGTGTTTTTCAGTGTAATGTTGGCTGGGCTGGTAATGGAAACACATGTGGTATAGACACAGATATTGATGGCTACCCTGACCGTGCTCTGCCCTGCATGGACAATAACAAGCACTGCAAACAGGTTTGAAGTCATCACATAGCCTGTACTACAGTATATTATTATTTTTTTTTATCTATATATTTGAATTTCTCATATTTGCAGCTAAAAGTAAAAGAGTGCATGGGTCTTAAAATCGTCATAGTTAAACATTTTGGTGATGTATTATAGCAAGTTGCCGATTTAGTTTCCTTCTGGCTTGCAAGTGTAGCAATTTGCAAGGATGACCCAACCATCCACTTACCTCAGAGGATAGTTAGTTGGTATACACTCCTGGGACCAAATGGACCAAGCAGAAAATGGCAAAATATTAAGCTTTTAATGTTCTTAAGCTTTTAATAGTTAACAAAAACAACAATGGTCTTAGATTAGATAGCATAGAAACTGTCTAAGAGGAGCATACAATCATATAAACAATAAACATACAACTTATCCTGTCCTATTACAAATAAAAATTTGTAGTATACATAGGTCCATCTAAATATGTTTTGTGTCCTTGTGCTCATGGAAACTGTAGTCAATTTAAACGTCTTACATTTGATTTCTGTGTTCAAATTATGGATTATAATTCTTTATAACATTAATGGGGATTAATTACACTTTTTTCTCAGTGTTTAATTCAATTTATGCTACAACACACCAACAAACCTAATGTACACTCCTAGGCAAAAAACAAAAATGGGCCAAGCACAAAATGGCAAAATATTAAGCTTTTAATGGTCTTAACAACAAATCATTGGTCAGGAAATTAGCAAGAATTAAATAAATGCACTCCTGAGACCTCCTGTGAATATTTGGGGGAAAGCTAGAAACAGGGAAATTCACTTATATAGTCTTCTTATACGCAGAGGTAAAATCATGATAATGATTAAGATGCTTGATGTAAAATTCAAAGTAGCACATGTCTGGGTGTACAAAATTAAAAATTAATTAAAAAAATAAATAAAATAAAATAAAAGTAAAATAAATTAAAAATAAAAAGCTGTCCACAAATTTACCTACAAGGCTTAAACATTTAAAGAAATCAAAGGGGAAAGCTATCCCATACTAAGTTACTTTATTTATTTGTTTAATTCTTGCTACTTTCCTGATCAATGATTGTTAAGACCATTAAAAGCTTAATATTTTGCCATTTTGGGCTTGGGCCTTTTTTTTGCCCAGGAGTGTACAGCTCTTATTCTAACGATTTGTTTTTATGTATTTAGCATTTGTTCACCTTTTTTATTAACCATAAAGGATTCATTGTAACATTTTTAAACAGTTCATACTTTGTCATAATACATAGAACACAACATATAAGTTCTCATATATTTCACAACATCTGTCTTGTTAATTTCTCACCTATTTATGTGTCTGTTTTTGTTATGTTCATTATCATTCTTGTACAGGATAACTGTATACACACACCAAACTCAGGCCAGGAAGATGCAGATAATGATGGCATAGGTGACCAGTGTGATGAGGATGCTGATGGGGATGGCATTAAGAATGTGGAGGTATAACGATGGAGCTTATTATATGACTATTCTGTCATTGAAACGCCTCCACATTTATCTATGCCAAGTTTAATTACTGACTGTGTGAAATACAGTGTAACGAGTCCATGCATAGGTTATGCATAATTTTTTTTTCCCCTAATCACCTTATTTTAGGACAACTGCCGGCTGGTACCTAATAAAGACCAACAAAACTCAGATACAGACTCCTTTGGTGATGCATGTGACAACTGTCCCAATGTGCCCAACATTGACCAGAAAGACACAGACAACAATGGAGAGGGCGATGCTTGTGACCAAGATATTGATGGAGACGGTCAGTACAATTCCTGTGTTTCAGACATCTCTCCTCAATTAAAGGAAAACACCACCATGAAACACATTCCCACATCTGTTAAATATGTTTACATTATGTATGTTACAAATATATATGATGTGCTTAGGGATTCTGGTGCTTATTTGCTGTTGGTGTATTTTTGTTGTTTCTCTGAGAAATTAGCAATTTTTAAATGTTAAACTCACAGTTCCTGTTCACTCAAAGTTATATGATGCAGTTAAGCTACAGCAGAGACTTGGTTCAGCTAGTTAGTGATCTCCAGGATGATGAGTATGATAGTGTTGATTATATTAGCATGAAATTTGAAGCTTTGGAACCTGATCTGTTTGAGCAGAATGTAAAGATGAGGAGGTAAGAGAGCTGGACAGACTAAAGGACTAAAATACATTGCTTAGAGTTGAAGGGAGTGCTAATTCCCACAGGCACCAGTATCAGCAGGTAGTTGAATGGCAATGTGGGTAATGTAGGAAACTTTTAATCAAAGTAAAAAATATTTCAACATGGCAGTAATTAAAGTTTAAACTAAAACAGTCAAATTACATTACAAAATAATGACGCCACTGAAGAAAAGGTTCATTATTAAAATTAATATGTAAGTAATTCATGGTGGATTTTTCCTTTCATTCCCTATTAACAAGACATTATTTGTGCTTGATCTTGTGTTTTTCATCATCTAGGGCCAAATGTCTTTAAATAAGGAATATTAAAAAAAAATGTTTACAAGGGCTGTTTTTATTGACCTAATATAGAATATGCTTAAAGAAAAGTATTTGTTTCCTTTTTTAAAAGTAATAAGTACAATTTTTATTCCTTTATGTTACATTTGTAGTTTAGGTCAAGGTAGTGGATAATATTAGTTTTTAGATCAAAGTAAACATATATGATTAGTTTTCAAGAAATTATTCACACTACTTTTGTATCTACACCTGTTGTTCAGCTGTAATGTGTTTGAGACTGCGTATCTGATGTGTGTGTCTGCATGCATTGCATTGCATTGCAGGTGTTCAAAATGTGCTGGATAACTGTCCCAAAGTGCCGAACCCCATGCAGACAGACCGGGATCAAGATGGAGTTGGAGATGCCTGTGACAGTTGTCCTGAGATGAACAATCCCATGCAGGTCCTCACAGTTTACAAAGCACCAGCCTAAGGTCTAATGTCTCAGTTTAAGCAATTAAAAATGCCATCGCAGGACTAGTTTAGTTCTTTGTTGGACTATAAAAATGGAAGTGGTCTTGTATGCACTGGGTGAGTAATGTTTGGTTTGTTTGTACCAAACAGATTGCATCATGATCCAAAACTTAGAATTTTTCCATGTCCATCTGTTTTTTTGCTGTGCATAAGTTGACAGGAACCGCTTTGTATGCATTTGACCTTTACATGAAAGAAAAACAACTAGAATTTTAACTTTTTAAGGACTTGTTTTAGTTTTTCATTAGTGAATGATCTTCACTTGCTGGAATTATTCGCTATTTGTAATTTGAGTCCAATTCAAGTGCTAAGAAAATTCTAACATAATGCTACTTATATCCTTGCAGACTGACATAGACAATGACCTGGTAGGAGATGTGTGTGACACCAATCAGGACTTGTAAGTTTAAACACACACACACACACACACACACACACACACACTTTTATTCATGTGCAATGTATGAACATTATGTATTACTGTGGCGCCACCTAGGCCTCAAACTTTTTACCTGCTGTGCTGATTGTCACATATTTCTGTAACGTGCTTTGATGGTAATAGTGTTCAAAGAAGCAACATTTATTTATTACATATATTTTTATAGCACATTGAAATTCGCATGTCCAAGCTTGTTAGTTAGTTGGGGTCAGAGTGCAGAGTCAGCCATGATTAATATTAAAAGTAGAAATAGTAAAATCCTCTCAAAAGTTAGATTCTCCTTTTTTAATGTTGTATAAATAAGTTCTGATAATATTTATGCCCATGATTTGCAACTTTATAACTACTTCCAACCTCTTTTGTATCTGTTCTCATCTACACTCACTGAGCACTTTATTAGGAACACCTGTACACCTACTCATTCATGCAAATATCTAATTAGCCAATCCAATCAGCAGCAGTGCAATGTATAAAATCATGCAGATATGGGCCAGCAGCTTCCGGTAATGTTCACATCAACCATCAAACATCAAAAATGTGATCTCAGTAATTTTGACCGTGACATGATTGTTGATACCAGACGGGTTGGTTTGAGTATTTCTCATATATAACTGCTGATCTCCTGGGACTTTAAACACAGCAGTCTTTAGAGTTTACGCAGAATGGTTCGATAAAGAAAGAACATCCAGTGAGAAGCAGTTCTGTGGTTGTAAACACCTTGTTGATGAGGGAGGTCAATGGTGAATGGCCAGACTGGTTTGAGCTGACAGAAAGGCGACAGTAACCCAGGCGACAGAAAGGCGACAGTAAAAGTATCTCAGAATGCACAACACATCGAACTTTGAGGCAGATGGGCTACAACAGCGCAAGATTATGTCGGGGTCCACTTCTGTCAGCAAAGAACAGATATCTGAGGCTGCAGTGGGTACAGGCTCACCAAACCTGGACGACTGGAAAAGCGTGGCCTGCTCTGATGAATCCCAATTTATGCTGAAGTACACAGATAGTAGGTTTAGAATTTGGTGCTAAGAGCATGAATCCATGGACCCAACCTGCCTTGTGTAAACAGTCCAGGCTGGTGGAGGTGGTGTAATGGTGTGGGGAATGCTTTCTGGGCACACTTTGTGCCAGTTAATACTAATTAATCATTGCTTGAATGCCACAGCCTGTTTGAGTATTGTTGCTGACCATGTGAATCCCTTCATGGCCACAATTTATCATCTTCTAATGGCTACTTCCAGCATGATAATGCATCATGTCACAAAGCAAAAGTCATCTCAAACTGGTTTCATGAACATAATAACGAGTTCAGTGTTCTTTAGCGGCCTTCCCAGTCACTGGATCTGAATCCAATAGAACACATTTGGGATGTGTTAGAACGGGAGATTCGCTGCATGAAAGTGCACCTGAAAAACCTGCAGGAATTGCTTAATGCAATCATGTCAACATGGACCAGACTCTCAAAAGAATGTTTCCAACATCTTGTGGAATTTATGCTACGAAGATTTGAGGCTGGGCTAAGAGCAAAGAGAGCACTACCCAGTATTAATATAGTGCTCCTAATAAAGTGCTCGGTGAGTGTATCTCTATTATAACTGTCAGATTGCTTGGCCAAGCTTCTTTGCCCATTGTTCTTGACCTTTTTATCAAAAAAATAAATAAATCTGCCATATTTATACATACCGTCTTACACGTCTTCATATCAGGTCTGGAAGCTGAGGATATGGCAAATTTTATTTTCAAACTATTTGTCTGTTGATTTTGATCAATATTTTGGTATGTTGCATTCACATTTTATTTGTATCTTTTTTGGTGGATAATTTGTGAAATACAGTGCATTTTCTTTTCTTTTTTTCACAATTCAAAAACTATGATAATTGCCTTGCATATTAGGGGTATAACAAAATACCATTAGCTGTATAGCTGTTTTGTTGTTGTTGTTGTTGTTTTTGTTGGTGGTAGTTTTTAAAAATCTGGCCTGCACAGTTATTATTTTTGTTTGAACCTGCCTGCTACATTTTCTAACAAATTTAGTTGGTTCTATTTCCCCAAAATATAGTCTTAAACAATGTAGTAGCCTAATTTAAACCACCCTAACCAGGCAGTTATTAAATATTAATGAATGAATGAATGCTGTAAATGCATTGGTAATGGTCACATTACTTAATGTGGTCTTTTTTTTCCTGTAAGCTTCATGTCTGACCTCTAACATATATGAAAGAAAAAAACTTTCTGCTTGTGTGACATTTTTGTTGCTTTCTGCAGGGTCCCAGTACAGATGCATGTCTCTAATCTCAACCAGATGCCATATGATACTTTCCTCATAATGTATTCATATTTGGTTACATTCCTATTGTAAATCTGATTTAAGCTTGTATGGTTGTTTGGACAGTGATGGGGATGGGCACCAAGACAGTCGAGACAACTGCCCCGACATCCCCAACAGCTCTCAACTTGACTCGGATAATGATGGTATCGGAGACGACTGTGATGATGATGATGACAATGATGGAATTCCTGACACTGAGACTGCGGAAGGTCTCGGTCCTGATAACTGTCGGCTTATTCCCAATCCCAACCAGAAAGACTCAGATGGTAATGAACTCATCTCTTGGTTATTTGCACTGGTGTTAGGATCATGATCATCACAGCTTAACATTCCAGAGAGCCTGTTTTCTGTGCTGCTGCTACTCTCGATCTTTAACTACATAGCAAGCATAATCAATTTTTTTTTACCTGTATACATCTACAGAGCTGAGAAACACACTTAGTCTTGCCAAAAAAAGAAACACTTAATTACCTGTTTATGACCAGGGATAAGATTACAAATTGAAACCTTTAAATTATACAGTTCAAATCAGATATTTCTCTGGTTGATAACGTCCATTCTTTATTTATTTTAAAACTTAAAGCAATATTTTGGTGTAAAATGTATCACATATATTCAGCGGAATGTCAATAGCATTAAACATTAACTAATTTTTGCAACAAACAAAGTAAAATAGAATGTTATAAATCTTTTTTTTTTGTATTTTGCACTCTCATTAAAATATTAATATACAAGTCCATGCCCATTTAACCCAGTCAAGATTTTGGGTTTCTTTCACCCCATCTCCCCAGGTAATGGTGTTGGAGACGTGTGTGAGAATGACTTTGACAATGATGCAGTACTGGATTTGATTGACGTGTGTCCAGAGAGTTCTGAGGTCACGCTTACAGACTTCAGAGCCTATCAGACTGTCATACTGGACCCTGAGGGTGATGCCCAAATTGATCCTAACTGGGTGGTGCTTAACCAGGTCAGCCTGGGAAATGATAAGTTCTATAGAACTCTTGTACTGAGCTAATTTCATGGAGAATAATACACTTATTTGTATTTGACTTATTTGACATGCAAAATACATAGTTAATTCAACCAAGACCTGTAACGTTGATTAACTTGAAACTAGCAATAGAATTTGCATAATGCAAATTTGAACCAAAGCATTTTAACTAGTTTGCAAAAGCACATGGACTTGCAATGTACATGAATTAACTGTATTAATTTCACATTAGTAAAGAATACTCAGATAGTTGCTAATGTGAAAAAAAAATCTATGTTGATTATTGACATTTCAGGGTATGGAGATCGTTCAGACGATGAACAGCGACCCTGGATTAGCAGTCGGTAGGTCCCTTTTCAAAAACTCAGCATTTAGACACCAGTTGATTGCTAACATTGGTAGTGCTGATAGAATTAGTCACAATCATGCACTTGTAAATGTGAGTTTAACCAGGTTAGGCATTTCAGCACTCTGTCATCCTCTGTCTGTTCTAACCCTCCTCCCTTTCATTTGCAGGCTATACAGCATTTAACGGTGTGGACTTTGAAGGCACTTTCCATGTAAACACAGTGACTGATGATGACTATGCTGGCTTCATCTTCGGCTACCAGGATTCATCCAGCTTTTACGTAGTGATGTGGAAGCAGACAGAGCAGACATACTGGCAATCTGTGCCATTTAGAGCCATGGCTGAGCCTGGCCTCCAGCTCAAGGTAGCTATACGTCAAATTCCATTCAGCTGAGCACAACTTTATTGGTTTGGAAGTGTTTAATTGAAATAACTTTATTTATTTTACCTAACAAGCATCTCCCATGTGTTTCTGTATTATCAATATGTTGTATTGTGTTTGTAGATTAGAGACCCCATTATAGAGAACCATGTAACCTCATATTATGTAGGAAAGGGCTTATACTTGGATTTCTGGCTCCCTCTATAGGCAGTAAAGTCCACTACAGGGCCTGGCGAATATCTCCGTAATGCTTTATGGCACACTGGAGACACAGAAGGTGAGGCGAAGTTATTGTGGAAAGACCCACGCAACGTCGGCTGGAAAGACAAAACCTCCTATCGCTGGCAGCTCAGTCACCGGCCCCAGGTTGGCTACATCAGGTGAGTGTGTGTAAAGCTGGTAATGGTAAAGACCAGCACCCAATAGAAAAAGCATGACCTAAATTTTCATTGCAATTTGTCCATGTTGTAAAATTGCTTATCTTAACTACAATACCGGGTCTTAATCCTACTATTTTGTACTTCAGTGTACAGAAATATTTTGTCATTACCTCACTTTCTATAAAACATTTCTTTAAACATTAGAGGGCGCCCTTCTGTATACAGTTAATAGATGCATTGATCCCAACTTGAGGTGCACAAAATCCTCATTGGTGGGCAGGAAGATGGGGGTCTGGATGCTTGTCTTTGTATTTTTTTTGTTCCACTCCCCCCTTTTTCCTAAAGCTTTAGCCCTCCAAAACCTCTGTGACTTTACTGAGTGGTTGGGCCTCCTGGCCTTCCATTGTTGTGGTTGCCATGCCAATGAAATCCTTGGCAAGAATTTCCTTGGTGCCTGTTGATATGCAGATCCAACGGAAACTACTGTAGTGGACAGGCTGTAGAGACAGTGAGGAAAAGGGAGGACACAGAACAAGGACCATGTGTGATTCAATGTATTATATACATATACAGGATATGTCATATAGTTTTCATTCGAGCTCACAAAGTGTGACCAAGTACAAGTGTTTCAGAAAATAACAGTTTGCCAAACCTGACGTAGGAGAATAATAATTAAGATATATATTAATGCATGCAATGGTACTTTCTAACCAACTTCAAACAATTTGATTACATTTAAAGCCAAAAACATGAAAGGGCTGGGATTTGGATTTAGATTTCGAGAAGTTGTCACACTCCTTTCTAGTACTACTTACAGCAGTTGGGGGTGTAGGAGTGGGGGGTAGCTCTGTCAGACTACTGTGTGTATATAGCCAGTTCTCTGTGAAATTCCAAGCTCTTTCAGGCACACAGAGAAACACCTGCTTTGTATTCAGTTAGAGTGGTGAATAGAACTAAACACACACACACACACACACACACACACACACACACACACACACACACACAAACACACTATACTGCACTTCAGTCCAGCGTCGCTAAAACATCACGTCATCCTCCAAACTCCTACAGGACTCTTCTCTCCTGTCCTTAAGCACCAATGGCTTTTCTCTCACCAAACCCTAGCATAGATATGCCATACTGCAATAACTGTCAGGCACTTTTCATTGACTTATTCTTATACTACCTCTATACCTATACTGTCTAATGCCACTAGTATTTAGTATTATCTAATTAATGAGTAATTTCTGATATAAATTTGTTATTACTCAGTAATTACTGGGTATTAGGCATGGACAATTTTGGAAAAAAAATTTTATCATAGTATTTCACATTTTTACAATATATATGAAACAATATACAGTATAGCCAATGCTAAGGTTTGGCTAACAAAGACTCAACAATGGTCACTGTACATTCAGAGATTTTTTTAAATAAATAAATAATAATACATGTAAACATTTTATGGAAAAATTATGTAAAATGTTTATAACGTCATAATGTTTAAAATAGTTTATAACGACCAGTTAGTTGCTTTTGTAGTAACAAAATCTGTTACATGCCACTGTCAACTAATACCTTATAGTACATCATTTATCATGTATCATGTGTTTTTTGGGTTTTTTTTATTTATTTATTTGGTGGGGGATTTTGAAATTATTCAGATATTGTCTTATTAGCTGTTTATTGTCTGCTTGATTACATTAAATAATCTGTTGTATGTGGTTTTCTCTCTTTTCTGTGTGTATTGGTCTGGAAAGCACTTTGTAAACTGTCATTATTATTATTATTATTATTATTATTATTATTATTAGCATTGTTATCAGTATCAAACCAAGAAGTTTGTTGTAGAACTCAAGATGAAGTCCAGATTTGTTAGTGAAATATAGTAAGCATGATATTAACTGAAGTATGTTTGTGTGCATGGCAGAGTAAAACTGTATGAGGGAATGGACTTGGTGGCTGACTCTGATGTAATAGTTGACACAACTATGAGAGGAGGTCGGCTTGGAGTTTTCTGCTTTTCTCAAGAGAACATCATCTGGTCCAACTTACGCTACAGATGCAATGGTACCCCACTTTTAACACTCTCAGATAAACAGCCGGTGAATCGTGCAATGCCATTTTTTATGTAATGATTTGCAGTGACTGAGAAGTAGAATCAAAAGAATCATCTTTACTGATGAAATAATATTCGAATAAGGATTATGGGTGCTTTACAGGAGGGCTGAATACTTATAAAATATTTATATCTGTCTTTTTACAGACACTGTCCCAGAGGACTTTGAGTCACAGCATAAACAAGTACTAATGCACATTCAGGTGTGAGGAATAGGAGAATCAAAGCTGGCCACCCTGATCTGCACTGCCTCTTCATACAGAAACACGAAGTCTCTACATTTGCTCTGGGTCTGCAAACCAGCCACCAGTGCTGCACCCGTCAGACTCTTGAGCTCTTGTGTAAAAGGGAACACAAGATCAAAAAAGAGAAAATGACACCACGTCTCTCTAAATCTGAAGAGGCTAAATCAAAGTAGAGAAAATCAACAACTGACTTTTTATTATATGAATGAGACTATTGTAGCAGGGAGGTGCCTCAGGTCAATGTAAAAAGCAAAAAGATGTATGCTTTTGTGTGTGTGTTTGTGTGTGTTTGTGTGTGTGTGTGAGAACAAGTGAAAGGGAAAATGTGGAAAGATGACCATGTGTTAATGATCACTGACTTTTACATCTAGGACAGATTTCCTTGGCAACTTCTCCCAGTAAATCTGTCATGTCGTTATTGTACATATCAAATTAAACCAACTTTAAAGTATATAAGAAACAGATTTGCCAAGAACAACACTTAAAGAGCCACCCTGTGTAATATCTGTCCATATTGTAAAATGTGCAGGTTTTAATAGACCACCATTAAATATACATATAATTAAAACTGAATAGTCTCAGATATGAAACAATACAAGGAGTCTTTACATTCATTGTGACAATTACTTACAGGCTACAGTGACAGGCTACAGTGACACGTGATTCTATCACATATTATATCTTAGACAAAATTATATAGCCTAAGTCCCATTTAAACGGCAAGACTAAGACTACCAGAAGGTTATTTAACACACAAATAATGTTTGTGTCTATAGGATATAATTGTTTTGTCAGTTATGAAATGGTATGGTCATCAGAAAGTAGGGGTGTCAGAATCTGTAACCTAGGTAACAGGTGTTTTCTGACTTGGCTAGGGAACCATGTTTTTTTCATTTAATAGAAAATTTAGTGTATTTAGAAGAACGTTGTCCCCAATTTTTTGCTTTTACTTTTTTTTATTTTTATGGAGGGGATTAAAGGTAGTCAGAACCCCAAACTTCCTGCCATAATTCACATCCGGGCAGCACAACTTCAGTCAGTATTTTCTCTGCTCCTCCTTTCTCTGGCTCACACGCCTTTACAGTCATCATTAATGACTCCGGCCACTGCTAGTTCAGACTGGCTCGCGGTGTCCTCGCGCTCCAGGAGGCCGGGACGAGTGCAATATTGGCGGGAAATCTTACAACAATGCACCGCGTCCCGCACCTGCCGGCCGGCGGGAAACATGATGTTTGCGCATGCGCTGTCCACACCACACCGTGGCCGTCCGACCGCAGAGCAGCGCTAAACACAACAACAAAAACAAACGAGTTGGAGGAGAGTGCCCATAACACTTTTCACTTTTCTAATGTGTTTTATTAGACACTTTAGACTAATATAATAATATATTTGACTTTCTGACGCAGCATTTAAAAGCATAATGAACTTTGGTTGTTTGTTTTGTTCACTGTTTTGGACAGAGAACGAGCAACAGGGAGGAGCATCAGAAACCGTCACAGGATGGTCCCAATAAGGCTTTTTTATTTTGTAGAGTAACATTTTATATGGCATGTGCTATTTCCTTTGCATTCCTATGCATTGCTGAGTCCTTGGTTCAAAAACATAGCGAGCACGTGCGCTCATATAAAGCGGGGCTTGAAGCACCAATGAATAACGCCGCGAGAGCGTTTCCTAGACAACAGGTTGCTTAGAAATGTTTTAGTTCATTGCCTGCCTTTGAACTCCCTTTTAGTTCAAAAACTTGCCATGTGGAAGTTAACTTTTCCACAATAAACTTGCTTGTCAGATCTCATAAATAGCACATAACAAATTGGACCACAAGTTAAAAATAAAAAAAATTAACTTACCCATAACAATAGAACGGTCGTTGTTGTCGCCGCCTTCCTTCCTTCCCTACTAGTTTCAAACCATTTGTTTTTACACAAAAAGGCACTTAATTAAATGCTTCTTTTCTTTTTCAGTATAGTCCGTTTCCTTGTCTTTTCCGCTTCCTCGGTGTCGAGTTTTGGTTTTTATGCATTTTCCTCAAAATCTCGGCGCACAATGCGACTCCCGTCATGCGGAGCTTCACCTCAGTGCCGAGCTCCGCCTCCACGGGCAACAAAGCGCAGTGTGCCCTGCTCAGTGAAGCGTACACACACACACTTCTGACTGTTCTTCTCAGGGTGGGAACTGAAACAAACCGACCGCCAATATCATCCTCCACTAACAGGTGAAAGATCCGTCCTAGTACATAGTTTGCCCGAGACTTTTAAAATCGATTATAAACATGCAAAACCCATTAACAACGCGTTTAACCTGTCATTTATATATACAGTGCCCTCCACTAATATTGGCACCCTTGGTAAATATGAGCAAAGAAGGCTGTGAAAAATTGTCTTTATTGTTTAACTTTTTGATCTTTTGTTCAGAAAATTCGCAAAAAACTCTACTCTCATGGATATCAAACAATTGCAAACACAGGATTATTAAAATATATCTGTTAAACAATTATTGGCACCTCTATGAATTCTTATGTGAAAAATATATTTGAAGTATATTCCTATTGATACTTTAAATTTTTTAGTACACCTGGGTGCCTAGGAACAGGAAATTATTCAGCCATGACTTCCTTCCATAGAAACCCACAGAAAACCACACTTTGTGTGGGTTAGCACAAAGTATTGACTAAAAGGGTACCAATAATTAAATAATTGTTGCACACCTATATTTAACAAAGGTTTTTTTTTTTTTATAAACCTGTGTTGTGTTTACACTTGTTTTATATCAATGAAAGCAGAGTATTTTTGTGAACAAAAGGTCAAAAAATAAATAAAATTTTTGCCTTCTTTGCTTATTTACCAAGGGTGCCAATATTAGTGGAGGGCACTGTATAGTATACATGTTTACATCAGCTTGCCTGTAGCACAAACTAAACTACCAAAGATATATAATCATATCAGATTTTAAAATGTAGATGTCATGAAAATAACAGATGACCAAACAACATTTAGTGCAAGAACTGAGTTCATGCTGGAAAATCACACAATATGCTATTATGAATACATGAGTATTAAAGCACTGAGGATACCAACCATTTCTTGTATGTGAACAAGTAAATTCTATGTAGTAATGCCAAATAGCTTATACTCCATTACTTTTTACTTATTGGGCTTATGTTAACAAAGTAATATATTTACATTTCTTCATTTAGCAGACTCTTTTATCCAAAGCGACTTACAAATGAGAAAAATACAAGCAAAGCGATATATCCGGCAGAGAACAATACAAGTAGTGCTACCATACAAGATGCATTAATTTAGTTCCAGAAGAAGCAAAGTGCACAAAGTAGAGGTGTAAGTGCAAATTTTTTTTTTATTATTTATTTATTTTATGAGTTGGTTAGGTGTTCACGGAAGAGGTGGGTCTTTAGCTGTTTTTTGAAGATGTTGAGAGATTCTGCGGTCCAGATTGAGGTTGGAAGTTCATTCCACCACTGAGGAACAGTTAGTGTGAAGGTTCTCAAAAGGGACCTTGCGCCACGCTGGTTGGGAACTACTAAACGTCGGGCGTTAATCGATTGCAGATTACGTGAGGGAACGTAAGCCTTCAGAAGAGAGTTGAGGTAGGAGGGTGCTGTTCCAGAAAAGGTCTTGTAGGTGAGCATCAAGGCCTTGAATTTGATGCAGGCAGCTACAGGAAGCCAGTGTAGGGAGACGAAGAACGGTGTGACACGGGTTCTCTTGGGCTGGTTGAAGACAAGGTGTGCTGCAGCATTCTGAATCATTTGAAGGGATTTGATGGAGCTGGCTGGGAGGCCCGAAAGTAGTGAGTTGCAGTAGTCCAGTTTTGAGATAACAAGAGCCTGGACTAGTATCTGTGTAGCCTGTTCAGTGAGGTAGGGTCGGATTTTCTTGATGTTGTACAGGATGAACCTACAGGACCATGTAGTTGTTGAGATGTGGTCTGAAAAGGTCAAGCTGTCATCAAGAATCACCCCAAGGTTCCTGGCCGTCCTGGTTGGCTTGAGTGTGGTTGAGCTGAGCTGTACAGTGAGGTTGTGGTTGATTGAGGGACAGGCTGGGATGACGAGATGCTCAGATTTTGCCAGGTTGAGCTTAAGATGGTGTTCCCTCATCCAGACCGAGATGACCGACAGGCAAGCAGAGATGAGTGCAGAGACGGATGGATCGTCAGGCTGGAAGGACAAATAGAGCTGGGTGTCATCAGTATAGCAATGACATGAGACTCAATCACCTGCCCTAGAGATGTAATGTAGATAGAAAAGAGCAGTGGACCCAGAACTGACCCCTGTGGAACACCAGTTGTGAGTTGCTGAGTTTCAGAAATACCTCCCCTCCATGATACCTTGAAGGATCTGTCAGAGAGATAGGATTCCACCCAGCGCAGAATTGTTCCAGTGATCCCAGGCTAATATATTTAATAGTACTATTTCCACCAGTGGCTCTTTCATTATTAAATTCTTAACTTTGATATGAAGCAAAAATGTGATAGATGTGTAATCTGATGTGATTTCAGTGACTTTGGCAGTGACATGGTTGTTGGTGCCAGAACTGGTCTGCTGATCTCCTGTGATTTTCATGTACACCTGTTTTATGAGAGAGGTCAGAGGAGAATGGCCAGAGTGGGTCGAGCTGACAGGAAGGATACAGCAACTGAAATAACCACACATTGCAATCATGGTGAATGTTGAACCTTGAGGCAGATGGACTACAACAGCAGAAGACGACATTTGGCTGCTCCTGTAAGCTAAGAACAGGAACCTGAGGCTACAGTGGGTATAGGCTCACAGAAAAAAGACAGTTGAAAATTGGAAAAATGTCATCACCCCATCTGATGAATATCAGTTTCTGCTATGGCACACAGATGGTAGGGTCAGAATTTGGTGTCAAAAGTATGAGTCCATGGACCAAACCTGCCTTTTGTCAACAGTTCAGGCTGGTGGTGGTGTAATGGTATGGGGAATGTTTTTGTAATACCAGCCGAGCAAGTCTTTTTAGCAAAATGTATTTCAAAGTTTTCATACTTCGTTTATATATAGCCTTTAAGAATGCCTTTGACAAAAGTATTGAATTGAAATCATTCAAATCATTCTCATTGCAGGATCTGGAAACTGTCACAAGGTTGCAATGGATTTACATGTAAGGCAGAAATTACATGTATGCTTTTTCAGACAACCCGTTTTGGCCTATCTATATATTTGATATCCGTAAATTCATGTTAATTTGTTCCCATGGTGTCATTACTAAAGCTTTTCAATCAAAAGCAATGACTTGCTCTTCTTAATCAATCAATCAATCAATCAATCAATCAACAATCAACATTTATTTCTATAGCACATTTAAAAACAACACAAGTTGACCAAAGTGCTTTACACTCCCAAAATTACAAAACACCTGTACACAAATACAATAAACTATACAAAAAACTCATCACTATTCAGTCTCCATACAACTAAGGACAATTAAATGAAACAGATTAGAGACGTGTCTTAAACATAGATTTAAAACATTAAATTGAGTCACAGGATCTAATATGCAGGAGGAGGCTATTCCAGAGGCGTGGCGCTGATCTTTAGATTTCAATCGAGATTTTGGGACATTTAAAAGGAAACTCTGAGATGCTCTTAGAGGTCTGGCAGCATGATGATACTGTAACAGGCTGGAAATATATTCTGGAGCAAGTCTGTGTAAACCTTTAAAGCATTAGCAAGACCTTGTATTGCTAACAGGAAGCCAGTGCAAAGAAACCAGAGAAATACCAGAGCATTTCCACTTGCCAGTCAACAGTCCAGCCGCTGCATTTTGCACAAACTGATTCTGTGAAAGCATATTCTTGGCCCCAGATATAAAGAATTACAGTAATCCAGTCTGGATGAAATAAAATCATGAATCACAGTTTCCAGCTTTGCAATTTGGAAATGCCCCTCAATTGAAAAAAGCTATCATTTACCATGGCATTAATTTGTTTATCAAATTTCAGCTCAGAATCAAAAACACCAAGATTCCTCACCTGCGTGTTAACACTGGTAGCTAAAAGGCCAAGATGTAGAGAAAGCTGTTTGTCTAACTTCGATGGACCAAAGAACACCACTTCAGATTTAGACTCATTAAGCTGCAGGAAACTGGATACAATCCACACCTGTATTTCATCCAAACAATCAAGCAAAGATGTAAGTTTGGAGTTATCATTACATCTCTGAGGTAGATCATCTGCATAACAATGATATGCCACATTGTGTTTTTGACAGATTAATCCCAAAGGGAGCATATATAGAGAAAACAGCACAGGGCCAAGACAAGAACCTTGAGGATCCCCAGAAGAGATACATTGTGTGGAAGAAATAGAGCTCCCTAATTCCACAGAAAAGGTTCTCCCTTATAAATAGTATGAGAACCACATTAGGGCAAGCCTTGATACCACCCCCCCAATAATGTGTTCATAATGTGTTTTCAGTATAGTACAGGGTGAATTGAATTTTCAAATGACTATTTTTGTTTGCTTTTTTTTTTTTTTTTCATACTCTCCCGACTTTTTCAAAATTGGAGTTTTAGATGGACAGACTTAACAGAGTCAGGAGAGGCTTGAAGACTGTCACGAATCGAGGTTGAGCCAGAAGCAAGTGCAGATAATGACATTTATTGAAACAAACTTAGTATGAAACAAAGACACGAACACAACTTGGTATAACACTGTGGCATGAAACTAAACACCGAGACATAAACAACAAGCGTCTAAGACAACGAAAGACAAGCAAACAGTGCAGACGAGGCCTATTTATACACACAAGTGCTCATTAACAAAACGTGAGTCAGGTGCAGGTGGTCATGTGACAGCTAGTGCAGTGCAGTGGCTGATGGGAAGTGGAGTCCAGAGTTTCTTGATACGTGACAAAGACGACCAGGATCCAGGCCAGAATTAGAGATGCTAGCTCTAATAGCAGTAATCTTACATCCATCCATCTATCTTCTACCACTTACTCCTTTTCAGGGTCCTGGGGAACCTGGAGCCTATCCCAGGGAGCATCGGGCACAAGGCGGGGTACACCCTGGACAGGGTGCCAGTCCATCGCAGGGCACAATCACATACACACTTACACACCCATTCATACACTACGGACACTTTAGACACGCCAATCAGCCTACCACGCATGTCTTTGGACTGGGGGAGGAAACTGGAGTAACCAGAGGAAACCCCCACAGCACGGGGAGAACATGCAAACTCCGCACACACATCGAGTGTGTCCCGGCGGGACTCGAACCCCGGACCTTGGAGGTGTGAGGCTAACCACTAAGCCACCGTGTGCCCCAGCGGTAATCTTATCCATAAAAAATTGCAAAAAGTTTTCACAAGCTCTCCCAGACTTATCAACAAAAGTGGGACAGACAAGATTCAGGACTGCATTTTTTACCCGAAATAAAACTTTCAGTCTATGATGATTCTGAGAGATTAAGTCAGAAAAATATCTCGCCTTGACCGATTTAACAAACTGTTGATATGAAACCATACAATCTCTGAGTTTCTCATACGAGACCTGGAGCCTGTCTTTTTTCCATTTCCTCTCAGCTTGTCTTCATTTTTGTCTAAGAAACCAACTTTCGTCATTAAGCCAGGGCTGTTTGTTTGCTTGTGTTTGTTTACTTTTGCAGCAAAAGGTAACAGACATACAGACAATACATAATACACAAACAATATTTAATATACATCGCGCAAATCATAGTTCATATCAAAAATCTACCTATAAAGAGTTCATTAAACCAACAGCCACCGAAAGAACACTCTTAAATCGTTTTGTTCTTCCACCCGTCACTCTAAAACGAGTCATTACACGCGGTGTTAAAGGCGACCACCAACTCATCTAAACCCCGACTAGACCTCTGAAAACTTAGAGGCCGGCAGCGCGGTTATAGACGGAGCACGATGGCCTACTGACTCAGGGCCCAGAGTAGGCCCAATGAGAGTCATATCAAACATAATAAAAAAATGATCTGAGAGCCCAATATTTTCTATAGCCAGCTCACACACCACGACAACCCAGAATAGTACCAAATCCAGAGTGTGACCCTTCTTAAGAGGAAGAAATTAACATAACAAAGCTTAGGTGTCTCAAACCTAAGTTAAATCTACTTCAACCTACTAAATTCATTTCAGCAGACAACACTTCTTTCTGGAAAGTTAAGCTTTTTATTTTATTTATTTATTTATTATTATTTAGTGAAGATGAGAGTACTACAGACGGCTTTACAAATTCCTGACAGCTTTAATGCACAAGCTGATGGTACACACTGGATAATACAATCACAGCTCACACCAAACTGACACTTTTCTCATATGCAGATGAGCAGAGGCACGTGTTTCACAGAAGGCATTTTGATAGCACCTTTCTAAAGGTTATACAGCCTAAAGAGATAAATACATCGAAGTAACTTTAGAAGCACATGTTTTGCTCGAGTCACTTATCCAAAGTGAGTTTTTACACCATCGTACCCTAACAAACCTTATAAATTAAGGTTTGTTGTCAAACACCCCTGCTGAAGTACAGTCACAGAGGGTCGTGATATGGCGTGGACTCCGTCTAAAATAGCCTCCCTGCGCGCTGGACCCGTGTGGAGCGGCGCAGTTGTTGCGCAGAGTGGCAGGTGTGCGCTGCGGGTGATTTACGCAGTCAACCGAGGCGCTCTCCCACTCATTCAGCACTGACCAGCACAGCTTGGCACAATTAGCATTACAGCTCTGGGCGCCCTTTTAATAATCCTTTGTGGTGGATATGCGGTGATTACACGGCTCGTTTCACGGAGTTGACAGAGGTAAGTCATAACAACAATCAATAATTAAGCTTCAAATTTGCTGTCTGTGGCGTCACGTGATGATGGTGACTACCTTATATTCTTCTCTAACAAGGAGAATAAGTTTCAATAGAAGAGACTGTGTGCTCTGCGGGGTTTGACTGCACTGTCAAAAATACAGACCAAAGGAATACTGTGGTATTTTGAAAAATTGAAACTTTGTTTGGTGATTGTTTTAGACAGGTGTGTATTTATATGTATGCTTTTTTAAGCATAAGAATTTAAGAGTTTGAAGGAGAACTTTTATCTAGAGAACTGTAGCTCTCAGATCCATGGTTGGTATTTGAATGTTTTATTTTTTATTTTTTATTAATGTTCCTGAAATACATAGTTCACATTACACCCTCTCTGAGAGTAGAATATGGAAGAAACATGTTGTGTTATTATTATTTGAGAGATGTCTTCCCAAGCAAACATGTTAGAGGTAAACAGAAATCTCAAATAATACCAACACAACATATTTCTTCAACTGCATGTTCTACTGTCAGATAGGCTGTAATGAGGTTTATGTAGGCTATATCTGTGATGTTTGAGTGTTTTTATTCGATTTAATCTATCTATCTATCTATCTATCTATCTATCTGTTCTATTTGTATTAATATCCCCAATATAGCATACATAATTCACATTCCAGACTATCTGACAGTAGAAGATGAAGGAGATATATTGTGTATTGTTGATGTTATTTGAGTGATTTATTTTTAATCAACAAGATAGAGATAATCAGAAAAAAATTAAAAGAAATGTGCACAAGAATTATATTACTACATAGAGATACAGCATGGGTCTGCTATTCCTTCAAAACTCAGATATGGTGTGTGGGTGTGGTGATAACACGACAATTTACAGTTACTTCTTCTAATAAAGAACGTTTCGGAAGGGATCAGTTTACAGTAGTTCATGTGTGTGCACGTATATTTGCACCTGGAGGTTCCTGTAACTGGTGGGGGATGGAACCCAGTGCTCTTCAGGGAACTCGTATATCAAGGGATGTTGTTTGCTTTCTTTTTATCACATTCAAGTGTCGTCTCTGTGCTCAGAAATGCAGCTGAATTTGAAATCAGTAACATTCTATAGACACTTACACAACAAATGGCCAACCAAACTGGACAAATGCATGGGGTGCATGGTCAGTACTGGGGGCATGAAGGCCCTCTGCAGCGGCAGATGTCAGAAATAGCTCAGCTATTCTGCTCATTGAGACACCAGATGAAATTAGATTGCCGAGGGAAGAAGATAGCCCATGTGGGCCAGAATGCTGGAAGCTCGACTGTGTTTGAAACACCTGGCATCCTTACCCAGCATTTCTGTCCATGCTTTTTCAGATGGGGCAGGGGTGGGGTGCTGTGGGCAGCTGGCTACCATCACAGGGTTTATTTAGCACCCTGTATTTCTGTCCTGCAACTGCCCCTGTTCCTCTTGCCCCATTTAGGATTCCAACAACTGGAATGTCATGCCTGACTCAGCCAGCAGTTAGAAAAGCATTCTGTAAACAATCTACTGCAAGAGTTTCTAGACATTAGTGAAAAAATTAACTGAAATTGTATTAACCCATAAAACTAAACCTAAATGTCCTTGTGCAGTCAATAGAATTTACCAAACAGGATCAAGGGAAGGGGTCAATAATACACATTTTAACTGAAATATGATCTTTGGCATTATTGTGCATGTATGCCAAAAGGTATCTTTCTTTCTCTCCTTTATCATAATCTGATTATATTGTGATTGGCCTGATTTGCTTAAACTTAGTTTGGACAACCACTTCAAATTAGAGCTTGTGATCTCAATGTAAATATACACGAATGTCCATGAGTTTGCTTGCTTTCTTTTGATGTTTGCTCTCTACTCTGCAAATAACAAAACTGTAGCCAAGGTCCAAACTGCAGTACTTCCATGTTGATGGGATACACTAGTCACTATAGTAGTGAACCGCAGCATTTTTTTAAAAAGAAATTTGCATTGCACCATGAAGTGTGTACAATAGAAGTTATTTTCACCTGTCCACTCATTCAAAATATTACCCCTCATGTTCTGGATGATATTGCATGCGGTTTTTATGTGCTTCTTTCTTTCTAAGGTTGGACAATGTGCTAATGATGTTGCCATTCAGTGGATGGGTTTTGCACCTTTGTTTATTAATTTTTTTCCAGAGCAAGAGCATCAGTCTGACACTTGAGGTAAGAATAGCTTACAGTACTTATTATGATAATGATCCACATGTGACATAATTGCTTTTGACTTAATTAATTCAGAACTGTTTGTGTATCATAATATAACGTATCGCTTAAAAAAGACAATCAACAGATTTTTATTCAAAAAGATTACAATAAAATACAGTAAAATCACAGCTTTTTTTAATGGATGAATCACCAAACATGGCATTGCTGACCGATTAAAAGCCGAGCAGAGCATTTGTTATTTGTGTTTGCACGTGTCTCCATCATGTGGCTGTTGTGTGCAGTGAACCTCTGTTTTCCAAGCCAAAGTAAGTGTAAAGAGCTCCAGCAGTCTACTAAGGCTGTGTCTGTATGGATGGGAATGGGAACACGGGCTGCCTGCAATAACCATGTACAAATTACATGGAAACATCACATTATCATCATACTGCTGCTTGTTCTCCTTTTAGCTTCACATGGTATGACTTTTTTTTTTTTTTTATCTATTCTCTTTTTTTTTTTTGTCATGTCAAGACTAGCAGGATGTGAAACAGTTATGTGACATTGGATGTTGTTACATCTTTGTGACTCCCTTTTGCTGCAGCATGGGCCCAGTGTAGGATCCTGAGGTGTAACTCAGAATTTGTGGCTGCAACATTGGACCTGGGAGGCAGTGGTGGTGGTGGGAAAGATCCAGGCAATGTGGGCTACTGCAGTGCCCTGCGCTCCTATGCTACCTGCACCCGGCGCACTGCCCGTGCCTGCCGTGGTGACTTGGCTTACCACTCTGCAGTGCAGGGCATCGAGGACTTGCTCATCCAGCACCGCTGTCCAAAGTCTGGGCCCACAGCTCAACCCCGCCCTCTACCCCAGGCCCCAGTATCTGGGGATGCCTGCTTTTACGAGAAAAGCTATGTGCAGCGTGAAGGCCGTGCACCAGAGTACCTGCACTGCGGTGTGTTCGGAGACCCTCATATCCGCACCTTCAACAATGAGTTTCAGACGTGTGCTGTACCTGGAGCCTGGCCCCTCATTGACAACCAGTTTCTCTACATACAGGCCACCAGCTCACACACTAGAGAGAGCTCCTATGCCACTGCACTCACCAAGGTTAGGCCAGACAAATACACTACTGTGTATGTAACCATGTCATGAACCTCACAGGGGCATTGTCATGCTGGAATTTGTTTGGGCTTCTTAGTTCCAGTGAAGGGAAATTGATATGCTACAGCATGCAAAGACATTCTAGACAATTGTATGCATCCAACTTTGTGATAACAGTTTGAGGAAGGCCCACATATTGTATGGCTGTGATGGCCAGTTGTCCACATATTTTTTTTTTTTTTTGGAATATAGTGTATTTCATGCTCAGTATGTAAAATGATAGAGGTACATTGTATAAACTGGACATACAGTTAACCTGTCCATCCTCATTTTCCCTCCACAGATCACTATAATTTTTAAAAACTGGCGGGAGTGTGCTGAGCAACAGATTTACCAGGCAGAGGTGGACAATGTCCCTGCAGCATTTGTAGATGGTTCTACAAGCAGTGGTGAGCGGCGAGGTCAGCACAGCCTGCAGGTGCGTTCCCAGGCCCTGGGACGCCATTCTGAGATCCGGGCAGCACACATCGGCACCACAGTGGTGGTACGTCAGAGCGGCCACTCACTGGGGCTGGCTGTGCGCTCTCCACGTGCTATTATCGAGTCATATACCCCCGAGCAGGACCTGCAGCTGTGCCTGTGGGGATGTCCAGCCTCTCAGCGCTTACACACACCATCTGTGTGGCCCACCACGCTTGCATACATACACTGCTCATCTCTACTTCCAGCCCAGGACGTCTACTTCCAGGCATGCCTTTTTGATCTGCTGGCCACTGGGGACATGAACTCCAGCTCATCTGCGCTCGAGGCTTTGGAAGATGCCCGAGCCATGATTACTGACCCACAAAAGGTGCATCTAGTGGCAGCTGCAGCAAACAGGCAATCGTCATGGCTCATAGCAGTATTCATGCCTATGCTTACATTTAGACTCATATTTTGAATGTGATCATGCTGATATCACTCAAATGGCAGCTATTTCCTATTTTAAGGTTTTATATAAAAAAAAATAGCTATACCTCTTTCATGTCATATTTTCTCAGAACCTTGGTGACTGAACAATCAAACAGATTTTTTGTAAAATCGATCAAAATGGGGTTAATATGTCCTGATATATGATTATATTTGACCTGCAGTATTCTCCAGTAACGTGGGATGTTAATTTTATTTTCAGATATAAGTTAAATTGATAAAATATTTCAATATTAGAATATTATTTAATGTATGAATCTTTGTTATTATGACTACTTTGAAAGATTTATAACTGTAATTGCTGTCCAACAGGATGTACTTGAGAAGACAGTCTGGAACTGTCTCTTGGGAAATTCAGTATTATGTTATTTAAAAATATGTTAGTGAATAGTACGATCTTTTTCAGTTCATGTCAAAAACATCCAAAAGTATTAGAATGTAGGCCTTCTGGTGCCAGAAACAATGGCTCCTAGATTTAAAACCACTTTTTTTCAACTGTCAAATGTCCTTTTTAAAAATGTGCACACATATGAATATCAATACATGAGTAAAATGTTACACACTTGCTTATTTATTTATTTAATTTTACAAGTTCCCTGTTTATGGCAGCACAGTGGTGAAGCAGGTAGCATTACTGCCAGACAGCTCCACGGTCCCATCAGTTTCCTCTCATCTCCTATAAAACCATGCCAGTTGGTAGGTTGGATAAATTGCTCCTAGGTGTGAATGAGTGCCCTATGATGTGCTCCAGATCCACCACAACACTGAGCAGGAAAATACAGGTATTGAAAGTGAGTATGTAGCCTGTTGACAGCACCCATGAAAGGCATGCATGAAGAAGGGGGAGGGGAAAAATAATATTTTTGGTTAGCCATTTATTACTTTCTATAGGAATAAATTTTGCTGCCTCACAGCTCCAAGGTTCTCAATTCAATCCTGAGCTCAGACTACTGTCTGCGCTGAGTTTCTCTGCATGATCTCCCTGTGTGTGGGTTTCATCTGGGTTCTGGTTTCCTCCCACACTGGTAGGTGGATTGGCTACTATAAATAGCCCCTAGGTGTGAATAACTGTGTGAATGGTACCCTGCAATAAATTGGAGTGGCTTCCAGGGTGTATATCCACTACATGTCCAGTGTTTCTGGGATAGGCTCAGGATCAATTGTAAACCTGATCAGGATAAAGAGATCATACAAGATAAAGGAATGAATGAAAGAGAAACTACATAAAAAAGTTCACACAAACAAATTGTACAGTCAGAGCACTGCCACAAATTGCAGAAAGAATCATTATAGGCCAAAGGCCCCTAATATCTAGTACCTCAGCAATAATGATGAATATGATTTTTCATACTTTAAATACTTATTTTCATATATTAAATAGCTTTACTCAGTTACAAACAGAAAAAAAATATTTAAGCTTTTTGCTTATGCATATTTTTGGTACTTTCTTTCAGATTTCTGTGAATTTTAGGAAGGTCATTTGTTCTTGCTCCTTCAGGGTTAATGGTACATCATGGATGGAACCACGGTAACTGTGGATTTGAGTCTTGACATATTATTGTAATCCACACATACACATCTGCCACATATGTTTTATGGACCTCCATGTCAACCCCTAAATGAATACTTTGTTTTACTTGCATACATACAGTGTCCTCCACTAATATTGGCACCCTGGGTAAATATGAGCAAAGAAAGTTGTGAAAAATTGTCTTTATTGTTTAAGGTTTTGATCTTTTGTTCAGAAAATTCACAAAAATACTCTGCTCTCATGGATGTCAAACAATTTCAAACACAACACAGGTTTATCAAAAAATATATATTTGTTAAATATAGGTGTGCAACAATTATTGGCACCACTATGAGTTCATATGAGAAAAATATATTTGAAGTATATTCCCATTGATATTTAAAAAAAAATTTAGTACACCTGGGTGACTAGGAACAGGAAATTGTTCAACCATGACTTCCTGTTTCACGGGGGTATAAATATGAGGTAACACATAGGCCAAATTCCCTTAGTTCATAGCAATGGGTAAGACCAAGGAATATAGCTGTGATGTGCGGCAAAAAGTTGTTGAGTTTCACAAAATGGGGAATGGCTATAGGAAAATAGCAAAAGCGTTGAAAATGATCATTTCCACCATCAGGGTAACAGAAGTTCCAGTCAACTGGAAATGTTATGAATCAACCTGGAATTGGACGTGTGTCTATATTGTCTCAATGCACTGTGAAGAGGATGGTTTGAGTGGCCAAAAAATCTCCAAGGATCACAGCTGGAGAGTTGCAGAAGTTAGTTGCATCTTGGGGTCAGAAAGTCTCCAAAACTACAATCCGAAGTCATCTACATCACTGTTATCTTGGCAAAGGGAGGTAGCACAAAGTATTGACTAAAAGGTTGCCAATAACTGTTGCACACCTATATTTAACAAATATATTTTTTTATAAACCTGTGTTGTGTTTGCAATAGTTTGATATCCATGAGAGAAGAGTATATTTGTGAATTTTTTTTAACAAAAAATCAAAAGTTTAAACAATAAAGACAAATTTTCACAGCCATCTTTGCTCATATTTACCAAGGGTGCCAATATTAGTGGAGGACACTGTATACAGTAGTCTAGTGCCTGACACAGTATCTGTATACGCAAAATTATTTTGTTAGATAAGTACAATTATTCTGTTATTTTTTATGTTGTTTTTTTCACAATAGTGTACTGTTTAACAGTACACTATTGTGGTAGTTTGTATATCAATATATTTAAAATTTAGGTGCTGCATCACTAATAACAAACCCACATATTCATAAAACTGATTTATTATTAATTTCAGCAATAATAGCATTCTTTTTAGACATCCAGTATATTGGACCTGTTTGCTGCAAGGAAAAGTCAATCTGGAGTAAGGCACTTTGAGAGTGGTTTGCAAGGATCATGCAATAGATGGCAGTACAGCTACCAGCAACGGAGAGTGGGAGATGAAAATGCTCAGTCATCTGATATGATCGACTCTGTGCCAGCATTTGATCACTGCCCACATTATTCTGGATGAGGAAGACGTATACTCTGGCTGAGTATGCCATCTCCAGAACACACTCTGCAAAAAGATCAAAGCTCTTCAAGACTTAGGCACATCTCACTGATGTAGATATCTCACTGAAAATGTGAGTTCAAAGTATCAGCCTCCTCTTTTAACCTGCTTCCCTATACTGATAGATACTGATGTGAAGAATTTATTGTCAAAAGACTGGGCTTAGGCAAAAAAAAAAAAAAGGCCCCAGAATATATTACAGGTTTCAGGTTTGTAATGGTATATTTAGCACGTTTGTTGATATTACAATGGAAGACATTCTGTCTGCATACTGTAACTGGGTTGAGATCTTGTAAGTATGAATGTCAATGTATATGATTTACATAATTTAATCCTCATCAAACCATTTAGTGAGCCCTCGTGCCCTGTGGACAGGGATATTGTCATCCTGGAAGAAACCACATGCATCAAGATAGAAATGTTTCTTCATGGGATAAAGATAAAATGCCTCCACAACAGTTAAATATATATATATATATATATATATATATATATATATATATATATATTCAGATCTGGTGACTGGGAACTCATTGTTATGTTCATAAAACCAGTTTGGGACGACTTTTGGTTTGTAACATGGTGCATTGTCATGCCCGAAATAGCCATTAGAAGATGGTTAAATGGTCTGCACTTATATAGCTCTTTTATCCAAAGCGCTTTACACTGGTTCTCATTCACCCATTCATCCATTCACACACACACACACACACACTCACATGCACACACCAATGGTAGCAGAGCTGCCATGCAAGGCGCTACCTTGCCATCAGGAGCAACTTGGGGTTCAGTGTCTTGGCCAAGGACACTTCGGTATGTGGAGTCATGTGGGCCGGGAATCAAATCACCAACCCTACGATTAGCGGACAACCCGCTCTACCATCTGAGCCACAGCTTCCCCAAATTGGTTAAATTGTGTCCATGAAGGGATTCACATTATCAGCATCAATACTCAAAAAGGCTGTGGCATTCAAGCAATAATTGGTTAGTATTAACAGGCCCAGAAGGAAAATGTGCCAAGAAAACATTCCCCACACCATTATACCACCTCCACCAGCCTGGACTGTTGACACAAGGCAGATTGGGCCATATATTCATGATGTTGGTGCAAAATTCTGATCCTACTATCTGTGTGTCTCAGCAGAAATCGAGATTCACCATAACTGTACAGAGTGGTTATCTGAGTTACTGTAGCCTTTCTGTCGGCTCAATCCATTCTGGCCATTCTCTGTTGATTTCTCTCATCAACAACAAAACTGCTCACTGGATGTTTTTTTCGTTATTCAACAAAATCCCAAGAAAAATACTCAAACCATCCTGTCTGGCACTAACAATCACACCACGGTCAAAATCATTAAGATCACATTTTTTCCCCATTCTGATGGTTGATGTGAACATTACACAAAGCTACTGACCCGTATCTGCATGATTTTATGCATTGTACTGGTGCCACACACTTGGCTAATTAGATAATTGCATGAATGAGTAGGTGTACAAGTGTTCCTAATAAAGTGCTCAGTGAGTGTAAATTAGGCATGCTAGCTAACTAGGAAACTAAGCCTGTTAAATTCTTAGCTATTTAGCCAGATGAAATGGGTGCTGCAAAGATGGAGCTGTTCCCTCTGAGGCTAATATCAGAGTAAAGTGTATCACTCAGTTGTCTATAAATTCCCCAAAATTTTAGTTTTAATTATTTAATTGCTATTATATATCATTTTCATTGGTCTGTGGCAATAATAGAGATTAAACTGTAATACAACCTAAGAAATTCTACATGTTCAAAAACATTTGGCTGGCAGTGTATATGTCAATATAAAGTAAATATTTCAGTACCATGGACATTTTGGACATAAAGAAATATATTATAGTCCAGTCTTCTTTTTGGGGGAATGTTGTTGTTTATAAAAGTAGAAGACTGTTAAAGCATAGTGGATGACTGAATGTGTCGATATCAAAGACAACTAAATTCTTATAGGGCACATTTAAATCTTATTAGAAATCCATTAAACATGTAAGTTTGTCACAGAGATCTTCAATATTGTCACGATCTCGCCGGCAGATGGCGCTGTGGCGATGACGTGCACGGAGAGCACGCGTGCACGAACCAGACCGAGCACGTGCTCGCACGTTATAGAGTGACTTTGTTTACAATGGACACGTGCGTTTGTTTCTGTTTGTTCTCCGCCTTGTTTAGCCATTGGTTGATGTTTGAGGGAGTGTAAGGATTGTTACCAGCTGTCAACACTCAATTTAATGACACTAGTTATTTAAACCCGTTGAACATCAACCAATGGCTAAACAAGGCGGAGAACAAACAGAAACAAACGCACGTGTCCACTGTAAACAAAGTATGTGCTCGCTCTGGTTCGTGCACGCACACTCTCCTTGCACATTGGTCCATCGCAAGTGATAGATTCCTGATCCAGCCATGAGAATGATTTCAATATGTTCTTCTTTCGTTGTCAAAGGTATTCTAAAAGGCTATATGAAAATAGCCTCTCTCTCTCTCTCTCTCTCTCTCTCTCTCTCTCTCTCTATATATATATATATATATATATAATTATACACTGGGTATGAAAACATTTTGCTAAAAAGTGTTAATTTCCCCTATGTATGGAGACTTTTGAGACACCCTGTAGTATAACTAGTATTACCTGGTATTATGTAATTTAGTACATAATTGGACTTTAAGCACCACTAATGCTCATTTAAACCTTTACTCTAAAAGCTAATTAAAGGTAAGCCACATACATCTTCCCAGGTAATAGATGCATATTAAAGGTTGAAGAGATGTTTAATAGTACCACTACAGCGACAAGGAAAAGTACAGTTTGGTACCTTTATTTCTGAGAGGATCATGTTTTTTAAGAAGAAAAGTGTGTGTGTGTGTGTGTGTGTGTGTGTGTGTGATTCTTCAACACTGAAGAAAATTCATCTGGGTTAAGAATGAAATTAAGTGAGAACTTTATAAAATAAGGACAGGAATTAGTGGACATATTCATTGGATGTTAACTAACTTCCTTCTACTTAATTCTGATAAAACAGAAATACTTTTATTAGGCCCACGTGTAGCTAGAAGTAATCTTTCTGATCACATGGTTACTCTGGATGGTCTTTCTGTTTCATCATGTGCAGCAGTTAAAGACCTTGGAGTGATTATTGACTCCAGCCTATCATTTGATGCTCATGTAGATAATATTACTAGGATAGCCTTCTTTCATCTCAGAAATATTTCTAAAATAAGAAACATATTGTCACTACATGATGCGGAAATACTAGTTCATGCATTCGTCACCTCTAGATTAGATTACTGTAATGCCTTACTGTCTGGATGTTCCAGTAGGAATATAAATAAGCTCCAGTTAGTCCAGAATGCAGCTGCTAGAGTCCTAACTAGAACTAGAAGGTACGACCATATCACACCGATATTATCAATACTGCATTGGCTCCCAGTAAAATCTCGCATTAACTATAAAATACTTTTATTAACCTATAAAGCACTAAATGGTCTCGCGCCACAATATCTAAGCGACCTTTTGGTTTTATATAATCCGCCACGCCTACTTAGATCAAAAGATGCAGGCTATTTGACGGTACCTCGAATAGTGAAGGCTACAGCAGGGGGAAGAGCTTTCTCTTATAGAGCCCCACAGTTATGGAACAGTCTTCCTATTAGTGTTCGGGACTCAGACACAGTCTCAGTGTTTAAGTCTAGGCTTAAAACGTATTTGTTTACTCAAGCCTACCCTGACTAGATTCTGTTCTACTACTTCGCAGTCATAATAATCTTTTTTCTCCCTCTCTCCTTTCGCCGAGCCCCACATGAATTTATGGAGATACTAGAGATCCAGATCCTTTCTGCCTCTGGATGGAGCTCAAATCTTCTCTAATTCCAGACTGCTGGGACTACGGCTGCTCCTAAGGCCATACAGACTTCATATAAATCCATAATGAACTTTTTCACACTATCTGTTGTTACCCAGATGAGGATGGGTTCCCTTCTGAGTCGGGTTCCTCTCAAGGTTTCTTCCTCTTAAAACATCTTAGGGAGTTTTTCCTTGCCACCGTCGCCACTCAGTGGCTTGCTCAGTTGGGATAAATTTGCACCTTTAATATCTGTATACCATGTTGATATTTCTGTAAAGCTGCTTTGAGACAATGTCTATTGTAAAAAGCGCTATACAAATAAAATAAATAATAAAAAAATAAAATAAAAATAAATAAAATAATAAACACTGGATAAACAGTGGACTGTCATTTAATATGGTTCAAAGGTAAAATTAGTAACCCTGGTCAAGCCTAGGCCTACATTCCGAGAAAGAGCAATTAAGGGCGAGTATTTATTGACCTCGTGTGTACAATGCACTGGAAGTGTAAGGAATAAACAGTATCTGATAGGTTGTCCATCTAGGGTTCCCCCTTACACGCCCCACCTACTTGTACAGTACCATCCAACTTGTCCACGCCTCCCTTTCTCACTATACGGGAATGTTCACGCGGTGTACACGCGCCGAAGCTGGACGTTGATTGGTTAAAAGATACCCAAACAACACGCCTGGCCAGTCAGAGCGCAATGCAAGAAGTAATTCGCAGCATGCACGCGCTGTTCACGTGTAGACATGTCAGGTAGCCAGTGAGCGGTTTCATATATTGGTAAATATAAAACAACTGAGCCCATTCTCTGGTCACAACACTTCCACGGAACTAACAGAGACAAAACAAACAAACGAATAATTAAACCTGTTGAAGTTGAAAGAGTTGCACGCCGGAGTGTGTATTAAGTAAATGAGCAGTACAGAGGCTTAATCTAAACATAAAGAGAGCGGTGAAACTAAGCGCCTCCTCTAATTCCGTGTTTTGACTCGTGTTAGTCTTTCAAATTGTGCGAAAATGGTTGTTTTGTCTAAAAAACCAAAGACTTTCAAGATTGAGTTCGGCGATTCCAGCAAGGCTTTTTATTCCAGTGGGGATAAAGTGGCTGGGCGAGTGGTGGTGGAGGTGTCGGAGACTACTCGAGTTGCGGCCATGAGACTGTATGGAATCGGCTGCGCCAACGTGGAGTACAGCAAAGGAAAGCAGCGCTGTAAAGATGCCATAGATTAC
This sequence comes from Ictalurus furcatus, assembly GCF_023375685.1. Lineage (NCBI taxonomy): Eukaryota > Metazoa > Chordata > Actinopteri > Siluriformes > Ictaluridae > Ictalurus > Ictalurus furcatus. The sequence continues at coordinate 15,219,723 of NC_071255.1, read as the reverse complement.
CTTAAATACCAAGATGTTCTTCACCTGGACCAGCAGCCTACAGGTAAAGCAAGTGATACTGCTATGACATGCGATTTATTTGGCCATGATGATTTTAAGAATGTAAAAAAACAAATAAATAAATAATAATAACCACCATCATCATCCTCATCATTTAAATTGTCTGACACTGTCTGTCTTGTTTTTCAGACTCTGATGGCTCTGTTATTCTCAGACCTGGAAATAGATACGGGTACACCTTTGGGTTCGAGCTTCCCCAGTCAGGGTAAGCATCTCTACACGCTGAGTTTGTCAAGAAAATATGCTTGCTTGTTCTTCAGCTATCTGAAAGCAGATGTTTCTGTTTTCACAGGCAGCTGGTGTCCTCATATAAAGGCAAATTTGGCTCTGTTGAGTACTATGTGAAAGCGGTGATGGAGAGGCCCTGCCAGTCGGATGTAGAGTGCAAAAAGTACTTTGAAGTGGAGGAACCGATTGATGTCAACACTCCCGACCTTACAGTGAGTCAGCCTCGACAGTTTGTAAAATTCCCATGTGGTCACCAGGACTTTATTCAAACGATAAATGAAAGTACTAAGATCTTACTATTCCTGATCCTTTTTTTCCTCCAGTCCCCTGCCGCCGGAGTGACAGAGAAAAAGCTGACCTGCATGTTCATTCCTGATGGCAGTGTGTCAATCACGGCAAAGATTGATCGTAAGGGCTACTGTGAAGGAGAGAACATCTGCATCAATGCCAAATTTGAGAATACCTGCTCTCGCATTATTGTCCCCAAAGCTGCCATTATTGTCACGCACACTTTTCGGGCCAATGGCCGCACTAAGGTGCTCCGTGAAAAGATCTCAGCTGTCAGGGGCAATCATATAATCTCTGGCATGTATGACATATGGCAGGGTAAAACCTTCCGAGTGCCCAAACTAAGACCCACCATCTTGGGCTGCAACATCATCCACATGGACTACACTCTGATGGTGAGCTCAGCACACACCATTAAGAGCCATACCATATCCATATCATCTTATGAGTTGACTCCAATTGCACCAGCATAGATCTTAATTTATTTGTCTTGTATGTGTGTTCAGATTTACGTGCACATCCCAGGAAGTGAGAAGCTAACCCTAGAGCTTCCTTTGGTCATTGGGACAATCCCCTTTACTGGCTTTGCCAGTCGTACTAGCAGCATGAGCAGTCAAGAAGGGAGCTCAGCAGCATCCAGCAGCCTGGTGTCCATGCCCTCTGCTCCACCTAGCTACAGCGAAATACCTCTGCATGGCTGCTTGGACCCATTCATCACACCATTGCTAGATGACTACACTGAAGACGACAGTCCTATCTTCATGCATGCCAGAGAGTACTATCAGACACCTCCTCCAGCCTATACCGAGGTATGCAAACGTGTAGACATCTGAAAAACAAGTGTGGACAGTTCCTGAAGTAAATTGGCAAGAGGTTAAGCCTAACACTTTCTCCCTGTCCTCTTGTGTTGCAGGTGCAAGAGGGATGCAATAGAAGTGGCACTACCCTCCAGTTATGTTAAACAGCTGTAGCTGCAAAAATCTTCAAAAGAGATTATTTTGCTGAGAAATTAACTTTTCTGTTCATTTGTGCGAATGTCGTTGCAAGTTGGTAAACTTATTTAAGTCTCAGTATGTAATGTAATAACAAAGGATGCTTTCACTTATATGAGAATTAGCTTCTTGAGAACAGTATTAGACATTATTAGTATTAGTATTAGTATTAATATAATTAATAATAATTAATTAGTATTAATATTAGTATTAGTGCCTGTTTTGTGTTTCTTGATTATTTCTGGGGTATCCTCAGTTTTTAGACCTGAAAGGGTTTTTTTTTTTCAAATGGAAGTTGAGCTTTGCCATATTGGCTTAATGATAATCCTGCCATTATAGTCATTCCAGACACAGTCTAAAAAAGATCATTAGGACTGGTAAAAATCAATGCAACTGTGGGAATACAATGCCTTTTTACTGTAATATGTTGATATGTACATAGGGCATGATTTCAGAATGCACTTAGTATACAACTTTGTATCAGAGTTAATGGTTTGTTTTTATTTTGCTTTGAGAAATTGAATGTGATATCAATCATTAACATGTTAACAGTATGTTCTAATAGTTTATTTACTTTTATTATAGACATTACACACAATAATATTGAAACAGTGCAGCGTAATTACCTGTAATTACGATTTGCTTTGGGAATTTGAGAATTATTTCATTTATGTAAATTTTCTATATACATATTTTATACATACCTACCTGTGCTAAGTGTGTTATGTACGTACACTAGTTTATAGGAGATGATGTCAGAAATGAGAATCTGTTTGCCCTGATGGTACATGCATCACGTCAGACTTGAGCTATTGGATGGGATTCCTGCAATGTAGAGGAAAGGTTGGCAGCAGGATATGAGCAGGAACCAATGGCACAAATCCAGGGGAACACAATATTATTAAATGCCACCTGTTGGGTATCAGAGGAGGTATTATTTACAGTATATGTTTAGCTGGAAACTATTCAGAAACTGCCTAGTGATTGATGAGCTTCTCATCCTCCAAATACATTACCAATGTAATGTGCTTTTAATCCAGCTGGGCACATTCAAAGAGTAAACAATCAAACCCAAATATAAGCTCAACTTTCTTAATCACTTAGATAACAGCTAAAATTGTGCATTTCTCCACTGGTAATAAAGCATAATTCATAATACCTGTTAGTGAAAGAACCCTTATCACTACTTAATTGAACATTAATATAATGGTTGCAATAATACACAACTATATAAATAGTTGAGATGTGTTTATTCTCACTTGACAATATCAATGTAATTAAATCTAATTTTAATTTGTTTTATTGTCATTATTATAATGTAAAATGTCATCCTGGCACATCCTAGCATATGACAGACTAGTTCAGCTCCAGTAACTAAATTTGATGGTGGATAACTAATAAAGTAATAAAAGCCAGGATTTCTTCACTGAACGTGCAGAGTACCACGTTGCACAATAGGCTAGAGAACACATAAGTGCAGGAGGAATTGTATGCATTACAGCATGTGTGAATCTTGTCAAGGGTGAGCTCAGCATGTCTGCAGCCATCAAAGCAGAAACCTGATGCTGTTGTTTACTCCCACTGCAGCTGTCCTCATACAGTGGACCTTCTGAAAAAGGAGCAGGATCTCTTTCTGTCCATGCTCCCTTGCTTGCTTTCTCCTTTTCTAGCTGTCCTCAACCTGCAGCTCTCTCCAACTTTAGCAGTACCCATGAACCAAGCCAAGTAGGACTTTGTCCCCTCCTAAAATCATCTTGTTGCTTTCATGGAAGTTCCTGAAGTTTTGTGAAGTTAATCACAAACATGTAACTCTCTAAATGCTGTTCAGTTAACCCTTTTAAATCCCAGCATATTATTCAGCATATTATTATTATTATCCATCCATCCATCCATCCTCTATACCGCTTATCCTTTTCAGGGTAACGGGGAACCTGGAGCCTATCCCAGGGAGCATCGGGCACAAGGCGGGGTACACCCTGGACAGGGTGCCAATCCATCGCAGAGCACAATCACATACACATTCACACATTCATTCATACACTACGGACACTTTGGACATGCCAATCCACCTACCATGCATGTCTTTGGACTTAGTAGTAGTAGTAGTAGTAGTAGTAGTAGTATGAATTAATAATATTAATTGGTGGTTCTGTTATAGGAGGCATTAGGCATATGGGAGGCTGGGGTGGTGTGGGTCCAATTTTCCCCATATATTTCCCAGGTTCCCAACCTAGTCCTGGAGTACCACCTGTCCTACACATTTGTGTGTTTTCCCTGCTCTAACACAAACTTCAACTCAGAAAGGGCTGTTCAAATGTGTAGAATAGGGGGTACTCCAGGACCAGGTACGGAACCTATGCCTTAGAGAGAAGGGTCACTGCAAATTAACCAAAAGTTCTTCTGACTGATTACCATGACAGAACTTATGACACCTATGAGAAAACATTTCTATCCTGATTGCTGTGCTGTCTTCCCGGATGACAGTGTCCTCATCTACAGGGCCAGAGGGCTCACTGAATGGTATGATGAGGATGAAAATTATGTAAATCATGGACCTCATAGTCACCAGATCTCAACCTAATTAAATTTTAGACTGACATTTTAGAGAGCACTCTCCACCACCATCATCAAAACACTAATTGAAGGAATATCCATCCATCCATCCATTTTCCATACCGCTTATCCTACACAGGGTTGCAGGATCGCCTGGAGCCTATCCCAGGGAACCCGGGGCACAAGGTGGGAGACACCCTGGACGGGGTGCCAACTGAGGGAATATTATTTGGAAGAATGGTGTTCATCCCTCCAGAACAGTTTCAGAGACAGAGAATCTATGTCAAAGTGCACTGAAACTGTTCAGCTCATAGTGGTCTTAACTGTTTACTAAGACACTTTACATGTAGTTACAAGAAAGACGAATGAATCAGCTGAAGGGGTAAAAAGGAGCCAGTGGTGGGTCTGCATAGGCCCTTGTGCATGTTTGGACGCAGCTCTGAATTTGTAGTGACATTTGATGCACTGAGGCCAGTATGTTTGCTGACCCATTCAAACCAAAATGTCAAACAGGCACCCTGTATGCTGAAGCACACTCTACACCCATTCTGCAGACACATGCACGCACGCACACGTGCACACATGCACACTCACACGCATGCACACACACACACACACTCATGCATAAAAACATCTACATGTTGTTGAAATCACATTGTGTGACTGTGTGACTTGCAAAATGTGCTGTTTACTGTAATTGTAAAAATAAAATAAAAAACTCATAATTTCTCAACATGTATTAAGATTAAGAATAAGTCTTAAATATCTACAAATAAAATAAAATATTAGCAATTCCATAGGAACTTCAGTGTGCCATATACTTGGCACATCTTTCACTGAACAGGCCCTTTCAGATATCACACGGGGTTTTCCTTGCATACGATTGGCTCAGAGCTAGAATCACGCAACAGGGTTAGGAAATGATTGGTTAATGTTTTGTTTCATGTGCTCAGTGCATGATCTAATACATAAGCATCTTGGTTGCTGTGGAAAATGGAAGCTTAGTGAAATTGCAGACTATTGGCAAGTACATACTTCTAAATATGACTTAATTTAAATATGAATACCTTTTCATAGGGCTTTAACTGTTTCGCATCTAATATTAATTTGCATCTAGGATATGTCATAGCCTATTGCACTTTTGGTTTTATTTTCATACACCAGCATTTCAGGTCACGTTTGGAGATTCCATGCTTATAATCTTTCTAGAAACCAGCAGTCCTGAATTCCAGTTCTGGAGACTTATACAGTTTCAGAGTTTCCTAATTCTAAACACAGCTGATTCAGCTCAACAGCTGATCATTGAGTTGGGTTAGGAGTTTTGAAAGAAGGAAACCCCACAATTGGGCAGGGTAGTGTGTCCCTTGATAAGCTCTGCCATAAACAGTTTTTCTTTACTCCACACTCTTGATCTTTAAGGAGAGATGGAAGGGTTAGCCTTCAGTCTAAAAACAACATGCTTGTGAACAATTTGGATTATCCAGGTCATGAATACTGTGTTTTAGTATCATGCCAAACGGATTAGAGTTATTATATTCTTGAACATGTTTTGGCAATTTTTTATTTGGCTCTAATAAAGCACTGCTCATCATTTTGACAATTTTATAATGATCATGTTTGGGTACTAAACAAAACTACACACACACACACACACACACACACACACACACACATATATATATATACATAATTTTTTTTTTGTTTTACATTTGACCAGATGATTTTTAAGAGTCATGTTTTTGATAGCTCACTCTGTCTGTAGTGGTCAGTGAGGATGAGCTTGTTATATATGGCTAACATCTGAGGGTTGGTGCTGAAAACGAATCCAAGCTTGTTGTGCATCTGGTCTAGTCTCCTACAGTGTCAGGCATGAGAACAAACTGTTCTTACAAGCCGCTGTCTCTGAGGATGCCATGACCCACTAATTGAGAGGGAGGCACAAGAAACAAAAAAAAGCTATTTCCAATATACAGTACATTAGTATACTATTGCACAGAATGTTTTTATATTGTGAAGCTTGCAGGGCTAATCGTATCCATGCAGTTTCTTATGGTGTTTTGCTGGTTTTCAGTGTCATATATAAAAAGTGTAACACCAATTGTAGCAAGATAATTTTTGTGCATCATAGGACAGCCAAACTACACTGGAAAGTGTACACTGGATTCAATGAAATTTGCCAGGTGAGACTCTTTAACCTTCAATATTCAGTTCATAATGTGCATTCTGTACTGTCAGCTCTGATGTGACTAGATTTAGTTTCTTGAATTTCTTGCCTGGACCAGACACGAATGAAATTAGAGACATAAAATGACACATCTACATTTGCATATCACAAAAAGGAATTCATGTATAAATTACGAAAATAAATTATGTTCCTGCATATAGGTGTGTGTGTGTGTGTGTGTAGGTGTGTGTAGGTGTGTGTGTCCAAGTGCAGGAGATATAAACAGTGTTCAAGAGCAAACATCAATTACTGAAAAAAATGTTGCTTGAGAGGAACAAATGGAGTGGAGTGGAGAGTGTCATGAAGGACTGCTTTTGTTTTCAGCACACGACCAGTGTTCCTCTCAGAGACAAGCCAAGAGCTGAATCTTAATTAAAGAGGCTGAAAGACAGAGCCACACTTTCTCAGACTTTCTCAGCAGTAATTAGCAAACTGCTTTGTGTACATGTGTTTTTGCTTATTTACCTCAGTCATGTGAGGATCTTCTTGTCAATCAACAAATGCAGTATATATCTGTGCCGATTTAACTGCAATATACATATATCTTGTATAGTTCATGTTCTCACTTTCATGGTTGGCCTTGGTGAAGTACTAACTGAATATTTAACAACTGATGGTTGTATTAAATGTCAGCACATATCCACATTTTATACTGAACTGCACTATCATAAGATGAACTGAAAGTGCAGAATGGTGCACTGATATTTGACACTTTAGCAGTATTTGCAGTAGTCAAAGTCGTACTGGAAGTCCTGCTAGGAGACTGTTTTAGATGTCTACGTGCTACACTTGAGCTCCGGGTTAGCACTTGGCTGTACCAGTCCCAGGCTCGTGTATCAGTATTTAGGATGAGGATTTAGACCAGATGCTGAGAAAGCACCATGGCCAAATTACCATACTGTCACAGGATCTATTTTGTGCATTTTTCTCAAAAAGACAAGGCACTACTAAAATTATGCTGATACTCTGGAACTTATTTAAAAAGATTTAGATGTATTAAGAGTGAAGAAGGTTTTAGTTTAGTAAAAAAAAAAAAAAAAACCATGCTGGGTCAGTAATGATAGTCATTATCCTCCAGTTGTCAGAGACCCCATGACATGGGCTTTTGAAGTAGTGGCACCAACCATACCGGACACACTGTGTTAGAATTGCACAGGCAAGAACCATTCTGACAAAAGGCTAGAGAGCCAGTGAGGTTTCATAGAAATATGTGCAAAACTAGGCTGCCTACTGAACAACCGAGAAGTTGGTGTCCAGTTAGGCCTCTAATCATTCTGTCAGGTTGTGATGAGCAAGCTTGAGAGATTCTGCAGACGTGCACTGATTCATGCCTCATCCTCCAGCTCTGACCTGGCCTGGCTAAAGTTTCACTGTGGCAATCTTCCACTGAATACGTTTCAGTAGTTCCCTGAATAGAAGCCTCTAGCCAATTCTCGGAAGAGCTCCCACTCTTAAAGAAGAGTTCATGCTGAACTATTGAGGATTTCAGCTTATGTTCATTGGAGGGCTTATTAAGTTATAGACTTGCTTTGTTCAAGAACTCAATGGCATGAGGCATTTGAGAGACAAGAATATTAATAACATAATCTTATTTTTTTAATACACATTTGGACAAGTGAGGCTGATTGGATTTGATTCAATTTGTTACAAATAAATTCATGAGAAAATGTACAACCATTCCTTTATTTTCAACCCTAAACATAACTGCTGTTTTCATATTGATTTTAGAACCTTTTATATACTGCGAATAATTATTCATTCTAACATATTTAATACACTCTGTGGCCAAAAGTATGTGGACACCTGAGGATCACACACATGTGGTTTTTAAACAGCCCATTCCAGATTCAGTCCCCCTTTGTTATAATAACCTCCACTCTTCTGGAAATGAGTGTTGCTGTGGAGATTTTTGTTCATTCAGCCACTAGAGCATTACTGAAGACAGGCACTGATGTCAGAAGGAGGCCTGGGGTGCAGCCGGCAGTCCAGTTCCAGTCCGAAGGTGTTCAGTGGGGTTGAGGTCAGGGCTCTGTGCAGACCACTCAAGTTCTTTCACTTCAACCTTGGCAGACCATGTCTTCATGGACCTCACTTTGTTCACAGAGGCATTGTCATGCTGGAACATGTTTGGGCCTTTTAGTTCCAGTGAAGTGAAAATTTAATGCCACAGCATACAAAGACATCCTATATAATTGTGTGCTTTCAACTTGTGGCAACCATTTGGGAAAGAACCACATATATGAGTGTGATGGTCAGGTGTCCACAATTTTTTTTTATATAGGCCATATAGTGTATAGTATTATTCAATATATAATCTATAATTCATAACACATTTTTTTCAGATTATAAGATGTTGTAAGATTACAACTAACAGCTCCATAATATAAAATAACTTGAACTGGTGGCTACCTTGTGGTTATGAATAAAAGGCACTTCCTCGTGAGACCACAGTTCACACCCCAGTATTAAATATAATTAATATTATGTAGGTATGTGTATTATTGCTATTCTGCTGTGTCTCTTCAGGCGTCATAAAACAATAGAACAGAGTTTTCATGCTGAATTTTGAATGATATGCATTGAGCACCTGAAAATGGAATGATTAAATTATAATAAATAAAATCTTTATTATTTGTGATAACTAATGTTCCGTTAGACATAGTGAAGCCCAAAAATATTGCATATGCCATGCAGTATATAGTTAAGTGCATGATGTATGATCTGTGAAGGCAATGTCTAGTGGAGGTCAATACCGCAACGAGTGGAGATGAGATGGAATGAGTTGGCAGTTTGTTTTGTATTCAGATTTGGTTTCAAAGCTCTAGTTGATTAGGGTGCTGTGTTTAAGTGTTATGGAAACATATAGGCCACTTTTAATCAACTGAATCACTGTGTTCAAAATAACTGCTTCTGTATCAGGATTCAAAATTAATTCAGCAATAAATCTGTGTTAGTTTAAAGTATTCATTGGTAAAACAAACCTAAATAACCAGACTCAAAATCACTTATTTAAGATTCAAAATTTAGGCTAACTCATACACAGGTGTTTATTACTAATACAACAATCACATTATCTCCAATTTACTTGAGTGTTGTGTTGGAAGTGATTGTACTCAGTAATCAACTCAGATGTTAGCAAAATACTACATTTAATATTCAAATAACTACATTATATATGGTATAAAACTTTAAAATGTGTACAAATTGTGCTCCTTGATTTCTGTGTAACAATTACCATTACAATGATAAAATGATAAAACTAGTCCAAAATGTCGCTATAAATGAGAAACAAAATATACAGATAAGAACTTACCTGCCTATAATTCACTTTAAGAACATCAGGCATGTACTATATGTATTTTCATACACTGAAAAATATCAGTCTGAAATTCGATTGGTCAAATCCGTGGTGCTGAATATTCAACCAGTTCCTTCAAACAAGGTAATGAGTTTCTGTTACATTTTCATGAAACTGGCTAACTACATTTATAATGTATGTTTTGAAGTGTGCATTTAAGTAAATATCAACTAATTGAATAAAGGTAAAGTAAAGTTGATAATATTTTACAGTGATTGATGCCCTCCACCCTAAGGTTGCACTTCATTCATGTCCAACATCATGGTGAAGGGAATTCCATATGTTTCTGTATAACAAACTCAGCTGCCCAAAGGAATCATCAGCCATCCAGCCAGTCCTTAATGCATGGAGGATTCCGATTCACTCGGCTTATCATTTGGGGCTTTGCAGTTCGGCATCAGTAAACAGCCTCATCCATATTGTCATCACTGTCTGCACCGAAATCCTCACCATTGTCAAAGTATGACATGATGTAGTCTGTCTCCTGTTTGAATACACATGAAACACACACATACACTAGACTGGAACAGGAACACATCACATACATGATCATTATCCTGTCTGCCACTATGGAAACCTTACCTCTTCAAACTCTTCCTCATCATACTCCTCCTCCCCCTCTGCTTCTTCATCCTCTGTTTTTTTCTTCTCACCCTCTTCTTCATCAGAACTCACCTCCTCCTCTTTTTTCTCCAGTGTCTGAAGGATTACATGTGACAGAGAATTAGTGAAAATTAATTGGTGATTCAGTAACTAATTGCTATTTAGCGGTGAAAATGAATGGTCATTTAAAATGATTTTTCTCTGATGTGAGGACAGATTTAATACGATTTATCCGTGGAACAATAAATAATATGCAAGCTGTTTGCATATTATTTGATAGGAAAATAGGATACTACCTCCAGTTTGCGGATGATCTCTTTGTCCACTCGTGGCTGTTTGCTGTTTTTGGGAATGACTGCTCTTCCTGAAATACACAATTCCCAAAAGTAAGACCATACGTGCTTAGTTCAAGACAGAGGACAGAACAATAACGTGCAAATAGCTTCAGTTAGCATCAAACAGAAGTGAATAGAGGTTGGGAAAGCAAACATGAATACTGACACTAAACAACACTGGAAGAAATGGAAGAAATGACATGCATTTATAGACTGTTAATATCCAATGTGTAAACATTTTGTCTGCTATATGCTCCTTTTCTGAATACCATGTAACTAGAGACACACCAAGTTAGATTGTATGTTTATGCTTATAGAGGTGTTGTACGTGCTGTATCATGTGTGCGAAAATCTTTTTAAAGCAATAAGGTACAGAGCAAAGGTGGATAACAAATGAGCTAAATGAGCTAAATGCATGCTACTCTCTCATTTTTCTGAGAAAACACTGTTCTCTACATCTCTTGTTTTCTGCATCGTTCATTGCTCTGTCTGCAGCCTTTCATTTTGGAGGTGTGTGTAATGGCTCAGAGTGCTGTCTTCCTGATTTCCCCTGAGACAGCAATGAGTCAGAGCCTACCTTCCACACTTAAAGACAAGAAGACAAGGCCGCCTCTTCCATGTGCTCTAATTTATGCCATTTACCCTCTTTTAAGATGCGTGGCTAGAGAAAGGCCTGAGTGCTGCAAAAGGACACACAGCTGCAGTGGAAAGCAACTTATAAATTCACACTGCTAACAAGCAGAGGCACTCCACTTTTTCAAAGGAAATGTATTTAAAGACTGACATTGTTTCTCTCTAAAAAAGCTCTGTGTGCATTATGTCCTCTGTGGCCTGTGAGAATGAAGCAGAGGCTCAACTTTGTCACACATCCAGTATGCAGTGTTACCGTGGTGTGGCTACAGATTAGGAATTCTCTCTGAAGAGCAGAAAGCAGAGCTGCTTATCAGCCTGATTCTGCATGCGTGGAAGTGTTTATTCAGGATGTTGTGCACAATGTAGCTCACTAACTCTCACTCGGAGGCCTTTTCACCCGCACACGCAGCTCCTTCGGCAAGCGCTTCCAGTCTTTAGGAGAAGAAAAGAAATATTTGGAGTATTCCAAAAACAAAGCAAAGTAAAAAGAAACAAGAAGAAATACATTTTAGTAAACTGATGTGAGCAAAAACAATAGGAACGGTGTTGGGGCTGTTCTCCAATGATCAGATTTAAGGGGAAAACATCTGATCTGAGATCTTAACATGCTCAAGATTGCCTGAGAACAACTTCTGAAGCAAAATAATAATAAAGGGAATAAGAGGAATATGTGAAGAGGCTACAACTGAGCCCACAATTGACAATGCACACCATTCACATGGGGGCCTGGAGAAAAAAAATCTCCAAATTAATGTTTGTATCAATCAATGTAACCAAGATAGCAGAGTGCTGGAAACCTTATACACCAATTTCCTGAAATGATCTGCAAATGAGTGATTATTCTGCAAATATTTTACTTGTACTTTTAAAGTTTTATTACTTTCTTATTACTGTTAATATATTATGACTATTAATATATAGGCTAATATATTAATAATCTGAATACTAACACACTGTTCATATATAGGACTATTTACACAGCTCGCATCTTCAAGAATACATACTGTAATGTTTATTGTGTAGAATTTATAGTTCATGAAATATAGTGTTAAATTGTTTATGGTTTATTGTCTGTATTTATGGTCACTTCTCCAGTTTGTCACTGTTTCATGTTATTACTGTGAGTACATAGAACTATATTTTATTCTTAATTATTACATCTGACTGTGATGAGAGGAATGGAAATATAGCCTTAACTTTACTCGACTATTAAGACAGTACATAAACAAATATGCAGATCTGAATGTGCTTGTATTGCAGAGCAGTTTGCAGCAGCCAGAGCTTTGCTGAAGATAAGGCCTTTAATTAGTGTGCAGAGAACCAATCCAAGCATCATGGTAATTTGTCATTCAATTAACGGTGTCAATTCAGGCTCCATGGGAGTGATGATCTAATGGAACAAACCTCAGTGACATCCCTTAATAACACTGCAGACCAAGTTCTAGTTGAACATCCAGCTCTATCATGTTACGTAAAGAGCATTCTGAAATAAAACATGTACCTGGACTCCATTCAATGGTGTTGTCAGATGGTTCCACATTCTGGTATTTGTCAGAGTAACGCTCCACATCTGCCAAAAGAAATAAAATCTATTAAACCACCTGCCTTTTAAAATAAATAATAAAAGTATAGACAGGATAACAATGAATAAAAAATAATTGCAATGTACACTATACAACATGACTATTTTCTGTGTATAAAATACATTTTGTATTTGTATTTGACAAATTGTAAATAGAGCTCTTCAATAAACTTTAGTGTGCCATCATGAATCAAAGCTTTTACTGCAGCAAAAAAAACCCAAAATCACTAAATAACTAAATAACTGTCCACACAATTCAGGTCACTAACCGGCGCCATCATGAAAACTGCACCGTAGAATGACAAGATGTAAAACTTCAAAACCTACCCCCTGAAAATGACTTCATTTCTGCCTAATACTTAAATGATAAAAGGATATCTGATGTACTGATCTGTAATATATTGCTGAGTGAGGAGAATGAGTGACCTTTCTTCGGTGCAGCAGGTCGTATGTAGAAAGGCAGAGTCTTCATGGCTCCTCTGAACTCCTGCTTCAGAGCTAGCATATATTCTGCTTCTTCTCCTGTCTGTAATGGCACTGGCTTGTGCTCCAAGGGCTTTCCATTTAAAGCAAGATGACAGAAAAAAAACATAGTTATTTAAAGTTGTGCAGTTAACCATAACAAAAAAGAAACAGCAGGAGGTTAATTGGCAACAGGTCAGTAACATGATTGGGTATAAAAAGAGTATCTTAGAGAGGCAGAGTCTCTCAGAAGTAAAGATGGGCAGCGGTTCACCAATCTGCAAAAAATTGCATCTACAATTTGTGGAACAATTTCAGAATAATGTTCCTCAACATAAAATTGTGAAGACTGTGAATCATCTACAGTACATAATAGCAAAAGATTCCGAGAATCCGGACAAGGGTGAAAATCAATACTGCATGCGCGTGATCTTCGGGCCCTCAGGCGGTACTGCATTAAAAACAGGCATGATTCTGTAATGGAAATCACTGCATGGGCTCAGAAACACCTCCAAAACTCACTGTCTGTGAACACAGTTCGCTGTGCCATCCACAAATGCTGGTTAAAGCTCTATCATGCAAAGAAGCAGCCATATGTGAACATGATCCAGAAACGCAGCCGTCTTCTCTGGGACAAAGCTCATTTAAAATGGACTGAGGCAAAGTTGAAAACTGTTCTGTGGTCAGATGACTTGAAATTTGAAATTCGTTTTGGAAACCATGGACGCCATGTCCTCTAAACTAAAGAGGACTAAAGAGGAGAGGGACCATCCAGCTTTTTATCAGCGCTCAGTTCAACAGCCTGCATCTCTGATGGTATGGAGGTGCATTAGTGCCTATGGGCAGCTTGCACATCTGGAAAGGCACCATCAATGCTGAAAGGTATATACAGGTTTTAGAGCAACATATGCTTCCATCCAGATTCCATCCCATCTTTACTTCCGAGAGACTCTGGCTCTCTAAGATACTCTTTTTATGCCCAATCATGTTGCTGACCTGTATGGGTTCTGCCGCTGTGATGGATCTTGTTGGGAAACCAAATGTTACATCGCAATCTGGGAACATTTTGGATTCGTGCCTAACGAGAGAGGTGAACCAATAAATTTGGATGAAGTCATATGTCGGCTTTGTGGGGAAAAAAATAAGTGTTAAACGGGCAAACACTAGCCTACAAATCTCAGGAGCCATCTCCAGGCATGTCACCCAGCAGCGTTTAAAAAAATTTTTTTTTAGATTTTTAACATATCATTTAGGTTACTGTCCTACTGGTATTTCTTTCAAAGTTTTATAGGCTTGTGGTATACTACACTTATAAAAGAAATAAAGTATTTGTCAGAGAAACGTGCAACTGTTTCACTTCTTCTCCTCTCCCCTTGCGGGTCAATCACAATATTGTATCCCACAGCGCCCTCAGGCTGGTTCTAACTGCAATAACACCACACATCAAGACTGTATTGAGTTGTTTCACTGACGGAAGCACTAAAATAAACACGCAAGTTTTGTTACGAAACAGATGTCTGAGCCTCATTTAATTTTTTTATATTTAGGTTTTTATTTAATTTAACCCTATAAAATTATATATATTATTACTATATTATATTATATTATATTATATTATATTATATTACATTATATTACATTATATTATATTATATTATATTGTGATATAAATTTAACCGCTCACCCCGGTGGTTTGGTCATTAACCACTGCGGTGGTAAAAAGCTGCCACTGTCACAGCCCTAGTAAGAATAGCTTTTAGTCTTATGGAAAGGCAGGCATATACTTCTGCAGTGTTACATTTGTCTCTGTTCTTCCATGGCATTTTCTTCTCTTGCTGAATCTCAAATGGCCTGCCCTACATGTAGTGCACTACTTACTGTATACAATGGCATAAGTACTGAATAAGAAGTAAACTGGGATTCGGCCTAACTGCGTGTTGGTGTGGCATAAATAAAGAAACAATATTCACCCATGAAGACTGTTGATGAGCATGGTGTCTGGATATTGATGATTTTATTGTGCACTTTGCATAATAGTCATTTTAAGACGTTACATACTGGGATAATTGTTTTACATTGTGCAAAAACATTCTATCTCAGGTTCTGTATCCCATCCAGTCAGACACATTTATTGCATCTTATAGCATTATATTATAACATACTGTTTTATTGTGCAGCCCTAGCTTCCAGCATGCAATGTAACCTCATTCTCTTTGCTTCCTTTCAAATTCAGTCTGCTGGAGGACTGAGACAAACCAGAAATTGTGTCATTGTGTAACTATTTATGGACTTAAACCAGACACTGACTCATGGCCTATATAGTATATGATTTAGAGGTACACATATACGTGAGACCAGTATCTGTTGGGGAGGTGGAGGGGCTCCAAACATTCACATTAGTAACTGCATTGCAGTTATTTTACTAAAAATACATACAGTACTGTACAAAAGTCTTATACACCATACATTTTTAGATACATTCTGTCTTGCCTTTCTATTTTATGCCTTTCAGTAGAAAATAAAAAAAATGACTACAACTGAGTTGATCAAGTAATAGACCACATTTCTGAAAAATCACTGTCTGGGATTTTACCTGTAGATAGGAGAACTGAAGCAGGTTCTCTAAGAAGCTTGGAACAACCTATCAGCCAGTTTCCTGGGCAAAGTGTACTATAGTCCATGCAGTAAAAAATGCTGGGTTCTTTAAAATACCTGGGTTGAGCGGGTTGGCAACTTTTGCTGAGTTACTTTATATTACGTTTATGTTAACTTTTTGGTATTTAACACATTTGCCATGAGAACGCAGAGTTTGGTGTAATTCTGCTAGAACATGATAACACCCCAGGATTTGGGTCAGCTTCTTCTGCTGCAATGTCACTGGAGACAACACAGAGCAGTGGAGAATTCTCAGGAGAGAAACCACTACACACCTTATTACTCACTTTATCCTTTGTGTTTTCAGATTTAATGTGTGACGTACAGTAAGTTGGTCCCAAAATATATATAGATAGTTAACATTGTGTTAGATGAAAAAGAGGTGTAGCGTGAGCTTAGCCAACATTAGTTTTGTTTTCTAATAGCATTAGTCAGGTTACTTTTTCTGACTGCTTATAGCAACGAGCATTGATGCTGTAATTTATTTTTAGCTAGCAATGTCACTTGAATTTACAGGAGTTTGATAATGTTAGCTAGTCTGCATCAGCACAGAACTGTTTTTTTTTATCCCCCTCTCAGCCATCCCCAAAGGAATTCTGACCTTCTGCATTATTATTTGTTTGTACCTGCCTGCATAATTTTCTAATTAAGTTAATTGGTTCTATTTCCTAAAATATAAACAAATTAGCAATTTAAACCACAGAGACCCTGAACAGGAGAAAGAAGCAATTACTGAGGATGAATGACATCTCAAGACCCCTGTGTCATGTCAGTCTCATGATGCCACAGATGTGAGTCATGTAGTGATTAAATGGTGAGAACATTCCCATCACCAGGTGGAGGTCAGGAAGCCTCTCATCAGTGATCAGATCCAGTCACCAGACTCCCTACTGAGAGAAATGTACTGCCTTGTTCTTTGCTTAGTAGTTTATGTATTTTACTACTGTCAGTGGTATATCTAATTTTGTGATGTTTAGGTGATAATTTATTGATATGTTTATTAAATATTTATTATTTTTAAGTTTTGTAATATGTTGTGTTTTTCAACGTTTAATTATTTGTATTTCTTACATTAATTTTAATGTAAGAAATACATTATATGTCCTGCCATTCTCAGCTCATAAATACTTATTTTGCTTAATTATTTCATAAGCATAGTATAATTGTTTTATTTGATATATAACTCAAATTACATTTTACAGTTTATCCTGCTTAATGTAGTTCAAAATAAATAAATATGCATTTTAAACAAATATATAAAATGAAACAGGTTTATCAAAAAAAAAAAATTATGTGTTTTGCCACAAACTGTATCTTTATTTCATTCATTCTTATGTGTTGATCCACACCATATTATTGCTGTGTCCTAATTCACCTGTGCACTAAAAGTATGTAGTCTTTTTTGTGAAGAAAAATAGACTCATGGAGGGGTTTTTTCTGTTTTGTTTTTAAATGTGTTATTTTGCTGTGGCTTTTTTCAAAAAGATTTCAAAAAGAAAAACTACTTGAATTGGGCGATGCACATGATGACGTCACATGAGGCATTTTGGCCCAAATCTGCAAAAAATCTGTGATAATTTTGAAAAATTGCAAGCGCCTCCGAATGTTGCGGAGTATTCCTTATATAATTTATATAATTTTTGATTTATTTTTTATATATTTTTTATATATTGATTTTAATGTTTAACATTTAAATTCTTACACTTAAATACTGAAGATGCTTCACCGACATTACACTCGTCTGCCGTGTTTGTATGTTGAATTCAGCGAAGCAAACCTTCACAAAACTCCTCCTCCATCATGCAAGGAGCTGCAATATTAACTGAAAAAGTGTCCATGGATCCACACATTGAAAATCTACAGGATATAGTAGACCGTCCAAGTACCTTTGGGATGCTCATTTCAAAATACTACGATTTGGGACACACTAATTCTAATCGGATATTACACTAATAAATTCGATACTATTAAGGAAGGATAGTAGGCAAATTGGGACGCAGAATATGTTTTTCGTAATGAAGTCACAGCTGCACGGTCATATATCTCATAATCTATTTCCAGTGCATATAAAACCATTTTATGGCCTTCAACCAGTTGAGATATGATGCTCACTCCCAGTGCTAGGGAGTCACACTTTTTGTATTTGCCAGATACAGCTCAACTCAAAACCGTAATCAAGATTCTGTGAAATGCAGTGCGGGTGTTCCTGGGTACTCCAGAGTCACACTCAAATGCAGACTGCAATAAAGTAAGACATATGTGTATGTAGATGCAGCATTGTGCATGACATGTAACTCACAGGAAACAGTGGTGTGGGCTGGACAGTGGAAGGTGGAAGGTTCTCTCCTTTGCCTATTCCCACGGCCTCCACAGGAAAACTGAGCTGAGCTCGTCCTCTGCTGCGCCCTCGTCCTGCCATTCTCAGCTCATATTCAGCCAATATCTACGTGCAGCTTCTGAAAATGGACCAAATATGTCATGAGAGTGTAACTCAAGAAATATTACAGGGTGTCCAAAAAGTCTGGACACAATGGGAGTCAAACTACATATGCGTAATGTTGTATTTATTATTTACCTACTTATTTATTCTTATTTCATATTGTTTTTTTCTGTACAGGTGAAAAATGTCATTAACATTGGATGAAAAGGTAAGAAATAGTAGTGCTTCTTTGGACTTCTTGGTACTCTCATTGGTTCCTGACTTTTCAGACACCCTGTAGTGTAATTACATTATATTGTGAGGTAGAAATTAATTTAAAAGGAATTCCAGAATTATTGGCACCCTTCAAAAAATGGACAAAATTATTAATTATATATTAACATATAATTATTCCTATCAGTCCCTCCAGGATTTTGCTAACACAGAAACTAATGCAAAGTCAAGGAAACGCCGCAATATTCAGAGGATTACTGCGAAATTACCGCAGATTTTCCGCAGATTTGAGCCAAGACGTGTCATGTTCAATTCATGTGAGTCGAACATGAGTACAGCTAAAACAATTTCATGCAATTGCAATTTCACCAGTTCAAGTAGTTTTCTGCAAAAAAGCACAAAAACCTCTGCAGACTGCATCACAAATTTTTGAAAGAAGCCGCAGCAAAATCAAGCATTTTGGGCCCCAACAATCACACACACACACATGCACAAAAACCTCAGCGAAATCCTGTACAGACTGTCCAATGCTTCATCCCATCAACAAGAGAAACTATTTACCTTAAAAAATTGTTATAAAATTACTGATACACCTACAGAAAATTTTAAATTTTGGAATAAAAAACTGACATCCTTTAAACACACGAAATATGAGATTGCACACAGAAAATCGTCTTCTGCTATTTTGAGGATGACTTTGGGAGGCAAAAAAAAAGAACGCAAAGGTCGCATTTCTGAATTGAAGAGTTTAGTTGATTCTTAAAGTTGTTTCATTAGACAAATACTAGATGCGACTTCTATCAGAGAAAAGTATTTAAGGGTTAAAAATAAGAAGCAGTTTTGGATAGCAGGCCACAAAATGTAGCACCTGAACTAAAGAAATGTATAAAATGACAGGTTTATCCAAAAAAAAAAAAAAAAAAAATTATGTGTTTTGCCACAAACTGTATCTTTATTTCATTCATTCTTATGTGTTGATCCACACCATATTATTGCTGTGTCCTAATTCACCTGTGCACTAAAAGTATGTAGTCTTTCCTGTGAAGAAAAAAGGACTCATGGAGGGTTTTTTTTTTGTTTTGTTTTTAAATGCGTTATTTTGCTGTGGCTTTTTTCAAAAAGAAAAGATTTCAAAAAGAAAAACTACTTGAATTGGGTGATGCACGTGATGGCGTCACATGAGGCATTTTGGCCCAAATCTGCAAAAAATCTGTGGTAATTGTGAAAAATTATTAGCATTATCATCTTCATCATCATTTCAACAATTGTCAGGAGTTCAAGAGGTTAAAATGATTTTAATACTGTTATCTTTATGTACATACATATATATATATATATATATATATATATATATATATATATATATATAATTATTTTTATTTATAGTATATATATACATATAGATAGATAGATAGATAGATATATAGATATATATAGATATACATACGCACTCTTACTGCCACTACCAAAACACCAAGCATTATTCCTGTGGAATTATTCTGTTTTGAGGCCTGGTTTAGAAACTGTGGTTAGGTATTGACCGAAACTTTTTTTTTTAATTCAAAGATAGGGAAAATGTTGAGAAAGATGAGGAAATTGAAAGGAAAGAATAGGTGAAGACTATTCTTGTGACAGGGAAGATGACAGAAACAGCACTGGTGATAAATATGAAGATGATAATGCTAATAAAGGTGAGGCATGTTCAGGACACAATAAGCAGAATGGTACAGAAGAAAGGAGGGATGAGGATTATTCTTGTGACAGGGAAGATGAGGCTGGAGACAGGAACACTGCTGATAAAAATGAGGATGAAGATGAAAGTTCAGGGCACAATAAGCAGAATGGTACAGAGGAAAGGAAGGACCAGGATTATTCTTGTGACAGAGAAGTTAAGTGCTGGAAGTGCTGCCTATGTAAATAATTTTGAATTCCTTTGGTTCCCATCCACAATCTAAACATGTACATAAATAAATTAAAAGAAAACAAATAAAAATGTTTGAAATATTAAAACATTCGTGGATCATCAGTTCTTTTAATTATTTCATTAATCTGACAGCTATTTTTTGAAGAAAACCTTTCAATCCAGTACGGGTCATTTTGACCCCTTTATGCATCTGTGAAGGTTTTTGTTTTGCTTCATGCGTCCATGGGTTAAATATAAAAACTCTAAAATGTGTGCGTGATACCTGACACCTAGTCAAACAATTTACAGTTGGTTGTGTGACTGTAACTCATTCCCTTCAAATGCTATTGAGCTTTAAATTATGGTATATTTTGTGTATGACCCCATGCAGTAATAAAATACATGGCAATTTTACATATGATTTAATAGTTTATTTTGTTCAATATCAAAAATCTAAAAGGTGTGTGTGTTATATCTGACACCTACATGAACACTTTACAGTTGGTTATATGACTGTAAGTCAGTCGCTTCAAATGCTATTGAAGCTAGAATGGTGTTTAACAATGTCGTATGTGACTTTAGAGACTGTCCCTTAATTTCCGCATATCCGCGAATATCGAACGTCCGACGTCAAACCGACTTTATTCTAGTGTAATGTGTACAGATCAAAGCAGCAGAACAATACATGCAGGTGAAGTACACGTCTGAACTTACTGTTAATGTCAGGCGCTCCTGGAGTCTGACTTGTACAAACTCGTCTTCAAGTACAAAAACGAAACAGAAAAACCGAAAGAAACTATACAAAGAGTTAGCCCGGCTAGCTAAGCATGCTAACTAATCTATTGCGGTACTGCCGCAGCACCACTTCAGCAGGTGGTTTTAATAATACATGCAAATTAACTTGTGTTTATTACATGGTTATAACTAAAATCTGCGCGAACAGCTGAGGCACAATAACACCGCACGCATACGTCTGGTTACGAAGTCCCGCGCCACACAACGTAAACAAACTGCAGAGCGGAAGTGGACCGTGAGGCCGCTCAGTATGTCAAGCCGCGTCCCGCCCCCAAACACCACAACCAACCAGAACGCCCCGTTTCCTTCAAACAGTGTGCGGTGCAGTAGTCTTCTTCACAAACACACCAGCCTCATGTATAAAGAGTGGAGAAACTGCAACTCATCAACTTCTGAAAGCAAAAGCATGTAAATAACTAAAGGTTGAACGTTTTCTATTATGCTTCCAAACATGATATTAGAGAGTCCCGCTGGTGCCATGACTTCTTAATAAATAAATAAATAAACAATGCATGGCCATAACTTACTAACTCGCAGTCATGACTTAGTAAATCACTAGAACGAGATCATTAAGTCGTGGCCACAGATTAGTGGCTCCAAGATGAAACAAAAATAAACCAAAAAGAAAGCCTTGGTCACAACTTTATCACCTTCTCGTTACTAAGTCCATTAAGAGCTATTAGGAGGCCTTTCGGCTCTTAAACTCTTAGGGCTATTTGGCACGCCCAGATTCCTCACACTTGTAACGACATATCAATATCATTAATTTCACCGCAGTTACTAAATCATTCATATAACTACTGAATAATAAGATAATAACTGATTAATAAGCAGGGAGTTTATGGGATTAAATATTATTTAGGTAGCCTCAGAGGCCAGGTGCATGTACAGTCCTTAAAACATATCAAATGAACAAGGTTTATGTACAGTAAAGAGCACGTTGGATACGGATCAGCCCGACAGAATGGTGGTGTTTTCTCATTTCACACTGCTGTCATGATTGGAAGTATTGTATAGTATAACAGAAGAATATTATGTTAGAACTCACTTTTGTTGGCAGACACATAAATAATATTTTTAAAAATAATAATAATAAAATTATTATAATTATGCCAATCAGTCTCGACATGATTTTGCAATCGCAGTAATTAACGCATAATCAGGCAAACTCCGCAATATTCAGAGGAGCTTGCAATTTTTCAAAATTACCGCAGATTTTCCGCAGCTTTGGGCCAAGACGCGTCGTGTGACGTCATCACAGTGCTCATTTAGCCAAAGCTGAACCTCTTCGGTTCACGTGCGTCTAAAACATGAGTACAGCTAAAAGGTCTCATTTACTAACAAACATCACTGTGAAAGACTGTGCAAAACAATTTCATGCAATTGCAATTTCACCAATTCAAGTGGCTTTCTGCAACAAAAAAACCCCTCAAAAAACAAACTGCATCGCAAATTTTTACATTTTAACAAAAGTCGCAGCAAAATCAAGCATTTTTGGCCTAAACAATCTCAAAAAATGCACGAAATCCTGTATGGACTGATTAATAATAATAATAATAATAATAGTAATAATAATAATAATAATAATAATAATAATAATAATACTTATTATTATTATTATTATTATTATTATTAACAATAACAATAGCAATAACCGTTGTTATTATTATTTTTATTATTGTTGTTATTATTATATTTATAATAATAACAATAATATTATCATATGTGGGTTATTCTAATGCTTACAGTATTACCTGTATAAATGTGATTTAATATACATCAAAAGGCTAACAGATAAATAAATGACATATATTTAGCTCTACATCTAAATACATTTTTGACTGGGTCATGCAAGGCATACACACAATAAATACAACATGAAATACGGACATAAGAAACAAACCTCTATCGTTAATCAACAATAATTAAAATAACAATTTCAAAATTATATAAAAATATTATAAACATTTTATCAACATATGTGTTATCTAGCTTTCAAGCTGAATATTAAAATACACTTGGGTATTAAATGTACTTAAAAGAATTACAAGAACTATTTTTATTTTGAAAATGCAAGAGGTAGAAGCATTATAGATAGCAGCTTCAGTTTCTCTTTGGTAGGATGACAATTTCGTAACAGTATCATGACTGTTAATTAGTCTTTTAGTAGCCTAATAAATATCATGCTTATGATCACATTAGCAAAGGACGTGCAATAAAGGGTCAAAACCTATTCACCCAGTGTCACAGCTAACAAATTGGGAGCTTACATGCATATAACATGAATTGTCTTCATGCTAAAAATCACTGGGTTAAAAACAACCCAAACTGGGCTATTTTTAGCCCAACGGCTGGATAAATAATACATTTTGGGCTAAACTAGCCCATCAAGTTGGGTTGTTAATTTTAACCCAGAAAATGGGTTGTTTTTCAACCCAAAGAATGGTTTCATTTAAAAAAAAAATACTGGGTTAATTTTATTTCATAAATGGGTTAATATTTTCAGGGTTATGTTTACCCTTTGAAAATGTCAAATACAGTATACCACATTATAAACGGATATGTCAACATGGTATCTCCTTGATTCATATACAAGAAGGTGTTCAGAAATGTATTGCTAGAGCTGCTAAAGTGGTGTTTATATATAGACTTTGAAGTAAATTACTCATATAAGTCACATATATTTAAGATGAACACATCAGATTTTGATCAAAGGAGACATTTAAAACATCCAAAAAAAACTGAGTAACCAACTTACAATCCAGTGGGCATTACAAACAAGTAAGCCAAAGCTAACAAAGATAGCAGTGCATTTAATGTCATGTAAACTGGACTGTTATCGCACATATTTGCTTTTTCTTGTATACAGTAATGGTTTTATGGATAAATATATTGATACGAACCTTCACTCTTTAAACATTAACTTATTTAAAAATGAACACATGATGCATATCTAGTTAAGGACAACCCATTTTGTGTTGTTTTTAACACAATCAGTGTATTAGTACATTTAACACGTGTGTTATTTTTAACACATCTTTATGTGGAAATATTTAACACATCATGTGTTCATTTTTAACACACCTGTGTGTCTAGTTAAGGACACATATCAGTGTGTTAGTACACTTAACACATGCTGTGTGTTAGTACATTTCCACACAAAGATGTGTTAAAAAATAACACAGATGTGTTGTTTATACTTTTTTCCCTACAATTATCCTAAAATGTCATTTGTTTGTATGGTAAAATTCCACTAAAATGCTCACAAAACAAACAAACAATTGCATGAAATTCAGGTGACATTTATTAAAATCATTCAAACATTTGACAGATGTAAGAATTGGAATTGATGCATCTTCTTACAAATCTCCCTGCCATCTGGGAAGACAGGAGTCCCACTCCCTTCCATTTGATAAGCTGTAAAAGAACAAAAAGAGTGTTGGTTAATTCTTAGCTACAAAATATGGATGAATGCCTTTGGGCTTCAAATGAGAAATTGCATTACAGAATCCCAAATTGTGTAATTTTGGAAATGTGACCTCCACTCTCCTAATGAACAACGAACAAACAATGCCAATGTTTTTGCACAACCTAATTAAAGCCGGGTGCACACTGTACAATTTTTAATAGTCCTTTGCAACTGTTGCTTGTCAGACTGTACGAACATGATCCCTGCTGTAAGCCTTGTCATACTGTAGGATCTCAGTTGTCATTCACGACAGTCAAGATGCGAAAAACGGACACACGCGAGAAGACTCGTACGGAGTAGGAGAAGCCACACTACAGGCCAGTGCCTCAAATCTTCTGACACTGCCAGAATTTAACGGGAGAAAATTTGATCGCAACAGCTATTAATCGTCTGTCGGGGAACATGTTAAATTTGCGATCAAAGACTACAGATTTTGGCCTAGGAGTATAGGAGTCTTTAAGGATTCTCAAAATTTGTCTCAGATGACCAAATTGTGGCCAAAATTGTACAATGTGAACCCGGCTTTAGTCAAACAACATTACAGAGCTAGTGGAAAGCATTACAACCTAAACCCCATCCTCTCTTTTTGTCATGTTAACCTTGTGAAGAACTTTTGGCATCGACATTACTGAGCTAGCTAAGTTCCTTTAGCCACTGACTGTCTACACCTGTTACCCGGCATTAACATTCACCGAATACATGAAAACACACGGCCCTAACCCATCCTCCTATGCTAATTACTACAGCTTGCCATGTACAAAACACTTGCTAAATATAGTTAACGTTAACCCACTTGCTGTATTACATCATGTAATGCTACGTTATCGTTAACTTTCAAAAATGGAATGGGAACGTCTAACATTACCACCAGCTGTATGCTAAACAGTACAGTATGCAGTACATGATATTCACTTCTGAAGCCATCGCGATAGGTAAAATTAATTATCACTTGCTGAGTTACTGTTTTCCAATGAATACATTTTCAAGAGCTCCCTGCCTAAATATCACAAACTGAGCCGGGCATTTTCAGCAGCATTAATGTTATTTAGTGATGAACACTAACTTACCGGTGGTCATTTGGTTTCCTCGCCTCAGGACTCCGACTCTGCGGTCACACTCAAAAGGTCAAAGCAACAAACACTTTGAGGTGAATTAAGATTTGGATGATGATGTTGGCAACATAGTTCGCAATGTGATTGGACAATAATTTAACACATGTTGTGTTGGTCACTTATGTGATTTTTTTAACACATTTATTGGATAAGTTGACACAATATGTGTTAAAATAGTAATAACACAAAAAGTGTGTAGGATATTAACACATCCTTTCTGAGTGTATTTCCTCCCATCCATCCATCCATCTTCTACCACTTACTCCTTCTTCAGGGTCACGGGGAACCTGGAGCCTATCCCAGGCAGCATCGGGCAGAAGGCGGGGTACACCCTGGACAGGGTGCCAGTCCATCGCAGGGCACAATCACATACACATTCACACACTACGGACACTTTAGACACGCCAATCAGCCTACCATGCATGTCTTTGGACTGGGGGAGGACACCGGAGTACCCGGAGGAAACCCCCGTAGCATGGGGAGAGCATGCAAATTCCGCACACACATGGCCCGGCAGGAATCGAACCCCGGACCCTGGAGGTGTGAGGCGAACATGCTACCCACTAAGCCATGAAAAATGGCTGCCTCCACCTGAGGTGAATTCAAACAGTCTGCTCTGAATTGATTTGACCCAAAGAACTGGGCTGAGGCGTCAGGGTAGGGGATCGGTGCATTGATACAACTGTCAGTGAAAATGACCCAGCCAATAACCCTGCTGTTGGGTTACATAAAACTACCCCAAAACTACACAAGACTGAGAAAATAACCCAATTAAATTACCCAAATGACTCAACCCAGGGTTTGGGTAAAAAAAGAAAACCCAGCATTTTTTTTAGTGTTGAATAAGTATTCCTATTCTTCTACATTTTGTAGTGTCACAAGAAATCCCATTTGAAATCCCATCAGCAAACATGTGGAAAAAGGTTCTCTTGTCTGATGAGACCAAAATTGACATTTTGTTTGGCAGAAACCCAACAATGCCTACAAATCAGCCTACACCCAATCAGCCAGAGAATGCCATCCTAACATTGAAGCATGGAAGTGGTAGCATCATGTTGTGGGAATGCTTTTCATCAGAAGGGACTGAGAAACTGGATAGGGTTGAGGGCAATATAGATGATGTCAAATACAGGGTAATCCCAGAAGAAAACCTGTTCTAGTCTGCAAGAGATGGGGTGGAGGCTTACCTTCCTACAGGACAATAAATCTAAACACACTGCCAAAGTCACACCAAAGTGCTTCAAATCTAGGCATATAAATGTGTTAGAATGGCAGAATCAAACCCAGACATCACTCTGAATGAGAATCTGAATCAAGACTTGATATTGCTGCTTACCAAAGTTCTCCATCCAATCTGACAAAGATTGGGCAATTTTGACAGCAAGAATGGGCAAAAATATCAGGATCCAGATCTGCAAAGCTGATCGAGATATATCTTAGAAACTGTAATTGCAGCCAAATGTTCTACCAAGTGTTGACCCAGGTGAGTGAATATTTATGCAATCAACACATTTATGTTTTCTGTTGAATTATTTTTTGTGTGAACATAAAAGAATATTTGGCAACTTCAAATGTTAAACATTTTGTTCAAATCAAATGCCCAAGTCCATGTCAATTTCATGTTGTAACACTACAAAATGCAAAAAAAAAAAAAAAAAAAAAAAAGTTTAAGGGGGTGCTAGTCACTGTACATACATGTGTCATTTAAAATATTTATAGTGTAGCTTCTCCATGCAAAACAAAGAAGTCATTTGCTCATTCATTCATCCTCAGTAACCGCTTCAAGGGTTGCGGTGGATCCAGAGCCTATCCCGGGAACACTGGGTGCAAAAGATGGAATACACTATGAAGGGGGCTGCAGTTCATCCAGGTCATCTCAAGGCACACACATTCACACACTCATTCAGAGTTATCAATCCACCTACCAGCTTATTGAAGAGGTGCAAGGAAACCAGAGAGCATGGAGTAAACCCACACAGAAATGTTCAGAAAATGAATCTTGACGTTGGTTCACAATGACCCAGCAAGCTAAACCCAGTAACTAACTATAGCAACCAAAAATAACTCAGCATTTTCCATACCTTATAAGTTTAATTGGAGTTATTGTGTAATTCATAGTATTAGAGTTTAAACTGAATAGCTGAACAAAAACACAATAATTTAAGTGTTTAACGATGCTAATTAATGATGCTAATATGATGAGCTACATGGATTGTTGTCCTGTATGCAGTCATTAGGAGAAGCATTAAAAGTGGTCAGGTATAATTTACAGTTTGTAATTGACATTGCTTTTGCAGCCAGAAGCTTCTCTTGTTGCTCAAAAATGAAAAAAAAAGCAATTTTGCAAAATCTAAAACTATAAGACCTTTTAATACAAATATGTCAAAAATAAATATATGTGTACATAGCTCCCAGGGTCTGCTATAAAAAGCACAGATTTAGCGTCTTATTTTCAGCTGGCAGATCAGTGGTGTTGCTCTTCTCTCTCTCTCTCTCGCTCTCGCTCTCTCTCTCTCTCTCTCTTTCTTCATTTCTCGGCATGTGCATGTCACCGTGGGAACGCTTCTGTCGGAATCCACAGAATCTGTTACCATAGAAACTGTGTTCTATAATAGCTACAGTCACTGAGTTAGTATTTATGCAGTCTGGGAATTGTATCACACCTTTACTTTCTGTAAAGGGCACCTCAATATTCATTTAGGCCACAAATGATGTTGAGTTATGATTTATGTTGAGGCAAGACATGTTTTTCAGCAAGATGTGTCAGGTGTGACAGAATTTCAGCAACATCTGCC
This sequence comes from Ictalurus furcatus, assembly GCF_023375685.1. NCBI lineage: Eukaryota > Metazoa > Chordata > Actinopteri > Siluriformes > Ictaluridae > Ictalurus > Ictalurus furcatus. The sequence goes on along the minus strand of NC_071255.1, from coordinate 15,191,023 downwards.
AAAAAAAATGCTGCATTTTCTCTGCACCCCCAAACTCCTAACACCTGTACCTCAGAGGAAAGTGGCAGGACTGAGTAGATATTGCCATTGCGATGTGTGTGTGTGTGTGTGTGTGTGTGTGTGTGTTTAGACGAAAAAGTCAAGAAAGATAGTAATTAAGATCTAGAAGAGAAAACGAGATATGATGATGATGATGATGATGATGATGAAGTATTTTTGCATGGCCATGAGGACTAGAGTGCATGCGTTAGGTCTTCATACAGAGAACAGTCTCAGCCCTGCCTGTGCTTAAAATATTTCTATCACAAGGTGTTTAGAAGAAAGAAAAACTCTATTAAAGTGATTAAGAAATATAGAGCCACTTCCAGCAGGTTATGTGCTACACAATAACAGATTGGGAATCAAGTGCAGGGGGGTTAAAAATAAGTAAATAAATAAATAAATAAATAAATAAATAAAGAAGGACCCGAGAACTAAAAACACGCGCAGAGGCGCATCTGCACCACAGGAGGAAGCCCATCGTGTGAAGTCCGCGGCAGCATTAGATAGGCTGTGATGATGATGATGATGATGATGAGACTGAGGAAGTGTGTCGCCCCCTCCGCATAGGCTGCGTCCGTTTGGTCGCCGTTCTGCTCGGAAATCACTCGGAGCTCCGCTGCCCACCGGCCGCCTCCGCAGCACCAGACACAGCCGAGATAGCGGGAGAAATGTGGGGAAACGGGGCACCCTTTTAACGCCCAGCACACGGAGGCACGGGAGGATTGGTGGTCGAAGCGCACACATCGAGCGGATTTGGGCGGAAGAAAAAAAAAACAAAACTCGGCGCGCCGATGGAATTCGTTTAGGCAACGCAGCGCAGCCGCGGTAAGTGCCGCACAACCACACCGTCCACCCGCACAACTGCAGGGGAAAAGTGACACTGCGATGCGGATCCTACATATTTCACATTGTTTCACTTCATAGTGCTTAATCTAGTGCGCACACTGAGTTGAAGGGATTGAGATTGTGTTAAATGTAATTATGAGCACAGCGTTTAGAATCACATACTATTACAATTACACTGGATTAAATCAGGATGCCATTTCTTATTGTTTACATTACAGTTCCTTGATTATATATGACTTCAAAGAACTTTAAAAGTAACATCTCCAAACCAGTCGATAGGCTTGGGCATGGGTTATAGGCTATATATATATAAGCAATAAACACATCATCTTGGCGTTTCTTTTGATTTCAGTCAGGTGTTAAAGCGATCATGAGATCATCTCGCAGACTGGCTGAGGCAGATCCGCTAATTATGGAAGTTAGAGAAAAAGGCAGTCAGGTTTTGTAGGGATGTTTTTAGAGCTATGTGTCTTTCTCCTGAAGCGAAGGACTGCTGCTGATTTTCAGGTGTCCTATATTTAGACCGCATGTTTATTGCTGTTCCAGTGTACACCGTGCCTGAATAAACAGTGCGGATGTGGAGAAAATTCACTGCCAGTGTGGTTCTAAAAGCTATGAAACAGGCTTGTTGCGCTTTAGATAATGAATGTAATATTGCAAGTGATGGAATGTGGCTAAGTATGCACAAGATCGCCAAACAAACCGCAAAAACAAACACAACAGTTTTTTTTTGTACAGAAGAGTACAAAAGAATGAAAATTATGTAAAGTAGTACCTGACAGTAAGGGGGGAAATCTTTATCTGGTATAGTCTAGTGTCTAGGCCTATTTGCTTTGTATAAATATATCTTCGATCAGGCGACTTTCGTCATTTTGTTTGGCTGTTAATAGGGAAGAAGCTTACGTCAGATAGACGAGGTGACGTAGGCAATTGGTACGACAGCAGATCTCACAGTTTATGGTTTATAAATAGCATCGGAGCCCTAGTTATTTTTCTGATTTTTATAAATATTTTGAGCAATATAAACTGACTTTAAGGCGTCGCTTTCAACAAGCAGCTTTACGTCCTTTCCTTTTTCAGGACCGTGGATAGCGACGCACATGTCTAGGCATAGAAAACAACAGCGACTTGATGCATTCAGGAAAAAAAAAAATGTCCACTACATATATTTTCCCCATTCCAAATTAAATCCAAGCACCCACTTGACTAATGCTAAAATAAAACCAAAACAAATACAGAATACTTTTACACTATATATAGTTACAGTCCCCTCTGAAAGTATTTTAACAGCAAGGCCGATTCTTTTGTTTCAAATCAAATCACATCAAATCACATTTTATATGCCACATACATAACCATACATAATATGACACGCACTGAAATGCTTTTTACGACCGCACCAATATGTAAAAGAGAATAAAAAAATAAGATAAAATATAATAAAGATAAAAACATAATAAGAGAAAAAAATAAAGAATATCACATATAGAGAATAAAACTAGAATATCTGAATAGAAAATGTTAGAAAAATATAGTAAGATTATAAAACTGAAAAGTAAAAATGTACAATTATAATATATTAAATGGAGGAGAAAAACTGTACATGTGTAAATGAGGTGTGCAAATTTTAGGGAGTGCAACGTATGATGTGAGTGAATGTAAGATGTAATAACAGGCAGGATGAGGTAATGAAAGTTGTATGTGTGAGTCCAGTTCTAGTCCTTGGTGTTCCCCTGGTTGAAGGCCCGAATTAGCTGCAGCAAAAAGCTCCTCCTCATTCTCTCTGTGTTGGCCTTCAGGGAGTGGAAATGTTTCCCTGACCGTAACAGAGAGAACAGTCCATTTTTGGTCCTTCATTATCTTCCTGGCCTTGGTCTAGCACCACTTGATGGACTGCAGGTCAGGGAGCTCAGTGCGGTTGATACGCTCAGCTGTTCGCACCACCCTCTGGAGACCTGTTCCCAAACCAGGCTGTGGTGTTTCCCATCAGGATGCTCTCAATGGTGCAGGTGTAAAAGTTCCTGAGCACCTTAGAGGGCAATTTAAAGTCTTTCAAGTGCAAGAGGTGGAATAGATGCTGACGGGCCTTCTTCACCAGGGTGTTGATGTGGCAGGACCATGTCAGGTCCTGTGTGATGTTGACACCAAGGTAACAGAAACTGTCCACATGCTCCACTGGGGTCCCGTTGATTTCAGGTGGATGGTAGCTCCTCTCCTACTTTGTGCTGAAGTCCACAACCAGCTCCTTTGTCTTGCTGATGTTCAAGATGAGATTCTTCTCCTGGAACCAGTTCTGCAGGCTCTTAATCTCCTCTAAATAGGCCTTCTCAACATTATTGGAGATCAGGACCAACACAACAGTATCATCAGCAAACTTTATAATGGTGGAAGAGTTGGAAGTGGCCACACATTCATAGGTGTACAGGGAGTACAGCAGGGGGCTCAATACACAACCCTGGTGGGCTCCAGTGCTGAGGGGGAGGGGAGTCATCTTTGCCTACCCTAACTGCTTGTGGTCTGTCGTTCAGGAAGTTGGAGATCCACTGGCACAGTGATGGTCTCAGACCCATTTCCTCCAGCTTGGTGGTAGATTTTGGTGGGAATTATAGTGTTAAATGCTGAACTGTAGTCAACAAACAGCATTTTGACATAACTTCCCTTCCTGGAGTCCAGATGGCACAAAGAAGTGTGGAGAAGATGCATGATGGCATCATCTGTGGAGCGATTAGGGTGGTATGCAAATTGTAGTGGATCCATGGTGTCAGGTAGTGAAGAGGTGATGAAGTCTCTGACCAGTCTTTCAAAGCACTTCATCACAACAGATGTCAAGGCGAGAGGATGATAGTCGTTGAAGCAGGCAGGCTGGGTCTTTTTCGGTACAGGATTGATGATGCTATATACACTGAAGACATTTGGGTTTGAGATGAAAAGATGGATATGAGACAATAGATGTGAATTTCAGCTTTCACTACCTGATATTTACATCTAGATGAGTTAAACAACTTAGAACATGGCAGCTTTTATTTGAACCCACCCATTTTTCAACTGATCAATGAAAATACTGGAACATGTGACTGAAAGGTGTTTCTTGCCGCCTAGTTGTGCTCTGTTAGATCAATTGTTTGAACAATAAATAAAGCTCTAAATGTCTACTCTTGGTTTGAGCCCTGGGTTTTGCCTTTGAAGACTTCATTTGTTCTTAAAAAGGATCAACCAACATGAAGACCAGAAAGCTGTCTATGGGAAAAAGCAAGCTATACTGAAGCTGAGAAAAGGGGAAAAAATAACAGAGCCAATGCACAAACATTGGGTATGCTCAATAAAACTATTTGGAATGTCCTGAAAAAGACATAAACCACTGGTGTACTAACAATCAGACATGGAACAGGTTGACAGTTGAAGAGCAGTCGATGACCCAAAACAACAATTAGTCACCAACAACCTTC